>NC_140439.1:23582325-23612325 GCF_963576455.1 Neolamprologus multifasciatus | reverse complement strand
GGGATTGTCCAAAGACATTTATGCTAGGTCCCCAGTTAACAAGTCTTCAACAGCTCCTGTATATAACTTGTGGCAAACTTTGGCCAAGGTATTCGTGTTTCAGAAGCTGACATGTAATAGTTTCTGACATTTTGTGTGATTTCCTCAAAGCCTTTTAGATATGGCCTGAGTCTCCTTAGCGTTAAAGACAGGATTCAATAAGTAATGCTTCAACAAGCCCCAGCACCTGGCGGTCCCCGTCACCCTCTGGCTGACTGTAATCATTTGTGATAGCCCCTGTACGCTTGCTGGTCTCCCAACAGCACATGTTTCACTCAGGCTTTTAGAGGGACATCAAAATGCATTACCTCCAAAACTGTAGATGGGGGTCTGAATGCATGAAGCCATGGTGGAAATAAAGACATTAACTCTATCTCCAGACCAAGGTTGCTGAACTGAGCTGAGTGACATTACAGTTGCAGTCGTTATGCATACTACTGTACATCAAGGGGTCATTTCTATGTGAATGCCTCTGCCTCTCAACTCGATGTACACAGTATTAGCACAGTAATGTCTAAACTGTATATCTATTACTATAATCAACATTTAATGATACAATTTTGTGACTTTCATATTTGTTTTCCTTCTCTTTTCTAGCATTATTCTGTAGCTACCTCCTTTTCTCCTTGTAATTAAGTGGAAACAACATGGTAAATCTTAGGTTTTCTGCACATACTGCTGTTGCATGGTAAATATGGCCTTAATGACTTTGCAGCAGGGGGTTTGGCTGTTTAATGAGCACACCCTCCTGCTCCACCATGTTCAAATGAGAGCCTAATTTCATTTTCCCTCTTGACCTCTATTCCTCTTAGAAAACAACAAAGCACAGGGGATTTTTTTTCCCAAAGCCTTGTGCTGCGGTAGAGAAAATAAGAGGTGTGTGGAGAAAGAGGATAATGATGAGATTTTGCCCGTGATGATAGACGGCACTTATATCACCACACTCTTCCTTAAATTCGTGAGCAGTATCTTGAATTTTTCACCTACACAAGCAGACATGGAATGAAAAAAAAAAAAAAGAAACTCAAAGGGGCACAGAAGAATATTTGATACTTTTTGGGGTAATGTGAAAAGTAAAGCTATTACAAGCAGCTAGTGGACTTACATTATTGCAATAACTAGAAACTATTGAATTAAATGGAATTAAAGGGTGTTTAAGACTATAAACCGATGAAAGTGTTTACTGATGCCATAGTGGAAAGGAGTGGTAGGCTTGTTTTCCTATGGACTTGAAAAATGACAAATGCCTTACATATTGCCCAAGTAAAAAAAATTCTTGTATGTCAAAAAAAAAAAAAAGGAAAAAAATAGATAAGCCAAAATGCCAGCTTTAAATGACAGCCAGAAAAGATAGGATCTGTTTTTTTTTCAGACCAGCTGTTAGAAAACTGTCCTAAGATTTGATGCCTTAGATGTGGCAGTTGATGAAACCACTTCACAAGCAAGCAGCAGACCATGGCGTCACTTTAGAGGAAACCACGCAGTGGGTGTCTAGACCAACAGCAACACTCTTGTGTGCTGATAACACCACATCCACAAGCCACATGTGTTCTGTTCAACAGATCGAATGATTTTAACTTGAAGTCATGAATCCTTAAAAACTATCCCCTTTCTTTTTTGCCCATATTAGGTCTTTCCAATAAATGTACACAACTGTGCTCAGTCAAAATTATTTGTTTGTTTTTTTTACATTTCTCTTCACATAGTTCTGTCCATCCAACATGTAGACTAGACAAATGTTGTGTCATTTCATTTACTTTTGTGCCATCCAACTGAACACAAATTTAGTAATACAAGAAAAAGTAATGACATCTGTTCTTCATCTGTTGTGACTAAGTGTCCCACTCAAGGGCAACTAAAGAATAACTGCTGAAGGGCTGACAGTTCATTACTCATTCAATTTCATCACTCGGCTTCTATTAACTCGTGTGGTTATTTAAGGCATAACATCCCTGGTCTGGTTAAAAGCTACATGTACTTTATAAACAAAAAATACAAAGAGATTTGCTTCAGAGAGTAGAAAAGCCAGACTGCAAATCAAAAAAAAAAGTCACCTATATAGAAATCCATATTCAACAAGTCCAGACTCTTTGTTGACTGTTACGTCCCTCTGCAGCCTTCTTCTTCTTTCTTACAGTTGTATTGGTTTTTGGCAAACAAATGAAAGGTGCATTACTGCCTCTGCAGCCTCTAATCTGCTCAGTGTGTTCAGCTGGTGCTAATTGGCCACACCTAGTCAGGTGTGGATAAAAGCATACCTGAGGCAAGCTTCCCAGAGAGCTCACTTGTCTTTGCCTTGGTGGCATCAGCCATTTTAGCCAACCTGGTTTTCCATTTTAAGATAAAACCTCTTCTCACCCATACTCTGGTATTCATCTCCTTTTTTATGTTGCGGCTTTTGAGGCGGGTCGTAACATTGACTCACAATTGATTGTGTTTTTTTTTCTTTTTGCATTCACAATACTGTACACTTTGTTACTATCAGTCTGTCACAAAAGCACATTATTTGTTCCAATTTCTACAGAATCTATAGAACGATAACACAATTTGGCAGGTATGAAATAGTATTTTTCCCTAACAACCCGACCAATATAACCCCCCCCCCCCCCCCCCCCCCCAATAAAATGATGAATTATCTTGCATAAATAGGCTGTTGGTTTTCTTTACTCATTTCAGGTATTACCAGCAAAATAGTTGCATGTTTAATCATCTGGGAATTTGCCCAGATGTATTTATTTACTTAGACGGAGATCTTGAGCACAAAGTTACGCCAATGTCTGGCCCTTCAGTTGATCCATCTACTGTCCATTGAAGCCACATTGGAAATGGTCTCAGTGGGAGAGTGGCTGTCAATACCCCATTCTTAAGGAAAGCAAGCAGGGAGAAAAGGCAGAGATATTACACAAGAAGTAAATATCTGTGAAAAGGGGTTATACAGAGTAATGAATCCAAGAAATTGTGTTTACAGCCATCTGTAAAACACAGTAGAGGCTTAGTCATGGCTTGGGGTGATTCGCCGTGCTTTTGGGGATCTTGTCAAAATTGATAGAATCATAAACATAGTAAAGTATCTCATTTGATATCATGCAATACCATCTATAAAGCATCTGATTGGTAACTGCTTTATTTTTCAGCATGACAGTGATCCCAAACATACTGCAGCAAAAGCATATCTGAACAGAAAAACACACAATAGAACACTGTCAGTCATGGGCTGGTCTCCCCAAAGCCCGCATCTAAATATTACTGAAGCATCATAGGATCATATAGGATAGGATTATCTTGACAGAGAACAGAATAAAAGCCAGCCAACATCCAAAGAAGAGCTTTGAATGTCCTTCAAGAATCCTGACAAACTATTTCTGAAGACTACTTAAATATAATAAAAGAACCCTTGCCTAAGAGAGTTCAAGATATGTTGAAGAACAAAGGTGGTCATACAAAATATTGTTTTTCAAGCTCACTGGAATTGTAAAAACAATGTCTTTGCCTTATATACTATATTTTTATGTATGTTTGCAGATGTTTACCTATTTTCAATATTCTTAGCAAAATATAAAGAAATTAGAGGCGACTCAAGACCTTTGCAAACTACTGTACATTTGTGTGCCAAGTGCAAAGATTTGAATTGCATGAACAGATGGGATGTAATGATTGCGCAAATCGTGTTCTCATCCACATTATATTTTGTAAAAGGCAGTGAATAACCTTGGCTCTGAAAGTAAGGAAGACATTCTGCTCAGCAGGGCAATGAGACAAAATGCTTTCATCACACCTGCTGGTTTACTGTTCTGCTATCTAAACTCTGTTCCTTTCCTTCCCCATCATCCATCCATCAACACAGCAGTAAATGCACAGAGCATAGCCACTCTCCATTTGTCAGTGCCTATCAGAAACGGTTGCATGCCCATTACATGCCTGCTGACCCCTCTGAAGTCTAAAATAAACTCTGGGGTGTTGCAAGAAAAATGTCACAAATGATAAAATATAGCCTATACCACCCGAGAAAGATTAAAAAGCAAAGAAACAGAGGGATTACATCAAGACTTCACTTTTTTATCATCCAGTGGTGTCATTGTCATGGTTTTATTTCAAAGCCTGAGAACTGTAGTGAGACAACTGCCTGAAACAGATATGCTTTGGATGAAAAAAAGCCACAGGAGCAAAAAGGGCAGAAAAGAAGGTGAAGAAGATAACGAGATGGAGGCAGTAAGTGATCAGAAGAAAATATTTTATTTCTCAGCCTGTTATTGAGACACATGAGGTCAAAATACAACAAACCACAAGATGGATTAAAAAATTATAAGCTGCGTGTCTATGTTTTCAGACTAGCACTCATTTCAGTGTTTTTTTCTTTCTGTTTTTCTTCAGGAAATGGCAGAGAAAACCCAGAACTAAAGCACTAAAGCGCTTCTGCTACTGAGGTTAAGGGTTTGTTTTCGGAGGTATTAAATGCTTAACCAATAAATCAGTAGAACAATACCTGTAAATGAAACTAGCAGATCAATGCTTCATAAATATTTTAAAATAAATGTTAGTGAAAAACACAATTTCCCTGAAGGAGAGCATCTGGGCACACTCATGATTACGATAGCAGTTCTGCACTGACTTTAAGCTTATTAATTTGAACTAAAAGTGTAAAAAGTGAGCAGGAGTATGGATATAGCAAGTAAAAATAAAAGAATACAGACAAAAGAAACAGCTGAGTTTCAATCAAAATTAACAAATCAATCTGATATTCAATACAAACCTGTAGTCCAATGTACTTTATCCTAAGAATTGCAAGAAAACTGGATATGTAGAGCACTACAATTTTGTACATTTTGCTGTTGTGTAATTAATTAAAAATATTGTCGTGGTGGGTTTGAGCAGAACACTAAATGACTGTAGTCTGTACCAAATGGTGGCCAAACTAAATGACCAACTGCCATCTCAACAGACAGCTCCATGGGTTTTACATATTTACGTATCTATGTAGTAAGTATGTAGGGTCACTCTGTCCCGCTATCAAAAATTTATCATTGTCTACTTGTCTGTATGTGGAGCTAACAGGTTATGGCACTACAGCTGGGTTGCTTCTGCTTGGTGAATGTTTTTCAGATGTTACTGGGGGATCAATAGTCGCTGAGAAGTGCTGAAAGGATCTATATCTATTCTTGTTTTGCTTATAATGACAGTGTGGGATTTTGTCCCAAGCATTAAAAAAGGCATACGTACAAACATTATAATTTTTATCCTTTAACTTTTGTGTTGCAAGAAAATATAGAGCAATGCAATTACAGAGAAGCTATTTGTGACTAAAGTTTTTCTTTCTTTCCAAATTTGTCACCTTGACAACCGTGAAGCATGCTTTGTTATTTCCTTTGTCTGTGTCACGGTGCACATGTCTTTCTTAAAACACTTAAGTGATGCCACACGCACACACGCAGTCGTCGCACGAGAGTTCAGTCCAACTATGTTAAATGCGTTTCCTCTGCGTAAACATTCATTGGCAAGAATTTGTTTTTTTTCTCTTGTTTTGCGTTCATCACTCACTCGGTTTGTAAATAGCTGTGCCCCTGACAGCTACACAGCGCTCATTCTGCGCTTGGCTTTCCCCCCGGACCCCTGCTACCCTGTTCACTTTAACCAGCTTCACGCGGTGTGCCGTTCTTGTAGAGCGAGCGCAGAGCACATCCCAGTCAGTCTTCACTTCTCCTCTCTCCCGTTCACTCCGGGATGGAGCTGTCCTCCTAGCACAGCAGAAGTGTACTTCAGCAGTTGGCAACTTGGTTTGACGTTAAGGAGAAGCTGAAGCAAGCATCAGTTCTTCTTCTGACAAGATTTCTTTCAGCTCCG
Organism: Neolamprologus multifasciatus; assembly: GCF_963576455.1. Taxonomy (NCBI): domain Eukaryota; kingdom Metazoa; phylum Chordata; class Actinopteri; order Cichliformes; family Cichlidae; genus Neolamprologus; species Neolamprologus multifasciatus. Next base: position 23,606,448 of record NC_140439.1, on the reverse strand, counting down.
CGCATTAACTTGGCTGTCGCAAATCTGCAAAATGACAGCAACCGGACTACATCCACGCTTTGTGCTCCTGCTTTGCTTCATCTCCACCGCGGCGTGCAATACGTTTGCATTCACCGAGGAGCCTTCTGATAGAGGCGGGAAGGCGGACGGGTATTGTAGTCGGGTATTACGGGCTCAGAGCAATAGGAAAGAGGGCAACAGCGAGTTTCGGCTCCGGGTAGAAGGAGACCCGGAGAGCTATCACCCAGGGAGCACATACAGAGGTTGGTGTTAGCGATATACGCGTAGTACGCTGCTTTCCATTGTGCCTGTGCATTGCCTCTAAGCCACAGTCAGCACTATGCAAACTTAAGATAAGTTTCTGCACAATCTACTTTTGATGCGGGGCGAGCGTTAAGATGATTACGCACAATCGCAATAAGCAGACGTGTATTTTAACTACTAAAAGATTAACGAGAGATCATTTTAAATCTGATTTGAACATCTGTGAGCAAATAGAGTGCCTCAAATAGTTTTGTATGATCAACATTTTAAGAAGGCTTTTTCTGAGAAAGCTAAATCCCTCTATGAACTCTTGCGTGCTTTTAGTGTTGTGTTCCATACTTAACAAGTTTCTTGAAAGCCAGCCCCGGATTTCTCTCTCTCTATCTTTTCCTAAAAGGAAAGTTTTTGGGTGCAGTAAATGGGCATGTGCCATCTGCTCTGTGATTTCTAGTCTCCTGCCCTTCTGGTTCCGACAATGTGTTGCGCTGCAGTTGGATCATTGCTGCCTGCTTTAATTCCAACGAATTTTTGTTTAGCAATCAAAATGACAACTGAATTATTTTAAATGTTTGAATGATTTAGTTTCAGTTTAAATCAGTATTTGTTAATATCTAAAGACACCAATTAAGTTTCCGAGTACAGCAACTACAGTTTTCTGCAGTAACTCAACGTTCTTTGATGTTGTGACTGATTGTAAAAATGGGCAGAAATCCCATCCTAAACATAATCTGGGTAATTGGACAATCTGAGAAAGGCAATGTGCAAATTACATTAACTTTAGCTTGTCCTTTATATATTTGAGCTTAAAATTTATAGTATTATTTTTACACACAACACTACTCAAGCAGGTATTTTAACCCACTTTAATCAGGTGTTTGGAAGAAGGACTGTAGTTAAGCTGCTCCCTGTCAGGTGATGTTGTCTTCTAATATTTTTTTGTTTCCATGTAGTGACTGTGACTGCAGCCAGCCCCTCCTACTTCAGAGGGTTCACCCTTATTGCCCTGAAGGATGGTGCAGAAGGTGACAAAGACGAGGACTATGCTGGGAATTTTCAGGTATGGTAACAGCCAACACATATGGCTGTGTGTTATGGATTAGAGATTTCTCACTGATTAATAACCCATCCCCTTTTTTGTCTAACATGTTTATTTTTTAAATTGGGACACAGCAAATTTTAAATTAATACTAGCCAGCATATTTCGCCACGCCTGCACTCTTCATACCATCCTTCATCTAGCAAAACAACTGTGCATGACATGAGTGGAGAGACAGATATTTTCCTTAGACAGCCCTCCTGTCTTCACATGTGTCAAAGTGTGATTATTCTCACCTCACCTCCTCTAAAAGGCTTGATATAGCATGTGAAAGGAGCCTACTCTCAGCACATCTTCCCTTGAGCTATGCTTGGCTTTGGCTGCTGGAAGGTGTGTGTAGAGTTTGAGAAGCCATCTATTCAAAAAGTAGGCATGTATGTAGGTGCTGTACAACAAAGTAGATGAGAGGGTAATTAACCTTTTATACAAGAAGGTCCAGCTGGAGTACTGTAGGGAGGAGGAAGAGAACAGAGAGAAAGACAAAAAGAGAAGGCAAGGCAACTGGTGCTGCTATGCACATGTGATAATGGCCAAATATGTGAGAACTGTGTAATTGTAATGCAGCGTGATCAGTGGTAGGGAAAAGACATGATAGTTAATGAAATTTCATGTGTATTTCTAATAATTTGTATGCAGTCTGTGTTACTTCATACTATACAAAGGAACTACACTATAAGGTGATAAAATGTATCCCTCCATCCATTCTATTCTTCTTATCCTTATCAGGTTTGTGTGTGTGTGTGTGTGTGTGTGTGTGTGTGTGTGTGTGTGTGTGTGTGTGTGTGTGTGTGTGTGTGTGCAGTTAGGATGGCAGTTTAAAAATGTCTAGGATTTAAAGGTTGCATAAGACGACACAAAGGATTTGGAAAGAACTCAGCAAGAAAATAACTGATTTTAGCTTCATAAATATTTCATAAAAATCCTTGATTATAGTTAATAAGGCGTATAATAAAGCCATTATATCACATTAATATACTATAATAATAAAGAAAAACCCATTTCAGTCTTAGTCATAGCCAAATCCATTTCCTGCTGAGAACTTTTAACAGCATGTCTGGCTTTCTCCTGTTTAGCCTCCTGCAAATGTGTTCATTCTAACTGTTTCTTACATAAAAACCCGCTATTTTACTAAACCTTTACGGCTCAAAGAGAGGTTCACACAGCAGTGCACAGGCTGCTCTGATCACAGTTACTGCAATGCTGTGGCGCTCTTTGTGAACCTAAGCCTTGATTATGACAGGACATAAAGACAGGAACACGTTGTTTTTGTCCTGTCTGCACCTCACAACTCATTACCCAGCATCAACACCACCAAGGTTTTTTTTCTCTCGTATTTGTTGTTGCAGTTGATTTCATGACGTTTTTCTTTAATGCCAGCCTCGAGTGCGTCCCTCAGCCATATGGCGGAGTGTGGCTTGGAGCGACGGGGCGCTAAACGTCAGGAGTTAATATAGGAGAGACTGCATCATTTAAACATCGCTCAACACATGAATTGGTGCTGAGTGGACAGAGAATAATAGATAAAATGGATAGATGTTTGATCATTGCCTTTTAGAAGTTCACTTTAGAAGTAAAAAGAGCAGATGTGTCAGAACTGTGACCTGCTTTTGATTGGACTCCTGCCGGGTTTTTTAGAAGTTTAAGGTCTCTTTCACGGCTGCAGATGATCACCTGTCTTTCCAAGCAGTCTGTGACAGAGCAGTAAAAATAAACTGCTGTCTAAAGAGATATGTCTCTATCATCACCTGCTCAGTCAGTCTTTCATACTTTACGTCTCTTATGTCAGAAACCTATATACACATACGCGCACACAGACATACTATTGCTCCTTTGTGAAAGAGCTCTGGGTGGACCAGCCCCAAGGAATTGAAGGAAAAGAAAGAAAAAAAGGAAGCTGCAACAGAGGCTTTAGGCTTTATTTAACATACAGCTCATTTGAAATCTGCTGGTGTGCCCCATCTCAGCCGTCTTAGGACAGCTCCCGACTTGATGAAAAGCACTTTTATTGAGCTCTCTGGGGAGGTCAGCTGCCACTGTGTGTCTATGTGTGTTTTTTTGGCAAGAGTGTAAACCAGCAGGGAACGCTGGCGATGTCTGATGAGACATTACTTCTCAGCAGGGTGAGATAATAGGACAAGAAAAGGCAAATTGTCATGTGGCTGTGTGGCTATATGTGGGCTGGAATTGTCAGGATGTGTTTTGAAATTTCTGTGGCGGATTGTGCCATTTGCAGCTACTTGTTGCTGAATGATGTTTGGCTCTGACCAGGGCATAGCATAGAACCAAGCACTTTCTTTGACACAAAACTCTTGCATAAACTCAGAAAACGCAACTCGAGTCTTCCAGTGGAATGTCCCGTTTTGTTAGTTTTCCTAACAGCCACTGTCAAGCTATTCTCAGAAGATCTGAAAACGAGGGAGTAAAAAAACAGGATCATAGGTTGTCTTGCAGCAAATTAGTCGCTTCTTTTTGCAGATGGTGTTCAATGCAGTCCCATGTGACTTCTCTGCTTTTAACATGTGGTGTAGTCCATTCAGGGCAGCCCAGAATGCCTGTTAGAAACCATGGGAACATGGAGGGGAGGGGGTGTGTAATCTTTCAGATCACGATCGCCTGCATACACATGGATGGCATGCACACACACACAAAGCTCCCGGACTCCCCTTCTCACTCTCCGTCTAACTCTTAACACACTCTCTCACACACAATTTCAAAGGGAACTCATTCATAATGTGGCATGACAAAGGAAATTCTCTGCTGACAGCTTTATGGAGTGAGAAAGTTCCCTGCCTTTACTGCCCGGATGTCACTTCCTATCAAACAGATCCTTGGTCTCAGCGGTTGTGCTCTCTCATGCAGCCAACTCAACTAATTTTCTGTCCCACAGTTAAAATCATTCAGGTGCTTAATATCTCAGGTGTGGAGCTGAGCAAAGAGGGGAGCACGGATTTGGACTCTTCAGCCTAATTCAAGTCTGGGGACTTTTTTTTAATGACCTGAAGACATCAGAAGCGAAAGCTAAAGTGACTGCATCCCGCCTGTGCCCCACGTCATGCAGTGCCTCTGCTTCGGCCAAGAAACCTCACCTGGTGTGCATAGCTTTTATGAGCTCGGTTGGCTTACCCACAGGGATGTTCACATTGTGCTTTGATGCCAGAAAAAATTCTAGAATCAAGGTTGAGACTTGCAGTGGCCAACATTTGCCTGCTAGTCGTACAGCCAGGCGAGCCAACATGAGCTTGGCTGACATGATAGATAGTGACCCCCCTCTCTTCAGGGAGGAGAAGCCCCCCCGGTGGTGGAGCCTTCAATAGCTTATTACTTTAACCAAAACTGCTGATTCGTTTCAACTGCCACAAGCATCTCTCCGCTCAGTAAAATAGATTGTTCTACTGCTTCTGTTTACCAGAAAATATATAAATATGCAGCACAGTCGGTAGGTTTGGCATCCTAATGCCACTTTATTATAAACAGCATACCTGCTCACAACATCTTCTATAAATAGCTCTTGCATAGTTTGTAGCCACGATTTGTCCTGTTGTAATAGAACAAAATTTGTTTAGGCACATCAGACATGTATATCAAGCCATTAAGCTCCCACATTATCACCCTTGGGAGATAGCTTTGAGCATGTCTATGTTTTTAAGTGTTCCTTTTCTCTTTAATCCAAACACGTCAGCCTTAGAGCATTTTTCCATGATATCTGTAGCTTGTCCTTAAATATCTTTGAATATCTTCTCTGTGGAAGAAGGTTTTGCTCCTTTTTTGTGTTTTGACGCTATCATGGAACCCACAAAGGCTATCTATGTATCTATCTAAAAAATGCAAAGTCCCCAAGATTAAAAACCTATTTTTAAGAGAGTCTTGGGCCAACATCTAGCACAGGTTTAAACCACGGACTCTCAACAACAGTAACCACTCAGCCAACATGCTGTTAAACTCATTACAGTAGCTATTAAAGCTGGAAATGTGTTCTCTAATAACTAAAGCGTGTTTAAAGACCATATAACTGATGGTTTAAGACTAACACGATTCACTGAATTAAGTGATGTTTACAAAAAAAAGTGTGTTTAATCTCAGTTCAGCTTTTAATTATGTTTGTGAGATCGTGATACGACAAAATGTATCTGTGCGATCCAGCATCAAGAGAAGAAAATTACCTGCAAGTGTTTCCAGTTCTTTTTCGGTCACATCTTGTCTGATGCATTTACACTCATTACTGATCTCTTTGTGTGTTTGTGTGTCGATGCTTTACAGATAATTGATGAAGAGGAAACACAGTTTATGACCAACTGCCCCCCTGCAGTGACAGAGAGCACTCCTCGCAGAAGGACCAGTATCCAGGTGTTTTGGACTGCACCCCCTAGTGGCTCCGGTTGTGTTTTTCTCAAGTATGTATACAGCAACGGCTGGTCAGTCTGCTTAGCAGAGTCAAGCCCTCAGCTCAAACAATGAAAACAATAGTCAAATTTAGTCTACATATCCAGCCTTCTGTCAAAAATACGGGTAATTGCAGGTTATCCTCCAGATGTATTACTCATGTGAAACTGATTCACTGCTGAAGCTAGGCTGATCACGTTTAGGCTGAATCGGGACCAACTGCAGTTTAAATATGTACCCGGAACAAGAAACTCACTGTTGAGGCAGGCAGATATAATGCTTCGTTATTGTATTGTCACAAGGAACTTTGCAATAATAAAAAAAATGCAGAGGAGCACCTTTATAAACAGTACAGTGTGTGCTTTCTCTCCTGTGTGTACACACTTACACTCACACCCCCACATCACCGCAACCATCGCAAACAGAATCCAAATCTGACACTCTGTAACTGTCTGTACTTACTGTGCTTTGCCTGATTTAATATAGCTTTATAAATATTTTCAGATATTTAAAAGAGGTATTTTTTTTACCAACACTCTTGCTCTCTCTTAATTTCAAGTCCACATCTAATGAATTAATATTTATACAAGTATACTAAGTGAAATTTAGCCTCAAGTCTCAAGTAAGTAGCTTTTCGATTTTATATAGATCATTTAGAACTAGGATTTTTAAAAGAGATTGATTTAGTGCAATGACTTTAGTTAAATTTTTTAACTAAATCCTTTCATTTGGCTTGATAAACTAGATATTACCTTCAGTAGTTTTATACCTGATATGCACCACTCATTTCTTGCTGTTGTAAGTGCTCTGGGCTTACTTGAACACAGAAGACTAGTCATGTTAAGCTGAGGACACATCATGACAGAAATCCATTTATTAATCCTGTACTTCACTGCGGGGAAATAATGAGAGTGCATGAAGTGGAAAGGCACTGAGGGTCTGTGCGGTTCACGAAGGCTTCTGATAAATGCATTATTTAACAGTTTGTATGCTCTTTCTCTGGTGTGTGATCTACATCTATCATTGTTTATTTACAAAGGAGTCATTAAAAATTGCTTTTGTTTTTGTTTTCATCCTCGCTATACGTTGTCATCCCAATTTTTTAAAAGGCTGGTCACGTTCCACGATATGTATGCTCTCCCTGTAGAGGCCAGGGAGATAATGGTTGAATTGTATTTGGTACTTAATAGATAAAGGAAACAGTTTAAAGTGTGACAGAGTGCACAGCCTTGAAAGAGATACTTAAAAGTGCAGAGATGTCGCTGCACTATCAGCACATAGACAATGCGGAAAGGAGAGAGTAAGAAGCTTACTGTTCAGAACACATGTCTGTGAAAATCATAATTACAGGCTGGCAGTGGGTATTTGTCTCTGCTCTTCACCCTGACTGCAGCAATGATGACAAGGTTTTTGCATATGCCACTCTGCTTGAATGCAGCAACTGTCCTAGTACAGTCTTATTGATATAAAAGTTAAACTCTGTAAAAAAAATTTATGTGAAAGTCCCTGCATGAAAAACTTCTTAGAGGGAGATACATTGCTGTTCACTGGTGGTTATTATATTGCACAACTTCCAGTAAAACTTTTGTGCATAAACAGGCACATACGGCATAATCACTGAACAGCAGAAAACAACGTAACAATGTGAGATACCTTCCTATCTTAGATTAGCTTAGAGTAGACAAGTTTCATTACCAATGCAGGCATAGGGTAAATATTTGCTTTTAATTTTCTCCATATCAGGGAAGGTAGCTGCCTTTCAATAATGCTGTTGGTAAAATGTCATCTTTAAAAAAATAAACAAACAAGCAGACAAATAAAAAAACATCTGGTCACGAACTTACAAGTGTGTGCACAAGTCTGTCTCATAGAAACTGACTCACATGTACCAGGAAATCCTGCTCCTCGTGAGTGGTTTGCTACAGTATAATTGATGGGCAGTTGCTGTCTTTTAGATGGAAAGTCTGAGCTTGGTGGTTTGGGTTTCTCAAAGGTTGATCCGTGATGATAGGGTTAGGCAAGGATGCAAAGATGCTCATTTACCTCCTGAACTTAGAGCATTCATTTTAAAAATCTTACCATTTATTTTTAGCCTTCTCATGAGCTCAAATCAAAACCAAACTTTCCTTTGCTTGGTTTCTGTTGGTGTCTCACTCTTGTTCAACTAAAAATGATAGTATACAGAAGCGATGCATAGATATATAGGCCTTGCAGAGTGCTATGAGTGCTATATTAGCAAATATAATGACCGTTATTAATGAAAGTGGCTGCTTAAAATAAGAAGCTGCTATATACGTGTTACAGTGTTCAAGAGAGAAATAAGCATTTAATAAGTTTTTTATTTATTTATTCCCTTGAGCTTAAGGGAATAATTGCTACTAGCCATCGTAATTCAAACCTAGTTAGACACCAAAAAGGTTTAAAAAAATGTCCGAATCTGAGAAAGAGTTAATTTTCTTCTTAGTCCTCTATTATTACTTTGGTGTATTATTATTCCTTGATTGGAAATAGAACATAAGAGACTACAAAGGGCTCGATAAATATAAAACTGTAAAAACCCATACCCATTAGTATCTAGTGACACAAAGTACTCTAGTCACAGTGGTATTATCAGACTGTAGTTCCACACGACCTGATTGGGTTCCACAGAAGCTATAACTAAATTCAGTCCATATGTTGCTGTCACCACTGAATTTGCTACTATCTTGTCTCTTTCCATTTGTTGGTGCGAGACGTTTTTTTGTAATTTCCCTCTGGCATGCTATATGGATAGTAGTGTGGTATGTTTTGATGAGCTGTCTGAGTGTATCAGTGATCTGGTGAATGTCACAACCACATGCAGCTGTCGGAGTGTGTTTAGCTCCATCAGTTAGATGACGCAACAGATAAAGGATGCTTTGAGAACACTGGAAGTAGTCCTACAGAAATTAAATGTAAATACATTTGTCTTGGAGTGGATTTATGTTTAGGCATCTTGTGAGTTCTTCTTGCAACTGAGAATATGGATCTTCATTAATTTAATCTTTTTGTTGTAGCAGGAGCTGGTTTTAGCCCTAAAACAGTAGTCTCTGCTGCTCCCCCCCCCTTTTTTTACCTTTGCTTCTCTCTTTCTCACTGTCTTTCCTTTTTCTTTTTGTTAATCTCTCAGACTTACACTACCCAGAGACAGACACTCGTACACACACACACACACACACACACACACACACACACACACACACACACACACACACACACACACACACACACACACACACACACACACACACATTCAAATCAGTGCACTTTTGTGGTGATTGGGATCGGCGGTGGTGTGGATCCAGCAAAGTAAGATAGAATTTAAATTGGATGTTAAATAAGCATTACTCGGCCTGATTGTCTAGCCAGTCCAGGAAAGTGGGCGAGCAGTGAGGCAGAGTTTGCTCGTCTGTCTCTTGGAGATATGTGGAATTGGGGTGAGATTGAATTAAAGTGTGAACAATTAGAGAAGTGCTGGTGGTGTCACTTACCTTGAATCAGTTCATCTGCGTTATATGAGAGGCTATTTTGGCAGTAAAATCATACCTTCTTTCAAATACCATTTTAATCTTACATCAAGCAGGGATGTGAGGGAAGTGAGTACTCTCATGTGTAATATGAGCTTAATGTCAGAGGTTCCCAAATTGTCTAACTTCTCAGTATTTGCCAAATTTTTAAGTTAGCAAACAGAATATTTTGATTAGAAATAAAACAGAAAGTACAAACTCAGTGCAACAAGAGTTAAGGGACCTGTGATCGCTGACGCAAGCTAGAAGACCTTTGATCATCGGAACAGAATCACAGACACGATTTCTAATGAACCTAACTACTGGAAATGAGAAAGGACAGCGTGAAAGATCAATGGCTAACTAAATAAAGGTTTTGGAAAACATTTCCAGCAATGATCAGGAGATATAGATTGAACCACTGTAACATTATTTGAAGCTGCAGGACATCCTGCATCCTTGTCCCTTGGACAATGTGAAGGAGACTGCATCCTGTCAGCCCCTGTGGATTATGTCCAAGAAAAAAAAATCATTTTTCTCTTCTCTTGTTCTCTTCAGCACAGCGCTGAAAGATTGATGGAATTTGGTCAGGATTACTACTGTGAATGCATAGTCCTGATGGCTGGATGAAAGCGCTAAGCCAGTGTGGGTTTGTGGATGCAAGAGTGTTGAGGACACAACATTTATAGAGAGCACAATGCATGTCTGTGGATATAACAAAACACTGGCTGACAAGATGCCTCCCAGCCCCTAGAAGCCTGGCAAAAGAGGAATATCCCAGCATGATAACAATATGAAGCTTCTTCTTATTCTTTTGGCTGCTTCCTTTAGGGGTTGCTACAGCTGGTTGCCTGCCTCCATCTCCCCCCTATCCCTTCTGTCACACAAACACACTTCATGTCCTCCTTCACTACATCCATGGATATTTTCTTTGGTCTTCCTTTTTTCTTCTGCCTAGAAGCTTAGTCTTCAACAACCTTTGCCAGTATATTCACTATCCTTACACATATCTCTACCAAACCGTCTCAGCCTTGCCTCTAACTTTTTCTCCAAACATTTCAACCTGAGCTGTTCCTCTGATTTTGATTTCTGATTTCCCTGCCACCCCCAGTTCTGCTTCATGGCTTTCTGTTACTACCACCATCTCCAAACGTCAGTAAATTTAAATCACGTAAATCTTCACTTTCATTCTTGCTGCTATCCTTTAGTCACAAATTACCCCTGATACTCATTCCCACCTACTCCACCCTGCCTGCAATGCTTTAGTTCACATTTCTTGTCCACCGTCTGTTGCTTAGGATGGTTGATCCCATCTACCTTCAGTACCTCTACTCCTTGCAGCTTCATGGTTATACCTTTCTCCCTCTCATTCACACAAATTCTGTCTTGCATCTACTGACTTTCATCCCACTTCTTTCCAGAACATGTACCCAACTCCAGGCGCTCTAGATGCCTCCTGCTCTTTACTCTAACTATAGATAACAGTGTCACAGTGTTTTCATATATGTCTGGCACCACCCTTGTATACTTGCTTGCTGATCCTGACTTCCTCATTCAGTACTATATAGAGTTCCTCTCTTGACACCCTGTTATATGCTTTCTCTAGATCCACAAAAGCACCATGTAGGTCTTTCTTACCTTCTCTATTCTTCTCCATCAACACTCTGCTCTTTTTTGACATAAACCCATACTCCTGCTCACTGATCATCACCTCTCTTTTTAATCAAGCTCCAATAACTCTTTCCCGTATCTTCATGGTATGGCTCATCAGCTTTATTCCTCTGTAGTTAAAATAGCTCCACACATCACCCTTGTTCTTGAAAACGAGCAAAGTCAGTTCAGTTTTTCAGGCATCCTCTCACTCTCCAAGACACCAATTTCCCCAAACTGCAAAGGAATGAATTTTGCCCCATTTTGCTCCATCAAAGAAAACAATGGCAGCTGTGATTTTGATATAGTGGATCTAAACTGTTTTCATTTATACAAGTGTAAGTAGCCTTCTGTAAAACTTGCAATAATGTAATTACTGTATAATATTGAAATATTTGGCATTTAGATGATAGAAGCGTACAGTAATGTCAGTTGCATATTGTATACAGTGGCAGGCAGAAGTGTGGGTGTGACCGGAATAGAGTACCCACGCACACAGCCTTACACATTGACAGGTGTTTTAGTTCCAACTGTTCCTGACATGCTTTGCTTGCGAAGCTTTCCAGCTGCCTTCTCCGGCTTCTCACATCGCACAGCTCCAGTCAGGTCCCTGTAACCTACTGAAATAGGGAAGGCATGACCAGGTGATGAAGAACAGCTGTATGGGTCATCCTCTCCTGACACCACACCCTGAACCAACTGCTCCACCCCTCCCCTGCAGCTGAGCCACAAACCACACCCCATTGCCCAACTTAGGCTTGGGACCCGTCCGGCCTAGCCTAGCCCTGGCCCTGGAGTTCCTCTCTGCGTGGCCGAGGGAGGCAGCTGGGCAGCCACAAACACCGACTCAGAGGAGGAGGCTCCGGGGCGCTTCACCCCCACATTTCAAAATGGTGCTCTATGAGTCAAGTACGGTTGGGCCTTCCACCCTGGGACCTTCCTCACAGTTTTCTTTCTTTAGGTCCAACACCACCCGTGGCTTCCTGCTGAACAGTATCTCAAAGGGAGAGAAGGTCTGAGGCACCTCACACACTGCAAACAACAGAGTGTCTAACCAGCGATCCCAATTGTGTTCATCCTTGTGAATGAACTTATGAATCATGGATTTTAAAGTCTTATTCAGCCACTCTACCAAATTGTCAGTCTGAAGGTGGTAGATGTGGGTCAGGACAGATTTAATACCCAGTAATTCATACAGTTATTTCAGCATGCATAAACGATGTGCCCTCGTCAGTCAGTATCTCTTTTGGGATGCAGACTTGAGAGATGACCTGAAACAGAGCCTGCACCACAGTCTTTGCAAAAATGGTGCACAGAGGCACTGCTTTGGGATACCGCATTGCATAGTCCAACAGGACTAATGCAAAGCGATATCCACGTGCACTCGGGGCAAATGTGCCAATGAGGTCCATGCCAATGTGCTATAATTGGGGCCTCAATTAAAGGTTACAGGCGCCGAGGCGGAATGCCCGTCTGGTTAACCAGCTGACACTCCGGGCAGGATGTCCACCAGGATGAACAGGCGACTAAATCTACCCATTTACACTCCAGAGTTTTATTATATCCCACATAACGCCCTGTTGTAGAGGGGCACCGTTGCGAGCAGCGGCAGTGTCCACGAGGACCAGAGCTACTTGACTTCACTGTCGAACACCTTGTCCGGCGCTCAGACTGACTCAGATATGAGACACGGCTCAGGTTTCAGCACCACTGTGACAGAAATAAAGGACCCACACACACAGCCTTACACGTTGTCAGGTGTTTTAGGTCTAACTGATCCAGACACACTTTGCTGCAGCTTTTCAGCTGCCTTCTCCGGCTTCACACACCACACAGCTCCATTCAGGTCCTGGCAATCTACTTAGGAAAGGCATAACCAGGTAATGAAGAACAGCTGTGGGGGTCAGCCTACCCTCACACCACACCCTGAACCCACTGCTTCACCCCTCCCGTGCAGCTGAGCCACAAACCACACCCTGCCACAATAGGCTTTATGTCAGCGAGATTAGATGGCGTACAGCATGTGGAATCATCTAATTGCGTGATTTGAAAAATGAGAATTTTCTGCCTAATTGACATTTCACGTGGTGGAGAATGGTAGCCTATTGGAAGCCTTAATTCAAAAGTATTTCAACTACAGTCAGGCTTCTATGGCTCACCACCTCTTGAAATAAAAGACTGGATCTGCTCAGTGGCACTGTTCATAATATGTTGAAAAGCTAAATGGGGGGATTCCAAAATTCACCATGTTTTGTTAAAATTAAGGAGCAGATACACTTTTTTTAATCAATAACAGCTGTAAGCCTTTCAGACACTGAAGTGGGGTTTTTTTTGTTTGGCTTTTTTTGGGGCAGGTAGTTACAATGGGTGGAATTGGTGGAAAGGTATTTTTTGTTACTTGTAAACTGTCTTATCCATCAAAATATACAGTATTCTCAGTCACTTACAGCAGCGGTCCCCAACCATTTTTGCGCCACGGACCGGTTTATGCCCGACAATATTTTCACAGACCAGCCTTTAAGGTGTCGCGGATAAATACAACAAAATAAAACTAGTACCGGTACTGAAAAAAAAGATTTATTCATAACACACGTGAAAAGACCCAGGAAAACCGAGTTAACGATAAAAACGATAACAAAATAACACTGAAAACCGATAAAAACCCTGAAAACCATACATTTCACACCTGAGCCTCAACTCTCGCGGCCCGGTACCAAACGACTCACGGACCGGTACCGGTCCGAGGCCCGAGGGTTGGGGACCGCTGACTTACAGAGTGTCATCACTTTATTGTACACACAGAGATAACTGGATATCATAAAAATACATGTGTTAAAGTCCCAGCATTTATCTAAATTCTTGATCTTCCACCTAATCTGCAGGATTACCTGCATTGAACATCTTGGTTTTAAATGGATATTCACAGTGATCATCTCTTTGTTTCTCCAGTTTTGTAGAAAACTAATATTTGGCTATTTAACAATATAAATATGGATTTTGGAATTTATTGTATATTGCTGTTATCCACTGATATAGACTTTGCATTTGCCATTGAAATGGTCATTCATGCTTTTTTTAATTTATGCGAGAGGTGCATGTGGACATATCAGCAGTTAGATGTGCAGCTCTGTGTAAAAACACAATAAATATATAAGATTTCACACCCTGTAGGCTAATGCACATTTCCTGTTGTTTTTGGGATTCGCTCAGCTCAATAAACGATGCTGCTGCTCAGCGTAGTCCAGAATAAATAGCATCCAAACTGTCCAGCTGGAAGGGGCCCACCTGGATGAGATGTTACCCCTGGACTTGCATCCAGTATCTCATTATTGGGGTTTATCTCCGTGGAAACCTTCCTGCAACCATGGCGGGTGTTTGTGAGGAAGTTAGGTCCCCGGTGGCTTGTTTTCTGTTGTTGCTTCTCAAGTCTGTTGGCATCTGAAAAGGTCTCTTTGTGGCTAATTTACATGTCAAGGCCCCTCATAGACATATGCTTCTTCACTACTGAATGAAATAAGCCTCTGAAACAGCTCAATCTAGAAAAACCTCCCCATTGCAGACCTCACATTTGGTGGATATTACTTTTGGCCTGTCATTCATTCTTTATTGACATTGTGCATAGCCAGCTGTACTGTACCAGGCATTTTGGTGAACTACCTTAGGAACTTTTGTCGAACTTTAACCTTTATTACTGAGGCACACTTTTTTGTTTATTGTAGTTTAATGCATTAAATAACTTGAAAAACATTTTTTTAAATTTCCTGAGTTCTAATATCTGCTTTCAGGAAGATACTGAAAAACAGAAATAGGTCTATGAATAACTCTACAGCTATTTGCTCTGCCATGACAAACAGCTCAGACTAGTATTGTTATTAAAAAAATACATAAATAAATAACATTTCCTCCTTTTTTCCTGTCTTGGTATTGTCTTTTTGTAATTTACACTCTTACTTTTTCCTCACTTTACACTTGCACGTTGTGTTCCCCTCAACAAACTTTGCTTCTCACAGTTCCCCTCTTTTCTTGTTAATCTATTTAGGGCTAGCATTGTGCAGAAAAGGATAATCTATTTCCAGGATGAAGGCTTACTCACCAAGAAACTGTGTGAGAAAGGTAGGTTCCTTATAACGGTTTGGATAAAAAGTATTACTATCAAAATTATGCATTATTTTTGCTCCCCATTGACAACCTTTTATTTTTTTCTATCCTTTTACTCAATTTTTTCGTTCGCAATTTTTACATTTCACTTTGTCATGCACTGATGCGAATGATTGTGAGTACGACGCCCCGGGATTGCATGGCGATGGATGCCACACTAAGTGGCGAATCAAAAGAACAGTGCTGCACACCTTGTCTCCGTGTTCTTCCTTTTGGCTCACCGCTTTCTTAACCATCACTCTTTTATATGACAGGAACCCATCTCTTCTGCTCCTTATACTAATCAGTAATCTTACTCTGTGTGATCTTTTGTTTTTCTCTCCCATCACTTCTGTACAGAATCCTTGTATGGAGATACTACTGATAAACCATTGCTTGACTGTTGTGCCTGTGGAACGGCAAAGTACAGAGTCACCTTCTATGGGAACTGGTCAGAGAAGATTCACCCCAAAGACTATCCCCGTAAGCACAATTTTTCAGTTCTTCATGTCATCTCATGTCTCATACATACTGCATGAATTAAGGAATTGTCACTAAAGAAACTAAACCTGTAGTAACATGATTTTGCTAACACGCATTGTGGGCATAGCCACAATTTTAATTTAAATTAGCATTGATTCTTCTGTGGTTATAAATTCTTACTATGAACATTTAATTCTGTTTTGATAACATCAAACGTAAAACCACAGTGCCTTCTTACAAAACAGGTGTTTGTCTTCTGATTTGTTCTAAAATAATGGATTGGAACTAAGAGTCACATAAAAGGTTGGATATCAGTGGGAAAATAGACTGTATGAAAAAATTATGTAGGGACGTAGGACATAGCCAGTTCTGGCTACCTACTACCTTGAGCACCATGAAGGCAACTGTTGTTGTGATTTGATGCCAAATAAATTAAACAGAATTTATCCGAATTGCTAATAAACTACTAGGATTTAATTAAACAAAAGTAAGAAATAAATTGTTATGGAGGATTGAACAACATGCAGAAAGCATTCTGGAAATTTGAGAATTGTAACACTGGAGTAGGGATTGACTTCTTTTTGGTGCCTGCCTCAGTAGGCAGTTTTTGGTACTTCTGCAAACCACCAAAATATACACAATTTAGTGCTTGTTGTGGTTTACCTGGGGAAAAGATGGCTGCATGATTCACTGTGACAGTGGTTGTTAAACTGTGGAGCAACCAGATGACCAGGGTAAAAAAATATGGAATGAAACTAAGTTGAATAGGAGTTGTGTATGGGAAAAGGATAAACAAGAATTTGTTGATACTATTATTGGGGAAAATGTGTTTCCCTGACCAGTTAGTGAGTGGTTGCAAGTGGTTGCTTCCAAAGTTTGCATAGAAGATGCACATTGCCTGTAAACAGTTGCCAACTTGATTTAAATACTTTCTAGCTTTTAATGTAGGACATGCCAAAAACGATGTGAAAACCACTGCATACCCCTTAATGGCAACACCATTCCCTGGTCATTTGGCTGTATAACAAACACACTACAAAGAATGTTCAGGAATGGTTTGTGGAAGATAATGAAGCATTTAAGATAAAATGTAAATAACTAGCCCAAATAAACAACCTAAACTTATAAAGAATAGCTAACTCACTCTCACATTTTCCCAAAACAGCAACTCTATAGTGTGGATGATTTAGCTCTGTGGTTTAGGCGCTGGTTATAGGCCTGAGTAATGATGTGAGTATTGAGCTATTTTACTGTGGTTGGGTGCACTGCATATAACCTTGAGACTCACAATCAGGATGTGAATGGACTTTAAGATTACACTGGCTCTCTTGTCTAAATCAGGCTCTTGCCATTCAGATCAATATGCCGATTAGAGTGGAATAAGATAAACCCTGAGATCGAAAAGCGAGTTAATTCACTGTTTTATAGAAGGAGTAGCTATATGAGAGTCACTGTCACACAAATTTATGAAGACACACACACACACATACACTGCACACACCTCACAGATAGATCAATTGTTAAAAGGATAGGGCAAGCTGTGTGGCTTCTATTTCTTTCCCTTGCTACAGATTGATTCGTCCTTGCACAAAGTTATTTCCTTGGTAAGTAGTTGAAATATCTCTGCACATATTGTACTACACAATATTATTCACTGACTACACCACAGAAAGCATATAGTGTGATTTTGCTCTTCTGTAGTACAAATACATTTTTTGCTCCTCGAGATCTGCTATTGAGCCACATTTCACTCTCCTATATTTCCTTTAACTGCAGAAGCCATACACTGCTGTTCTGACCAAATTTCAGTGTAAAACAGGCCAACAGGAGATTATTTTAACTACGTGACATGATAACCTTGACAGTTCTATTTTCTTTTTCCCCCTTTGTCCCCATTATATGTCATACAGACAAGTGCGGCTATTTAGTTCAAGTGATGGCAGTTCCCTTGGACACAGAGCGTAGACACCTGCCCTAGAAAGATTGATAGAATTATAAGATATTAAGATAAAAGAATAAAAAAGAACAGCATTCCTCCATCAAACTTAAACAAAATATATTAAAAAATTATGTCTTTCATTTTTTATCTTGTTTGTCTTCTTTTCCCTTGGACTAAATATTAATTTGCTTTGTAAGATTTCACAAGCCTGTGCATTCACAGCGACCAAAAATTGTCATCTTTTTACATTATATAAAGTAAAGTTTAAACTCTAAGCTCTATCAAAGTTTTTCAACACCACAACTACACTGTCCTAAATTCATCTTCTATGAATCCAAACATCCAGACTAATTTAACTGCCTTATATTATGTCCCAGATAAATATACGACTTGCCACTTGACTGCTATTGAACACTATTTTTCATCATATGTGGGTGAGAATATCATGTTTAAAATGAACAAAAACTTTACAAAAACCTCTGGCATTAACTAATTTTTTTGCAGCATTGTATTTTCATTTGCAATTTAACTTAAAAAAAAAAAAAAAAAAATATATATATATATATATATATATATATATATATATTAGGGGTGCAACGATACTCATATCGATATTGAACCGTTCGATACAGTGCTTTCGGTTCGGTACGAATATATATGAACAATACAAAATATTTAATTTATTTTATCAACTTTCCTTCTGACAGTGCTGTCTGTGTTGAGCGCTCAGTGGATCTGCGCTCGACAGTGCCGCCTAGGCGGAGTAGTCGAACGCAGATTCACTGAGCGCAGGGCAAGCTAGCGAGACAGAAGTTAAGCTCTCCTTGCAACATGGCGAATTGAACCTCCCCTACCCTCATTCAGATCTGGCATTTGGAACTATTTTGGTTTTCATGTGACTATGACCCTGAAGGTAAGCCTGTCATGGACTAAAGTAAAACAGTATGTTGGATGTGCCATGTGCTCAGTTACATGGGTGGGAACTAGTGTGTTAGCTTGTCACGGCGATCTGCGGTAGCTCATTAACGGAGATTTGCCGTGTTGTGGCGTTAACGTCATTTCAACGAGATTTACGCTGACAGCACTAGTGGGAACACAACGAATATGACTGCACATTTACTCCGACATCATTCTAGTGCAAAGACAAGTGGAAGCAGACAAAAACAACAAGCACGCATTCTACAAACTTTAGACAGCCGTTAGCACATGATTCTCCTTATGGGGACCTGATATGTTTAATATGCTGCTGAGAATATAGCCCAGAAGAAGCATATAGTATAGCTTTTATTTTGGAAAGAACCATTTCTCTGTAATAAACTCTCTTTTCCAAAGATGAGTGATTCCTCAATCAGATACAGGGCTTGCAAAATCGCTAGCCCCACGTCCTGGGGCTTTTTTCCAGTTGGGCTACCAAAATCTATCTCTGCCCTGCCTGTCGGGCTATCCTAGGAAGGAAAAATATATGTCAATGCTTTTGCATTCTTTTGGAAATGTAGCTGGGTAATTATGTCATTGGCATCGGTGAGCCACTGTTAATATGTGACATATTGAAATCGCGTTTGAATTTAGCGACAGTACTGATTGGTGAGTGATGATAATTTGCGCACCAATTCCTCTGACATCGTCTTATCAATCTTTAGCTTACTATGCAAACATGACAAGTGAAATCTCCCGCAGCAAGCTTAAACATGTGAGAGGTTGATCGCGCAGAGAATCGCAGAGTGTTATGTGAGTGCCTGTGTAAAAGCAGCAGGATATATATTTTAGTTCTGCTGAGCCAAATAAGACAGGTCAGGGTGAAGAAGTGACAGCCAAAGAAAAGCTTACCACAAAACGGAAAAGTTATGACAAATCAGACTATAAGGCAAAAAGAAAGTGCGGCTTTATGGTTTCATGGACAAAAGAATTTCTGTGGCTGCAATATGACAAGCTAAATAACCAGGGGTGCACATAAGTGGTCCGCAGGTGCGCATTTGCTGTCAAAATAAAAAATGCGCACAAGATAAGAAGTTGCAACGCGTGTTTGCATACATAAGATTTTCAGGAGGAGGACAGACATTTGTTTAGAACTCATAAAGATGTCGAAGAAGCAAGCTCCTTTAAGCAATTACTGTGATGTTCCTCCACCTCCAAAGAAATGTCAGAAGGAGTCTGAACCACAAAAGAAGCTCGTATTCTCGGAAAAGTGGTTGCAGGAGGTGAGCTGGCTTCAAACAAATGATGAATGCACAGAGATGTGGTGCAGAATGTGCCGTGAAAATTTAATAAATGACAAATTAAAAAGGCATGAACATTTTTTTTTTGTATCGAAAAAATATCAAACCGTGACACCAAAGTATCGAACCGAACCGTGAATTTTGTGTATTGTTGCACCCCTAATATATATATATATATATATATATATATATATGAAACACCAAGAGCTTGAGTTAGATTATTGTGATCCCACAGTAAGATAGTAAGGACAAAAAATGACCTGTAGTCATCAACAAGGAGCCTATCGATTCTAGATAAACTACAGTATTCTATATATTGTTATGCTTTACATAATAGTGGAGGTTGAGGTGTGATGTCTACTGCTGCATTCTTGGTTTGATTGCCGGTGTGGGATCAGTAATGGAATGATGCAAAGGGTTAGAAAAAAGGGTGAGATGGCCAATTAAAATACGTTTTATTGTTTGGCTTTACAGGTCGTGCCAATCATTGGTCAGCAATAATTGGTGCCTCCCACTCTAAGAACTATGTCCTGTGGGAATATGGGGGCTTTGCCAGTGAAGGTGTCAAACAAGTGGCTGAGCTGGGTTCACCAGTTAAAATGGAGGAGGAGATCAGGCAGAAGGTAAGATACTCCAGTTGAGATGACTGTATTATACATGTGGTAAAAAGCATTTAAATTTGTAAAAAATGAATTGTGCAACACCACAGGAGCCTTAGGGGATGTTCCAGGGTATGCACACCTGAGTGCGGTATACGATGAATTGCTTTGACATTGTTGTCCAGATCATTTAGTGCTTTCAGGCATCTTTGCTATTCTTAGCCTGCCTCTACTACCACATTTAACCAGTACACAGCATCAGGAGCAGTACCGCCGCTGGGAACCGGTTTAGACGTTAGAAGATTAGAAGATATTTTCCCAGGTGTTTCATGAAATTTGGACCAATTATACCTCTAAAAAGTGCAGCCACACCAGTTAATCTTTGATCACAACATGGGGTTTGAGACAACTTGGGAAGTGCTTTGAAGGCAAAAGGAGGAACCTGTTGTTTTTCATCAAGACAGTTAATTAGTAGCCGATTTCAGTTAGGTTGGACTATGTCTCTCTATGTGTATCCGAAGGATGTTTCTTTTATTTTAACTTTATAACTGTCTTTTACAGCATCTGGTTTTCTTTCGAATGAAGTCTGAACTTTTTATACAGTCTTTGTACTTGTCATGTTCTTCCTGCTTCCTTGGACTCTCTGGTACTTCCACAAATAGCATGTTATATCTTTATTTTTTTCCTTCCTCCGCGTTGCTGTCTCTGTCTCAAAATTACCCATGCAGGCATCTCAACAGGCATATGGTCCCATTGAGCGCTTACTGCTAGCTAATTTTGAAGACCTGGTGTTGCAGCAGATAATGAGGGCATAGTTTGAGCAAGGGGGTCTCCATGTCATTGCTACCTCCCCACAGCTATTGCAACACAGTCTATTATTCTTTTCTCTCTGCCTGGATCATTAGGCAAGTTTCTTCCAAGGTTAGAGGTGAAAGTGAAATTGGGTTTGGATTTGACTGACAAATAGAAAACGTTTTCTAGAAAACACTAATTTGATTTAATTTAAACTGGCTTTCCTCATATTATGTTTGGAGAACATGAAACAGAAATTCTTCACAAATGTAATCAAACTGTAAAAGAGAACCCCCTTTTCTTTAGATAATTTACATTGCTGGACTGGACGCTATATTTTTTTCAGCAAACAGTAATATGTGACAGAGCACGCAAAAACCTAGCGAACAACATTTTAATATATTCTTTTGCTTTTTAATGTTTCTTTAGGTTTTGAAACTTAAAGATTAACATTTGCAAATGTAAATGATTAAACTTCTGATTTAAAAAAACAAGACAAAGCAAAAAAGCCCCCCTCCAACAGACTTAGAAGAATCCACTGATAAATCACAATCCACGCTGCATTATTGCCAATGGCTATACATGGAACAGTTGCCAACATAACTAAAGGGGGAGACTTTCTCTGGTGCCTTGCCTGGTCAACCCTCCCCTAGCAGTTTGGCTGTCTGACTCTGGGTTTCCCACTCGCAGTCGATAAGTTTTTTTGCATTTTATTCAGCAAGCTACATTTTTGGGACACAGTTTTGAGAGATTTTGCAAACAGTGAAGTTAAGATAACAAACACTGGGAATATTGCAAAGTCTAGTTGTTCTTGATGGTGTCTTGCTTGGTTGTTTTTGTGAGCACCCAGGACTGCAGCGAATGATTGTACTGTAGTAAATGAGGTACTTTTTCTCACTAATAAAAATCATATCATCACAGAGTGTGGCTTGGCTTGTGCAGTTTATTTTATCTCAAGAAGGTATTGAGAGCTACCCCTTGTTTACAATTATGTTGCCTAACAGCTGCATAATGACTCAGTAAAGTGGAATTGGCACATGATTGCAGGATGATGGTTACACTGGCAATCAGTATAAACCTGATTGGTCTCATACTAGTGAGATGCATGCTGTTATTCATTGGAAAAGTAGTGAATAATCAACCTTTTTCAGTCATCTGTACATGGCTTAATTAGCATCATTTACAGAATTGTGTAGGTAGACATTAGGTATGATGGTTCTGTAAATAGGTCCCTCACGAGGCTCATGCGTTATCCCTGTTTGTTGAAAACGGGTTTAGTCTGATGAACAGAAACTAAAAAACATGTTTTGTGCAATCACCTCACATGTCCACCGTATCCAGTTTTCTACAACTAATAAAACACAGAAAGTCAGTCGATGCCTTTTAAGTACGGAGGCTCGGTGAAGGAGACTCCCTCTTTTGAGCAGTGTAACGCGGCTCGGTAAACGCTGACGCAAACAGAAAGCTGATTCGCTTTTGTGTCAGGTGAGGCGTCAAGGGAGAGCAGCTAGCGATGAATGCAAAATTGATATTCATAGTCAGGCTTCACTCCAGCCAAGGGGATGCACTGATCAGAGTGTTCATACAAAGTTTCATTTGCAGAGCCAAGCAGTTATGCAGACCACGCAAACACACACACACGCACGCACACACACACACACGCACGCACACACACACACACACACGCACACACACACAGAAAACCCCCCAAAAAACATTTCTACAGACAGTCTTTTTTTATCTTGCCTCTGTCAGTTCAGACTATGATGACTTTATTTTATATTCAACTTTGCCACCCTTTCAGACCTACAGCAAGGGTTGGCTCTACAATGCGTCTTGCTGCTCCTGCTCCTCAGATAGGTGGCGAAAAATATTTGACATCTCATATCCTCTGGGATTAGCTACATCTTTAAAATTGGAATTTCAGTATAGTACATCTCTTCTGATAACAGCACCAATGTTTAGTATTGGATTTTCTTTTTAGAAGAAGAATGACAAAAAATATATTAATGTGACATGCACAGGTGGCTATATTTACTTTATCCATCTCCACTAGCTTTCTGCTTGACTTGCATAATTAACAAGCAGTTCCATATAAAACTGTCTTTAAAAAGTCTGCCAGAGACTTTTTAAATTAACCCTTCAGCCTCATATCATCTCTGTAGCCTATGCCATACAACTAAACAAATTAAACTAAAATGACAAATGTTACTGTAATTACTCATTTAAGGATTCATATATTGAAATAATTACCATAAACTTAAATTTTTCTGTGGTTTAAAAGGTCTTTTGGTCCAATGTCAAATAAAAGGACACATGCCTTAAGACATATGTAAAGTAGCTTTAGTAGGTGAGATGCAGAATGTAAAGCAGGACTTTTTTTCTTTTTTTCTTTTTAAAAAAATGGCTTTTGGACAGTAAACAGATGTGCATACTGTTCCATATGTCATATACAAATGCGGTTATCAGAGGACTTGGCAGCAACGGGATGCAGCCAGAGTTCATTGTTGTTGTCCCTCCTTTCATGTTTGAGGTGATTTGTATATGCATTCAATCATTATAGACGCGCAGTGTGTCACTAATGAGAAGTTTAATGAGACTCTCTCCAGGACAAGCGGCCAGGGCCAAGGCCTTAGACGGATTATAAAATCTCCTATTTCCTTTCACAGCATGGGGTGTTTTTCATTATTGCACAGTACAGACGCTCACGGAATTCTCTATTATCGTGAGCTCTGCAGCTGTGTCGTAGAGTGGCGATAACACTACTCGGGCTAGAGCCAGAAAGAGACATTACAGATTAATGACAGGAAATGCAGATCCGTATAAACAGATGCACCTGTTGCCCTTAAAATATTGCCCTTTTTTTGGTACTTTTTTTTTTTTTTTTTAAATTTTGTTTGTAAAAGTGACTGAGATCCCCTCTAAATTCCATTTTGAATGTCAGAGCTTAATGTAGGAGATTTCTCAGCTGGATTCATTCAGTTGGTAAAGCTGTTACCTGGATTGCTGCTTGCATTTTATTACTGTCAAATTGTCCTGCTGA
>NC_140439.1:23292325-23574825 GCF_963576455.1 Neolamprologus multifasciatus | reverse complement strand
TTTATCATCACTATCATTAGTCTACAGTTGCTTCCTATGAAAGTCAGGGAGACAGCCATGATTTATTGTCTAGAAACACTGTTTTTGTACCACTAGAGCTGCTTTTTTTTTTTTTTTTTTTTTTAAATCCTGGGTTATTGTTTATTCATTTACTTTTAATGCAGTGTCTTTCATTTATAATGTATTATTTCCTCAAATGCATTAAAAGGCTCATTACTCTGTGTGTGTGTGTGCGCGTGGGTGTGTGTGTGTGTGTGTCTGTGTGTGTGTTTCACACAAACAAAATACTGTTATGATTCTTCACTGCCTTTAGAGAGAACTAACAAACACATGATATTAATTTTATCTGCTTGGGTCAGCTTCTTCTTGCATTGAAGATTTTAGAGGCAGTAAAACTGTCTGGTCCTTGTAGCAGAACTGGTAAATGTTTAATTTCATGTATGTGTGTTAAAGCTGCCTTATAATAAGTTTCTTGCATGTAAAGATTAATGGGGACAGTGGTGTCCGCATAGATAGTTGTGTTCTTTGTTTGTGCACTGCAGCTGAGCTCAGTTGCCTCACATGTTGTAAAATAGCTATGCACTGTTATACAATATATGCAGCACAGAGATATAGCTCTGACAGTTTTCGTTGTTTTGCATACTGTGTATTTATGCTAAGTTATGTTTTGCCTTTAGCATGTGTGTCCCCCTTGCTTAGTTAATGTCTCTTGTGAGTTCCAGACTGAATTATGCATTCTGATTCATAGCTGTTTGTAATACTAGAGTCAGTAATGATTTAAAGGTATCTAATTTTGTATGGATGGCGATGCATGGCTGGATTATATCTGGTTTTAATATTACTAACATTTGGCAGTTTTATGATCATCACATACTCTGCAGTGCAGTACATCTAACCACAGTGGCCACTGACCTCCTTAGAGAG
Organism: Neolamprologus multifasciatus; assembly: GCF_963576455.1. Lineage (NCBI taxonomy): Eukaryota > Metazoa > Chordata > Actinopteri > Cichliformes > Cichlidae > Neolamprologus > Neolamprologus multifasciatus. The sequence continues at coordinate 23,573,901 of NC_140439.1, read as the reverse complement.
CACGAATTCTGAAAGTAAGAATGAAAGTTAGTAAAATGGAAGAAAAAGCATAGAGAGCAGAGACACCCTAAACTGGGTCATCAAAGGCAGTTACCTCAATTCATCTCTAATAATATACCCTAGCCCTGGGCCCAGGTTTGCAGGAGTTGCCTGTATGATGGCTCAGGTTGCTTGATGAATGAGTGTGCCAGGCAGCACTATAGCCTTCCAGACTGTGCTGCAAGGCTCAGAGATTGCCACTGAGGACAACCATGGTCAGCAAATCAATTCATAGCTCTCTAGAGAAGTAGTGAGTGCTTGAAAACCCATCTGCCTTTAGCATGGATGATTCACTTGTCACCACATTTTCCCCATAGCCTGTGGGATGTTCTCCTGTCCTGTTTTGAGCAAGATTGGTGTGACTGAAGTGACTTCACCTATGCAATATCTGAGCTGCAGCCTATTCTGCAGGGCAGGATATGGGAATGTCAGTGGAGATTTAATTAACACCTAAAGGCTGTGTAAGCCTTTACGCTATGCGCTGATAACAGCCAGCTTGCATCCCATTGGAATTTTGAAGCAATTTTTTTATGTCTATTAATAGTTTGGAGTACGTGCTGGGACAGACAGATCAGAGATTCCTGAGCAGAACTTTGATTACAACATCAGACGTGCTCCTATCTCACCCAGGGAAAAGACTGCTTTAGACCAAGTGGGGCTTTGGCTCAGAGGCAGAAAACAGCTCTTAATTCTACATAATTGTACTGTCCTAGGGAATAGTTTGACCATTTTAAATACAGAAGGGATATTCTCTTCATTAAGAATAATCCTTCTGACACACATCTTATTACCAACAGCATTATGCAATAATCAAACAATGTTGGAAGTTCTGTATAATAATAATAATAATAATAATAATAATAATAATGATAATGATAATTCATTGAAAGTATATTGAAGTACATCTGAAATTGCAGATGTGTAGACAAATTATAAGTTAACACAATAGTTATTTACAGTCTTCAATGTCAGGTCAGGTTAGCGGTGGCAAAGCATATGAATGACAAATCTGCATAATTATGCACACACAGGGAATATGTTTTTTTCTTATGGTAATAATATTGAAGTGAAAAAATACCTGAGGTATTTGCATGGTAATTAGCACTAATGATATTTTTAGCATGGTGATTATATGAGCGTCTGCTGAGGCTGAGCTTCCTGAGGGATCTGAAAAGAAGCTTTATTGTCACAGCTTTGTCTTCCTGCTATTGCATTGAGTGAGTAATTGGTTCCCTCCCTCATGTTAGCGTAGCCACTAGGAAGTGGCATTAGCCATTAGTACAACACCAACTCCAAAAAAGTAGGAATGGTGTGTAAAATGTGAGTAAAATGATTTGCAGATCTCATAAAACCATGTTTTATTCATAAATAAGCATATAAAAAATATCAAATGTTTAAAATGAGAAAATGTGACACTTAAAAAAATAAATAAAAATAATTTGATGAATTTGATTGCATCAGTGTTGTTCCATTCTTGTCTCAAACAGGATTCCAGCTGCTCAACAGTCCTCTGTCGTCCTTGTCATATTTTTAATTTCATGATGTACCAAATGTTTTCAGCTGGTCAAAGGTCTCAATAACAGGCAGTTCAGCACCCAGACAGTCTTGCTGTTGAAACAGAGGAAGTATAAGGTTTAGCATAGTCTCCCTGGAATATGGAAGGTACAATAGGCACTAATGTAGCCCCATACCATCAGAGGTGAAGGCTATCTCTGAACTGAGTGTTCCTCACCTCTTTGATCCACCTGTTACACAGTGGCCATGTTTTCTAAAAGAATTTCAAATTTTGTTTGTCTGACCAAAGAACAGTTTCAAACATTGCCTTTTCTGGATCATGTTCCCGTGTTCACTTGTTTGCATGTTACAGCTTTAACCTGCAGTTGGCGATGGCACGGTGAACTGTGTTCCCGTCTTGATTGCGTGATTTAAAATCTATGGATATGTACAGAGGCAAAATTACAAAAGTGGTGTTATTGTCCAAGAAATTTTGTATCTTATGGTACAGACATACAAAAACATGCAGAGAAAGTAACAGAACAATTGCTCTGGTCTTGTTTCTGGTGCATATTTTGCCAACACAATGGACTATTTTGTTTCATTTTTGTAACCAGATCTTGAAAAAAATAGTGAATCAGTATGTCCTGGGGGCACTGGTAATCATACAATACCATATAATCCACCTTTCTTTGAAGGTTTACTTCCAGCTAGACAGAAACCCCCCAAAAAGATCCAGAACTCAGTGGAGGAATTACATATCTCAGCTAGCCTGGCAATGCCTTTGGCTACCCTGGGAGGAAATGGAGAACATTGCTGTAGGCAGGGAGATGTGGAATACTCTGCTTAGCCTGCAGCTAACATTGACTTTTGATAAGCAGAAGAAATGGGATGTATGGCATACAAATAAAAATGTCACAGTGCAGTTAAACGATTTGTAGTATAAAGCAGTTAGGCAATAAGTGTACACAAAAGAACAGTCTGAATAGTTTATTCTGTCACTGATTATTGACCTTTCATCAGGTGGATACTTGTAGGAATAAATTATGTGACAGCTCTTTTTTTCCCCTTAAAAGCTGGTAGTGGCAGCTTCAGGGTTGAACGGTGTATTTCTGTTAGATAATCAGCAAATCAATGATTTGCTTTCACCATGAAAGCTATGTGATGTATTACAATGTTTATGCCTTATCCCTGGCAGTTGAGTATTCTGTTAATTTATATGACTCTGCATCAGTGACAGGGAAATCAAGTTTTCATTACAGACTATTTCCCTAAAATGTGAAAACTTGAGGACTGAAAGAATTCTGCCAATAAGTTGCTTTATCAGGTGTTCAGATAAAAAAAAAAATCTGTTATGTGAGTGTATTTGAAGACCCCAAACACAAGTCAGTGACTAAATTCTAAAGCTATTTATAAATGATTTAATTAACTACGCACTATTAACTATCCAAACTACTAAGCTTAGTAGACTTAGTAGTAAACTTAGTTGAATGAATGTTCCCTATAGTAGGTGTTTATTTGTGTAGTCATGACTGTAAAGCCTTCTTAACCTAAATGAAGTAAACAGTCTTTCTCTAACTGTGACAAATACATTCTTGTATACGTAACTAAACCAAAGACAAACATGTACATTGCCTTATGTGTTTCCAGTTGTTGGAGGTGTTTTCTGATTTGGTCCCATCACCCTAATCCACATATTAAGTTGTCATTCTGTTTATATATCTAACATTAAATAACTATTTCTGTTTTACCATCCGTGTACAACACAGCTGTGCTGAAGGTTAACTTAATGTGAAACAAATGTGAAGTCATTTTGAAATTAACCTGAGCATATTTTTTGTGTTGTATATTCAGTAAAAAAGGAACAAACAAAAAAACCCAAAACAAACAATAACAACATCATAATATCCCAAAGCTGCGTAGCTTTTTCTCAGATTTTTGTTACTCTCTGTAAATGTTGAGTGTTTGAGGTACATTATCATCACTATCATGACTGAAAAAGCGGTGCAGATTTAGGACAGGTTTATGATTGTTCATTTTGCTGCATTAAAGCGTGTAAACAAATGTATGGTTGCCATTCCAGCCACATTCATATGAAACCATTACAAATGTCAGTAGGGCATGCAGCCAATATTAAACCATATTAACACTGTGACTCTGTTGCTAACCATTTCTTATTTGCAATGATGCCAGTTTAAATGCCGTTTCTTGCCTAACAGGGAATTACAAATGCTAAATCAAGCAGCACAAATGAATGTTCACTGCGCTTGTCAGGACTGGATGAAAATTATTCATGCAATATGAATCTTTTCCCTCCAAGATGAGAGAGTATGTCATCTGCACTGCATGATGTGTCTTCTCTAATGGATACAAATACTACTCTGTTATGAAAATGACTCTTCAGAGTTGTTGGTTTTTTTTAATTTATTTTACAGTATTTGAATGCAAACAATATTTAAAATAACATGTTTATGCTAGCGTGTATGCAGCAGCTGCAGGTCTGTTTGAGTGTCTTTCTCTTTCTCTTCCTTTCTCTGTGTGTCAATGTTATATATTTGAAATATTAAACAGTAATATCTGTTAATTATATTAGTAAACAAAACAAATATGACAATACTATAAATAATCTATTGGTGTTGATGGTGTGTTAGCAGATGCTTTCTCTTTTCCCGGCTCACCATAATGACTCTTTTAACATCTTCATCTGAAACCCTCCATGTTTTCATGTTCATGGTGCCTGAATGACATACTTCTTTATGAGCTCTTATTCTTAATTAGAACTTTTATTGCTTTTTGGGGGGCAATAAACCATATTTAAGCTTTAAAATTGTGACCCTCAAATTTGTGTATGGTGCCAATTTGTAAGGCACTTAATAATTTGTATTACCCATATAAAACCATGTGAAGAACTGCCCTGTGTCTGCTGCCTTGTGTGACTGTTGGAGAAGGAGCAGTGTGACCTTAAAGGTGAAAAGTTTTACAGGAGAAAATTACTGAGAGTCAGATCAGAGAATCAAAGATTGTACACAACTAGTAAATTCATCTAATTCATCTTTGTGAATAAAAACATTGCCTAACCTGAAGAACAGCCTGAAGAAAAGCCACCCTGCACAGTTGTCTTGGTATTGAAGTTAAAGGAAAAGATCTGATGGTTGCCCTTTTGTCCAATAGGGAACCATGCACAACTTGGATATTACCTCGCTGAGGCAGCACTTAAAGACTATACCCTCAGCTCGCTGTGAGCCAATTTCATGGCTGATCTCCTCAGTGTGAGGGAGTGCGACAGGTCAGTTCTATCCCAGCAGGAAAGGCTTGACCCAGTGGCTTTCGACGACTCTGTCAATGGGATCCATTCCAGTGATGATTCTTTTTAACAGGGTCAAGAGAAAAATCCAATGCAAATTAAAGATTTATTATTTATTCATGCATGTCCTTGCCATTGCACTTTTTTGAGGACCATATGTTGATTTCCCGAAATAATTACAATGTTTTTGACCAAAAGACTACACGTTCACCCCAAGTATGACCTCCATCTGGGTTTAATCGAGGAATAATTCATGAGATTTTGAATACAGTTGTGTTTTTAATTTGACTGAATTTTTGTTAGTAGGTTGTGAAACAATAAACAAAATAACAAAATATTACATGCGGCAACAGTGCTAACCACCGTGCCACCGTGCTGCCCAGAAAAAAAGATGACAGTAATGAAATCAAAGCATCTCTTAACAAATTCTATGAAGAGCCATCTGGGAAGCAGAAACATGATGGCATGATATTCTATGTCTTTCGAGACACTGCCATAAAGAGACGCTGCAGTAACCAGTTGCTTAGGCGATAAAGATTTTCTTATAGCAGCACGACAAGCTATGGTAGATGCACTCGATAAGAAAACATAGAAAAAAAATATCCATGCAATGTTATACATGTTAATTAAAAAATGAATTCAGACTCTTGGAATTTTGTGCCAAGATAATGATCTGTTGCAGATTTTTTTCATTAGGCCAATAAATGTGTGTTCTCTGTTCTGCTCAATAAAGCTAGCAACAAAGTTGTATGGAGTGTTTGTTTTCATGGGTGCTTCTAATACATTAAAATATTTCTCCCTTGAATAGACACAACAGAAGATGGATGATCTCTCTGTAATTCAGAAGTAATACTTCTGCAATTACAAAATAAAACATTTTTATTTCCCTTTTTAGAGTAAAAGATAGACACATAAACCTCTTTGGTAGTCAAACAGTTCTTTAAGCTACAGTAGCTTGGCTCAGATGTTAGCAGTTCTCCTTTACCTTTCTTTTTTTTCTTTCCTTTCGGATTTTGCATTGACAGATGGTTCCTTTCTTCTTGAACGGGAATAAAAACATTTTTTTTTCCCTTTTTTTCTTTTTACAAAAAGAGCAATTCATATCAATGTCAGACATAGTCAATAAGGGTCCAAGGTTGTTTTGCTAGGAGTTGTGCTTTAGGTGCTTTAGACTATTTGCTTGTGTGATGCTCTTGCTTTACATATTTTTCATGTGACTAACATTAAAACTCAAACATTATTTATGTATTTTTTTAACAGTTGCAAAGAAACTGTATATTGTGGATATTGTGAACTTTCACTTATTGCCAACTTAGAAACTGTAAGAAACTGTCTGTGTTTGTCTATGTGTGTATTAACAACTGCAACTCTGCACCATGTTGTGTAACTTCTGAGTGAGAAAACTGGAACATTTTAGCATAAAATAAAATTCACTAGAAGATAAGGTCAGCGGTGATGTCAATTATAGGTAAATTAAAAATTAATAGTACCGAGGGCAGGGGCAGATGTGCCTGAGGCTACTTCATAGCTTGCGGACAAGATACTGACATGTCTCCTATTAATTATGACACTTATCCATTCCATTAAAATGTCTAGAGAGCTACTAAGTGATGGGTATCTGGCAATTACTGAGTAATGATGGGAAATATTAGATGACATCCTCTTTACTGCTCCTGAAAAGACTTTCAACAGACGGCCACTATCTAAGATGCGGCCGGGGGAATACCACTACTCTGATTCTACTCGGTCCTTTTTTTTTTTACTCTTTGCAGAAATGTATTAACTCTGATACTTTATATTTACTAGTTTATTTTCAAGTGCTCTTATATTTTCCCGACCACAGGCACACATTGTGCCCATTTAAAGTCTAATGGTTTAGATTTTGGCACCAATTACATCTAATTATATCATCTCCTGTCATTCTCTTTTAAAGAAGGTCCTTTCACAATAAAAGAAAAAAAGATGCTCATATTAGAAAAGGTGCAGCATGTTACCTTTTACATGCAGCTCTCCACTGTGACATTTCATTAACACTATAATCTATGAAGCGCCTTGAGATGACTTTTGTTGTGATTTGGCGCTATATAAATAAAATTGAATTGAATATGAAACCCCCCCCCCTTTTTTTTTTATTTTTTTTTTATTCAGTGCAGTATGTGGCTCAATTACAAACAAATAAGTGGAAGGCTAAGTTGACTAAGGTGGTTCAAAGGAACTTTTCCCAAGAATTATGCCCTCTGAGTACATGTGACCATTCAAGTGTAGTTATTTTAAAAATATATGGTTCTATTGTTTCTGGGTTTGCAGGTAAAGAAGGTGAAACGTATCCTTCCAGCTTCCAAAAAGGCTAGAATGTCAGAAAAGGGTTCGTTTTTGCCTTGTGCAGTTGTGATCCTTGTTACTGTGGTAGTCTTGAATATTGCTTGTTGTGTTATTGGCTTTTCTATTGGTCGTAGAGCGATATTTGCTAGCTCTTTTCTCATTAGTTTGCAAACTGGTAAACTCTTGTTCTAACCTACTGCTAGGAAAGTTAGATGGCCAAAACATTTCTCCTCAGTCACCTTTGCAGGTCGAGATAAAAACAAATAAACCAAAGTTGTAGTAATGTGAGATTATCTGACATTTCTTTTTAATACAAAAACACCTGAGAAAATAAAAATGTTTCCTTTTGCATAAATACAAACCAAAACCATTTTCAGTATGTGAACTAACCTACGAATTCAAAAGTGATAACTCGACTTTATATTCATATTCACACTTCGCTTTAAATTTGCAAGTGTGGCGTTAACTTATGTTTTAAAACTGACTGACTGAGGACTTTACGCAAAGGTTATAAACCTTCTTAATATGATACAGCATCACAGATGGAATTAAGATTGGATCTACAGTATTTATGACATAGAGAATATATTTTAGAAGAAAACCGAACATAAAGAGATGACAACAAAATGCATGTATGTGTAATTTCTTGTTGTTGTCATTGAGAGTGGGGAGTTCCAACTGGAACAGAGCCAATAGCAGTTCTTGTAACTGCCAGATTAAAAGCTCTACAAACTGTCTTATCAAATACGATGTTTTTACAATTTCCATAAAATTTAATTACTAATAATTTCAATACATTTATATAGTTTTATATAGTATAGATTCTATCTATGGATAAGTTATAGCTTTTAGCTTTCAGCTATTTAACCACACATATCACATGTATCCAAGTCATAGAGTGTGGAAAGTCTTTCACTGGTCTTTTTGAAGTGAGATGTTAGATAATTTCAGCAGACTAACACTAAATCTGTGTGCATTTATCTTTCTCCTGTAGGGTGATGAAGTCCTGACAGTCATCAAAATGAAAGCACAGTGGCCAGCCTGGCAGCCGCTTAACGTGTAAGTGATATGTCTTTAATTATGATGATGCCTATTTGTGGTTTTGGAAGGTTTATAAGAAATGTAACAGGACATTATTTTATGCTTTATACCAGGACGTTTCAGTTATCATAATATAAATAAATAAATGAGGTAATTATCATGTCATGCATTCAAATATTCCTGAGGTTGTGAAATAAAACTCTTTTAGACAATGATACATAAAACTCAAAACATTTTTCACTTATAAATCGATAGACAAAATTCATAAATTGCCTGAAAACCCTGATTGATTGTATAAAATGAATAATACAAATAGTTAAACTTGCTTTTTAATACAGTTTAGGACTTAGATGTGTAAAGATACATAAAGGCTTGTGAGCAAAAATAAACTGTCGAGGCCCGCGGTACTTATTTGTATCTTGGATCTGCAGTGTATCAATGACAGACCAAAAACAAATAAATCCTAAATTTATCAAACCCAATCCTGGTAATGTGATAATGTGATATGGGGCTATAATGTGTCAGAGCTGCTACACAGGAACAAGTTTAATCTAAGTTGACTAGGATCACTTCTGGAATTTGATGATTTTTGTTTGAAATCAATATATCTCAGATATATACTAGTGTATCTCAAAAAAATAGTTTTGATGATTATGGCTTATAGGTCATGAAAAATAGAAATGCAGTATTTCAGATTATTAAATTTTTAAATTTTAAGTTACAGTGAATTGTTTTTCAAACATTATGAATATGGTCTAATCAGTCTATTCTAGTACACACAGTCATCAACACCCTCCGCAAGGAGCTACAGACGGTCATTACTGAAAAAGGACTGGCTGGCAGAGTGCTTTATCGTAGTCTTGAGCCTCATTTCTTCATATTTTGCTTCCAAGGAGAAAGACTTTCTTGTAAGGCAACAACCAGGCTGGACCCAAGTTGCAGGCTGTGCAAACATGCCCCAGAGACTCTCGAGCACATAGCTGTAATATAAAAAATTCAATATGGGACACTATACAGTGAGAGGCACAACCAAGTTACTGGGATATCATAGAGGAACATTCATGCCACATGGAAGTTCCCAGCTCCTGATGGGAGATACTTCCAAAGGTGGTTAAGACCCCAGAGCTAAGGTCCTGTGGGACTTCAAGGTCCAGACAGTCAAGCAGCTGCTGGCCAACAAATCAGACATTCAGATGGTTGACAAGGAGCAGAAGACCACAGTTATGATTGATGTGGCAATCCCCTGGGACAGCAACATCAGAAAGAAAGAGCACAGAAAAAAACGGAGAAGTACCGAAGGCTGAAGGGATAACTTGAACAGATGTGGAATGGTGAAGTCCAAAGTGGTCCCAGTGGTAATAGGAGCGTTATGCGCTACAACCCCCAAGCTGAAAGAGTAGGTCCAGCAGCTTCTAGATACAACATCAGAGGTCTCTGTCCAGTAGAGTGCAGTCTTAGAAACAGCTAACATATTGCACAGAACTCTTAACCTCCCAGGCGTGGACCTGAGGTTAAGGAACAAACACACATACTCACTATCTCTAATTGATGAAATTTCAAAATCTTAATCATCTTAGGTTCTTTAAATGCATCATTGATTGCAGTGTAGTTCTGATATTCTACCAATATTTCAGGGATTTGTTGAGCCATTTCAAGCAAGAAGCCTTATCAGTAGAGTTTGTTCAGTACTGTGAAAAAATGACTCAGTTTTTCACCCAAGTTCACTGACACTAATTGGTAGTGCACTGGAGGCAGGGGAGCTGTTTTGTAAGACATTGGGGAATGTGCAAATTGATTGTATATTTGAACTTTAAAGTAAAAAGTCATGTTTTTATTTTTTTATTTTTTTAAATCTTACAAATATTTTTAACTGCATTAAGACATAAAGAAATGGGATTACCTTGAAGTAAAAAGATGGGACTTACTGTTTGCACATTTATTTACCCCTATATTCATATGAGTCATTTACTTTCTCATTCGTGTCAACAACAAGAACCTGTTTTATTCCATTAGTATAGAAAAATGTCCTGTGTGTTGTTGTGTGTGTTGTTTCTTCAACCACAGAGCTAGAATAAGGGCAATGGGATTAATATCTGAATGGAAGAACACAGCCAGGAATAGAAGCAATGATATCCACAAGGGCTAATTAGCCTACCCTGCTCTGTATATGCAACCAATTAACTGTTTCACACAGTGATTATGAACAGCACATGTGAAAGTGTGTTGGATCAATTATGTTGGTTGGAGGAGGAAAAAGGAAAGGACATTTTATGTAAATAATTACAAAGAATTGCCCTCACCATGGTCACTGTGCGTCAAAAGAGTTAAGTACACATTTCAGTCATGAAATTAGAAAATGCACCATGTAGTGTTTAAAAGAGTCTTATTAGGTTTGCATATGAAATTACATACAGTGTATGGTTATTTATGTCAGCAAAATTGGATACGTGTACTTGTGTGCAATTGTGTGTTAAAGGTACCAGCAAACCAGAGCAAATGTCTAAGGTGGACTAAACACAGAATAGAGATGGGCCTTTATCCCGAAGTTAAAGTGTCCATAATAATATGCTTTTATTATAGATTCCTGCCAAAATAGGTTTATGTGCTTTAATGCTAAAAAACAAATTGAGCATTACTGAAACACCTCTTTTCAATCTGTCTAAGAAATGCTAGACAGATTGTCTAAGAATTGCTTCCCCAGATGTTCAGTTTGCTCTTTTGACTAGCTAGCATGATGAAATTTGAGTTCTCTGAGTATTCCCCAAAGTTGCCATGTCTAACAAAGCTATTTTGCCAGCTGGATACGCCAGATCCTCTTCTGAAAATACCCAGCTAAGAGTATTTGAAAGGAGGTGCAGGATTTTTTTTGACTGAGATGCTTTGTCTGCAATATTTACTATTACTTTGATAGCAATATTGTTGTACAGACATAAATACTCAGAGACCAATATTTGTGCATCCCATCTCCATTGGGATGCACAAATGAGATGCAACATTTGGTCGATGTAGTGTGGTGTGGTTGATGAGGTGTTGATGTAGTGTTTCTCAACACCTCTTCACTTTGATTGGACGTTTTGGATGAAACATGACAACCACAAGAAGCACTGTTTTTTTACCCAAAGTTCAAAATTTTCAACTCTTGACTGAGTAAATAAATAAATAAATAAACCAACAAACTACTCAGCGCTCAAAGTGAAGAAGAAGCTCTGTGCCTCAGTATGCTGCAGGTATTTCTTCGAGTCAACACTCTGTTTACAAACATCTGAAAAATTATGTTTCTTAGGTTTCTCATTCTTATCTCCATAGTGCTTCCACTGTCATATCATTTTGCAGTCAGTACAGACTGGTACTTTTCTTGTTTAAAAGGTAATATTTTAAACCTGAACTCTCACCTAGTACAAATAATGCTGGCGATTGTATTAAAAGTCACTGATCCTGAAATAGTCCAGGTAAATGTCATGATCTATCTCAGCTCCCTGACTGTAAGCGTCTGAGGCAGTCTTAGTTACTGTCTCTCTATAAAATATTACAGAAATAGCGCTGTTGATTTCAGTAATAAGAAATGTAACATGTAATTAAAAGAACTATCATGTCAATCTTGTTTTCCACTGTAGAAGAAAACTCTTATTTTCCAAAATATTGCAAAGCCTACTGTAACACCAGCATCAGTATGGATAGAGGTTTTGTGTTAAGATGCGCTAAAACAAACAGATAATTTTTCTTCTAAAATGCAATAAATCAGTTTTAGTGCACAAAGTGTTGCTTCTTAGAATTTCAGTTTGAGCCTTTTCTAAAGGTTAGAAGAAGGTTACAACTTTATTTTCACAAACTATAAAGACCACTTCCCAAACATAACTTCATTGACAGCGTTTGCTTATAAACACAACTGAAACACACACATTTTCAGTCCCAAATAGATGTCAGTAAAACATTTCAACACCAGTTTTCCAGTAGATTTTGTTGTGGGCGTTAACATAATAGATATTCCTGAAGGCTTCACACAGATTCTGATGAGTCTACGCTTTATTCTCTGACTCACTCCTAAATCACATTTTTCACTACAATGTTGCGCTTTCAGTTTCTAACTAAACATCTTTTATTAGTTTCACTGTTTCTATCTTTGGTCTGTAAAAGATAAATAAATAAATGGCAGCTTGACAGCTCCATGACACTCACACTGGCTTCTTATTGCCTCCCCACTCCCGCTAACCAGGACTATGGTGTTATTCTGTGAGTTTTATGTGAATAGCAGCTAAAAGCTTTAAGTACTTTATTATACAGTCCTGTGCAATGACTTGCTTCTAATTTTTAAAGTGCTCTTGAGCAATAGTTTTCCAGGCTTTCTGAAGGTCTTTCAGAATTTTACTTTGGACACTGGCTGCTTTTTCCCTCATATTCATTCCATTACCTGCCCATTTTAAAAGGATTTTTAGGTCATGCATACGAAAGGGGACATAACTCAAGCGATGAACCAGTGTTGTGTCTCACAACAGACAAGCTGTCAAAGAGCCCATTTTAAATTGGCACTTTAGGCACTTTATTCCAAGCAGCCTGTCACAAAAACACATCATTTCTTCCCATTTCTTGAGTTGGATTGACAATAAATGCCAGTGATAAAACAATTTGACAGGCATAAAATAGTATTATACCAAAGAGCTTATAGCCAGAAATCTTGGCATATCTCAGTATGGTGTACAGTGTGTCCTTAAAAAAATTAGGAAACCAAACAAGTGGGGGATGAAAGAAAAAATGGGAGGCGTAAAATAAAATAATAATAACATAAAAACAATTTGCAACAAAACAGCATCTGAAAGTCATGTCCCTAAGAAAACAGGAAAAAACCCAATAAGACCTGAGAGACCTGAGAGATGAAGCTCACCCTTTAGCTGAACTATAAATGATCACATTGAAATAGTGACTGTTAAGAAATCATTGGTAAGGAAGGGAAACGGAGAAAACAAATCAGTAGCAACAAGTCTCGTGAAGTGATAAAAATTCAAAGATTTCCTTTCATCAATATGTACCGAGGAGGTCAGGAAAGAAGTACAACAACAACAAGCAATCTGTAAAACACAGGTGAGGCTCTGTCATTGTGTTAGGCTGCATTTCAGCCAGTGGTGTTGGGGATCTTGTCAAAATTTTATAAACGCAGAAAAATATGATCAAATTTTAATTCACCATGGATAAAACAATAAAAAATCATTGGTAATGGATTGGCCTTTTTAGAGTTTGAGCCTAAACATTATGGAAGCAGTGTGAGAGCATCAGCCCACTTTATGTTGTGTGCACAAAACGTGCACGTGATATGAAACAATAGCTTTACATCGTATGATATAATATAAAACAATTGCTAGCAATGCAGTAAGAAGCAGTGGAAATCGATCAAAAGTAACTTTGTCAAGAAAAACTTTGTTTTTCATTTGTTTGATTTGCATGCACAAAATATTTCCTTTACCTTAAGTAAATAGTTTATGTCTCCTTTACCAAGCATAACGAACGCACCGATTAACCGCCCACACAAGTCATTTTTGAAACTGTCATATTCAAGGGAATGACTGAATATATCCATGTAGCAACATTTTGACACCTACTAAAATTTATATCAACTCTATTCTCCAAAAACACGCCTGCGCATATTTATAAACCAAAACATTTTGGAATTAGTAAAACATTTCACTGGGGTTATCTAGGGTGATTAATCCCCTGCCTTATTTGCAACCAGCCGTGTTCTGTCTCTTCTTTTCTGTCAATTACACCTGACTTTTTTGTGGAACCCAGGTGGCACTCTGAGATAAAGCGGAGACTTGCAGTACTCTCTGAACGGAGACCCGGGGGAGTTGAGTCAAGTTGTGTGTTCTCAGGGGATAACAGTTATTTCAGCTCCTCAGAGGCATCATTAGCAGAATGTGCAAGTGCAGGACAGAGTTGGCTGAAGTCATAGGTTTATGTAGCCATAATGACAGGTGAAGAGGAATCACTGGCTAATTGTATCTCTTAGAAGAAGCTTCTCGCTCCTAATTATTCTTCTGTTATCTGGAAAAATTCTTGCAATTAATTTAGCTGTCAATCATTGGTCAAGTAAGATGGTGCAAGTGTGTGAGTCTCCAGTGTTAGAACAAAGCAAATGTAGTGTGGAGATAGATGTGGTCTGACAATCTGAATCTATAAAAAAATGTCAAAGAAATTTTTATCAGTTACTACGACTTTTAAGCTGTATGTTTATCTTCTTATATGCTGCCTGTAAAATTCCACAATATTCCAATATTAGATAAGCTTAATCCAATGTGCCAGGAACCAGAAGTACAAAATATTTATTCTCACATCACATCTTGAATGTGCACACAACATTAAAGACTGATTCGGTTCAGCTAACTCCGGATATCTCTTTTGTGATTGATGGACTGATTAAACATTCCACAACCTCAGAAATCTCAGTAACCTGCAAACTGTTTCATTAATTTCTGGGATACTTGAGGGCAAAATTGAAAATGCACGGCCCTACAAACACATGAGGATACAGCAAATGCATTACTGGATTGCGTTTTGTCCAGAACATGTGCAGCTTACCCTAAGGTGTTATGAAGGACACATCCATTGTGTGCCACAGCCTTTGGAGATTCCCACTTGTCAGTTGAGCTCTCCCTTACTCACAAAGTGGTTTGGTGCACTCAGAACTCATACTCATGCTCTTCCTCAGGCGGGCTGCCCCCTCAGCAGAATTTTCAGTAGACCGGACACGTCACCTCATGTCCTTCCTGACGATGCTGGGGCCCAGTCCAGACTGGAATGTAGGTCTGTCTGCTGAGGACTTGTGTACAAAGGAGTGTGGTTGGGTCCAAAAGGTGGTCCAGGACCTAATCCCCTGGGATGCAGGCACTGATAGTGGGGTGTCATATGAGGTGGGTACAAATTTTATAAAATTAAATGTAATATGTTATTAATTTACCCTCAAACAATGGCACAGTAAAGTGTTTTTTTCTGTTTTTGCTCTAAGCGTGCTTGTGCCATGTAAAATGTTTTTAAATTTGTTGCGACATCAGCGGGTTCATAAAGTGAAACATGAGTAACTACCATTAATCTAATATATGGTGAGGAAAGCACTTATACCAATGTTTCTATGTTTGTTAAAATGTAAGATTGTACAATTTACTACTCAGATGTTACTAAACATTGTATGTGAATATCAAAACTTGTTAGCATAATAGCTTATTAATTTAATTAGTTAAGTTGTCTTAATGCATGCTCAATAAGCAGTTAAGGTTTGACTTAACTAATTTTAAGTAAAACCTTCTGAAAATGATGCAACAAAAACAGTAGTGTCCCTCACTCAAATAAGGTTACAACCCCACATTCCCTGGGCAATCGCAGCCTTTTGCAAGCTGTTGTTCGCTCTGCCTTTTACCCCCTGGATAACCTTCCTCGCTCTCATCACCAGCTGAGACTTCCCTTCACACTCACATTTTGACCTTGTCATTATACCAACCTCTTCATCTGCCTGTCTGCCCACATTCACAATCACTCCCTCTCTCACATCATACCGCCAGGCTGCAACAATTCAAGTGTCATCGCCCATCCAATTCTCCTCTAAAAGCCTTGAGCAATGTCCCTCCTTCAGCCCTCACTCTCAGGTGCTGCATGCTCAATATCTCCTGAG
Source organism: Neolamprologus multifasciatus (assembly GCF_963576455.1). NCBI lineage: Eukaryota > Metazoa > Chordata > Actinopteri > Cichliformes > Cichlidae > Neolamprologus > Neolamprologus multifasciatus. Next base: position 23,558,047 of record NC_140439.1, on the reverse strand, counting down.
CTTACAGTTTGACCAAATTTTGTGACTAAACATGTATGAAACTTTTGGCTGATGTATTAGAGCTCATACTCTCTTAGATCAAGTGATCTTTTGCTTTTAGCTGTACCAAGGTCGAGGCTGGTTCATAGAGGCGATCGAGCATTTGCAGTCGTAGCGCCTAAGCTGTGGAATAATTTACCCCTATACATCAGACAGGCTCCCACTGTCAATCTTTTTAAATCTTATCTTAAAACGCATTTTTATTTACTGGCTTTTAATACAGCATGAGAGTTATTTGTTAATTCATATTTGGTGCTTGCTATCAATACTCTAGGTTATTTTATTAGGTATGTTGTATTCTTGTACAGCACTTTGGTCAACGCTCCTGTTGTAATTAAATGTGCTATATAAATAATTTAATAATAATACAGTTCACCCACTGAACTGTAGCCTCTTTTATATTTTGGCCAGCCTATCGGTTAATTTGACCTTTTCTCTTCCTCTGTTTTTTACTGTAGAAATATACAAAATTGTATTCAGCAGTGGATTTTAAAACATGTGAAATTACCACTTGTGAGAGGAACACCTTGTTCCTCTCACAAGTGGACCTAGAAGAACCGAAAGAAGTATGTAGGCTAAGAAATATAAAAGGAAATTGTGGCATTAGCACAATGAGCCTCAACAATTGTTCTTCTTTAATGCTGGTTGAGGGAAGTCTGAATCCACAGTTTTTGGCTTTTGTTTGACATGCATTTTAACATAATGTAATGACTACAGATCTCTGCCTCAAATAAATGTCAGTAAATATGCATGTGAGTAACACACAAAAAAAGTTCCTTCTGGAACTGTATGTATTGGAGCAATGTTAAACACAAATGTTCATTTTGTCTTTAGGATCTAAGTAATGCAGTGCACTCTTAAGTTTACTCTATCCAAATGCATCTTTTTCAGCGCAATGAAAAGGCTCCACTGTTCTAATCTCCATTATTTAAATATTGCCAAAATAAAATAAAATAAGTATTGAGATATAAAACTATGTGTTGTTGAGAATAAGGAATGACCATATCAGTAGTGCTAAAGCTTTTTAAGAAGTCTGTTGTTGCTATTCTGGGAGGATGAGACGTTGCATCTTTGTTACAAAGTTGTTAAACGCACAGGTCTGTAACAGAGTATCAAGTCTCAACCATTTTACTTTTACAGTAACGGTTGATTAATGACCACTCTTCACCTTTTTGCTTATCCTTCCCTCTCTGACAAACAAAAACAGCTCTGCTCTTTCTCTATTTTTCTTTTGGGTGGCCTCAGTGGGGGTTGAAGGATGAGCTGGTCTTCTGCCTCCAGACTGCCTCTGGCTGTGGTGCTTCTATCAGCCCCCTGCTGGCAGACCTTTACTGTTGACTGAGAGTAGCTCCCATATAAACTACACTGCTCGTCCACAGCTGCGCTCTGACTTTGAAACTTGTCCTTTGTTCAGCTTGCATTTTGTGTAACTTTTGTGACTTTGCGCTCACTGTCCTTAACGTGAAAATGTATTTTTCAAAGAAGTCTTGTCAGAGTGTTATTTTTAAAATCCTAAAGCTCCACTTTCTTGTGGCTCATGTATTTTTTCCCCTTTTTCCTTCTTTGTCTGTGGTTCTTTTAGTCTCCCAACAAGCCTAGTGTGCCCCAGGAAAAAATCCGTCCCTTAACCAGTCTGGATCATCCACAAAGCCCTTTTTATGATCCTGAGGGGGGTGCTATTACCCCTGTGGCGAGGGTGATGGTGGAACGCATTGCCAGAAAGGTTTGTCTGTTTTCCTAACAGTCAAGTCTTGGTTGTGTCTTTGATGGAATAGTGATATAATGCACCCAATTTCATTATGACAGGCATACACCGACCTCTAAAGGTAAACATTTAGTCATTATACAGTGTTTACAGTTGATCATTCTGTTTTTTATAGATTACCACACTTCGTATTTTAGTTGTGAAAACTGTTTCAGTGCAATCAGTTTGGTGATCTGAAGAAAGCTCCATTACAGCACAATAAAACTCATCAATCCAGTGATTCCTTTATGAAGGGGGAGACAGGGGTTTCCGCCCCAAACATGAAGAAAAAAGCTCAGGGAGCATTTTTTATTCACTTCCTGTATTCTGTTAGGGCAGTACGGTGAAAAAAATGTGTATATTTAAACCACTTATGAACAAATTAGTGGTTCAGTTTAATATTTTATTTAAAAAATTTAAATTATTTTCTCTTATAATGATATCAGTAGTAGCAATATGTGCAGCAGTAGTATTGTGATGTTCAGTACAGCTTGTGAAGGAAGTGCAGCATAAACATTTAGTTAATTAAACCATTTAATGCAGGTATTTAAATTAGTTTTCTACAGGATATTAAGCTTTTTCAATTATGAGGAATGATGAAACATTATTGCTGCAAGAGGGCTCAAAGGTTAGCAGTCCTTCAGTGGCATCTAGAGGCAGCTGTGGGTATTTTTTTAGGCATGATTCTGTGTTGACATCCACAAATTATGAAATGCATTCCTGTACTCTATAGTCATTATCTATATTGTGTGCCTACCACAACTAGGATCATTTTAAATGTATGGTGACCTTTTTCTTACCCGTGTGCTTCTGCTTGTTCTGATAGCCCTAGGAGGTGAATAGAAGTACTGAACAAGAATAAACAGAAACCCAGAGCAACACTCCACACAGCGGTGGACTATTGTAGCAATATAAATGTCTTTCTTGTGTTCACAGGGTGAACAGTGCAACATTGTCCCAGACAATGTGGATGACATTGTAGCAGATATTGCCCAGGAGGAGAAAGAGGAAGGTCCGCATCCTGTTCCATTTTCTCTTTTTCACACACACAAGATTAAAAGCACACTTAACAATGGTAGGCTATTATAGAACGCCTATTCCCCTTTCTATCCTGCAGATGATACTCCTGAGACATGTATCTACTCAAACTGGTCTCCATGGTCTGCCTGCAGCTCGGCCACTTGTGAAAAGGGCAAACGAATGAGGCAGAGGATGCTGAAGGCACAGTTGGACCTCAGTGTTCCCTGCCCACACACTCAGGATTTTGAGCCTTGCATGGGGCCTGGATGTAGTGATGAGGGTGGGTATTTATCTAAAAAAAAAAAAACTAATCGCACTGGGTTGGCCAGGAAAAAGTAGAAGACTGCTTTGAAGATGGAGAAACAGTGTAATTAATTAAGATTCCTCCACAGATTCCCCATCCACTGAGCACCTTTACGAGCATTTTTAATATCTGTGATAATTATCGTACCCATTAATGTCTTGAAAAAGTTATGGCATGTTTTGAAATGCTTCTTTTGTTTGTTATTCATAAAATACCCGAGGTAGCACTCAACAGCAGCAAGAACGTGAGAGTAGAAAGACAGGCGAAGAGAACACTTTGTTTCGAAGAGGCCATTAAGCATATTTATTTATAAGAGATATTTGGCTGTAAATTGTACTCTGTGTTCCGGAGGTACTTGCACTGCCTCAGGGCTGGGTTAGACTTGTTTTATGTTTTCAGACTTCACCTAGCCATTAGTTTGCCATTTATTACACTTGGAGAAAAGGTGTTGGTGCTCTGTATTTCGAGATGACTCGTGACACGTATGAATAAATAATGTGAGGAATTCAGCTGTCCATTAAGACTGCGCCCACATTTAAAACAGGCATGATGCCTACATTCAAGCCATTTTTATTTTCCTGTTCTCTGTCAAATCCTTCACTTTTAACAACAAATGATTATGAAAAAAACGGTAAAAAGGCCAATTCTTTATTTATATTTGGAACGGGCAATATGAGTGAGTCTGCACTAACATCATTCTTACTTTTTTGTATTTGTGTTTCTGGTACAATCAAACTTATGATGATAAAAAGAAAGTAAGAATGATTAGAGCATACGTATTAATAATAATACTAATATCACTTATCATGAACAATACAATAGTGTTTTTCTACTTTGAAATTTATTTTTAATAATTACCATAAATTTGAAAGCAACTTTTTTCCATAGTCATATTGGCTTTGTCAAAGTTGCTAATGAGATCAAGATCTGTAGATATTATATAAAGAAACTCAGCTATTCCCTTATGAGCAACCAATTGGCAACAAGGGGGAGAAAAAAAATCCCTTTTAACTATAACAGACCTCCAGGAGAATCAGAGTCAGGGATACAGGCCATCTGCCTCAACAGACAGCAGAGAGATAAAAGATTAACAGTATGGAACAACAAACAATATTATAGTTAACATAGGAATTATATATGAAAACAGAAATACAGAAAAGCAAATCACAACTGCGTCATTCAGGGATATTCGATTATAAGCCAAATCATTCTGTGTAAATCATTTGCAAGGGCACCACACTTATACTGTCCAAGAATATTTAACACAATTAACATTTTATATGCAGTTTCATTAAATACAATGCAATTTGTGATTATGTGCAGTCAAAATTCATAATTCTTTCTGTTGCCTTTGTTGGACTCATTGGCTGCTTCATCTTTCTCCTTTGACTCTCAAGATGCTTCCACTTGTATGATGTCAGAGTGGATAACCTGGTCTCCATGCAGTGTGTCCTGCGGTGCAGGGACACGTTCCAGGGAGCGTTATGTTAAACAGTTCCCCGATGATGGCTCAATCTGCACTTTGCCCACAGAGGAGACTGAAAACTGTGTGGTAAATGAGGAATGCTGTGAGTTTTTGCGTTCATTTTCTGTTTATCAAACTTTCATATCAACACATTACTTCTCAACTGTAAGTAACACTGAATTTTCTGTACCGTGCACTTTCCTCTTGGTCTTAGCTCCCAGTAGTTGCCTAGTTACAGAATGGGGTGAATGGGATGTCTGCAGTGCCACTTGTGGTCTTGGCATGAAGAGGAGAGAGCGAATGGTGAAGATGCCGCCTGCAGATGGCTCCATTTGTGGGGCAGAGGTTCTAGAAGTGGAGAAGTGTATGATGCCAGAATGTCGTGAGTAGCATCATTTCCAGTCCACAACTATCCTAAAACCTCCTACGGTGAAAATCTGGTGAAAATTGCCCCATTAACACTATCTACACCAATCACAATATATTTCAGCAGTCAGTTTTTTCACATTATGTAAAGTGTTAAAACTATTTTTTGATATAACCAAATGGATTTCCTGTAGTCATTGCCTGAACTTCTGTCATTTGAAATGAATTTTTTCCCCTTGTTCCCTCATGACAAACTTTCTAGTGCCTTCATTCCAAGTTTCAATTATAAGTTTTGATTGCATTTAAAATGAAACATTTGTTACAACTTTCCAAAAAAGTCAGGATGCTGCATAAAAATGTAAATAACATATGAATACAATAATGATAAAATAATTAATACACTGTATTTACTTGCTGCAATATTTTGAAATGTCAAATGTTAAAACTAAGAAATTTGAACATTTTTTGTAAAAAAAAATACATAGATTATACAGTGTGTAACAAGTTCATTAGACCATCATCCAATGGTTTATGCCATAGCTGTGCTAAATTGACAGTATTCGTACTTTTTATGTCTCTGTAATAGCTACTCCACCAGGTGTTTAACTACAAAGTATTTAATAGAAATAAAGCAGAAAAAAAATAGTAAAACATTATTCTATTTTTTGTAACCTTTGTTGATATCAGTTTGAGCATATCATCACCTGTGTTGAATAATATAATTAAATAATTCAGAGGATCCAACGAGATATCAGAATAAAATGTACACGGCAAAAAATGAAAACAGCTATGACATTAAGAACTTTGGCAGCGCGGCATTTAAAAGACAATTCTGTAGTGCAATTCACTATATCACAGCATGGAGTCAGGTATACTTTAGAAAGCCATTGCCAAGATGCTGGTTTAGTTCATTACAGATAAGGTCAAAACCCATAAAAAATGGTGCTTAACTGGGCTGTCTACAGTCCAGTTAAGCACCAGACCGTCCACTTTTACAAAAAAAAAAAAAAAAATAGCCTATGGCAGATAGAGAGAGTGAGGAAGAACAGAAAGGGATTACAGCTATGAGTTTCCTCACTTCCCAAATTCAATACAATTATTAGTTATTAAAAGAAGTGGTAATACAACACAGTGCTGGAATAAAATTCAAACATACATGTATATATATTTTTTAAATCAAATCAAATTTCTCAGTCTTAACATTTCATAAGTTGACTTGGTATTATTTCACTTTGTACTATTCTGCATTGCTTTATTATTATTATTATTTTTTTGATTTAAACTTTACACAGTGCACCAATTCATTTGGAAACCAGGTTGTAGAATATGTTTGATATTGCATTCATCTAAGCAAATGAGAAAAAGTATATGTTTTTCTTTGGCTTAGATACAATTCCCTGCTTACTGACTCCGTGGTCTGACTGGAGTGATTGCAGTGTAACTTGTGGGAAGGGTTTGAGGACACGGCAGCGTATGCTCAAGTCGCCTGTGGAACTGGGAGAGTGTACAGAAGAATTAGAACAGGTTGAGAAGTGCATGCTACCAGAGTGTCGTAAGTAATGAAATTAACCAAGCACTGAACATGTTCATCTCTAATTTATTAATTTATGTCATTTATCATCTAATACTTGTTATGAAAACTTGCGTCTTCATGTGAACATTTACATTCATAAGGGGACTTCTCTCACAGTAAGAAAGGGCAGATAAACAGAGTTGGTCTTTATCTTGTGTATTTTAAGTTTCTTGTTTATTCTCATTGCGTTGATGTATATTGATATAGATATGAGTAGCAACATGCCTAACCCTTCCTGAACCTGTCTGAACATGAAAAAAGCAAAAAGTCTGCTTGTCGCGCTTTTGAGAGTTCTTGAGATCTATTTCAACAAATGAAATAAGATTAGACTGAACTTTCTGCATGAATGAACCACTGAAATGTCTGTCTTGTTATATGGTAATTATCATGGATTCTCTTAAATAATGACTCAGAGTATTGGATTCTGTCAAGGCATATCTTGAATCTTCACAGGGATAAAACTTTTCTCCAAGACAGTGATCCAAATGTTAACTAAAATTTGATACAGAAATTAAAACTAATGTCCTTCATTACTTTTGTGTCATCGTGTGATTTATTGTACGGTTACTCATTATTACGGCTTTTTTTTTTTTCCATATTTCTTCTTAGCCATAAACTGTGTCATGTCAGAGTGGAGTGAGTGGTCAGAGTGTAATAAGTCCTGTGGGAAAGGTCATACAATCCGAACACGCATGGTGATGCTTGAGCCTCAGTTTGGCGGAGATCCTTGTCCCGAAGCGATCCAGCGGAAAAAGTGCAAAATCAGGAAGTGCAACCGAGGACAAGGCAACAGTGATGAGAAGAAACGTCGCAAGGAACAGCGTGAAAAGAGGAGGAGCAAACAGGGCAGAGCTGAAGGCAACTCCGAGCATCCAGGTTGGTATCCAACATCCTTTTTGCTGATTCAGGACTACAACACTTACAATGTACCTCTTTTTTCTATTTTTTCTTACTCTTAGGGTGTAGAATGAGACCATGGTCAAGTTGGACAGAATGTACAAAGATTTGCGGCGGAGGAATTCAAGAACGCCTCATGACAGTAAAGCAGAAGTTTAAGACTGCCCAGCTGTCCAGCTGCAAGGACAGGAAGGAGATCAGAGCTTGTAATGTTCACCCCTGCTAGGAAGGAGTAGGGGAGCAGTGGGTGGTGGGGATGGGGGGATGGGTGGACTGGGAAGAGTACAGGGCACACTGTTGCACAATGATCCAATGCACTCTGTTTAGGGCTGAAATGACACATTCTTGAATCTGTTTAGGTTAAATCCAGACATCAGGTCAGCTGTCGTTAACAGAAGAAAAAAAGTCAAACATTTCTCTGTAAGTCTGGATTTAAACTTTAAAGCTGATTCTTTTGTGTTTCCAAACTAGCTCTGACATGACTCTTTTGCAACATTACTGTAAACTTGTTGTGGTATATTATATCTTGAAAAATATAATTATGAACTATAAATTGTTTTCATAAAAAGAAAAACTGTTATATCTTGTGGTATCCTTAAGTAGTACAGTATATTCCAGACTTTAAAGCACAGGTGCCCAGCCATTCCAGTGTTTTATATGCCTTCAGTTGTTCAGTTGTTTCTAGGGAAAAAAAAGCCCAGTTGACTTTATACCCGGCTATGTCGTTGTACATGTAGATGCACCACAGCTGACATCTATATGGTTTGGAGCATTATTAGAAAATGTATTATTTTTTTGCAGTGGAATTTTTTGATAAGAATGTGTCCCAAGATTCTTACCAAAGTCTTGTGTAGATGTTTTCTAGATGTATTTCCCTCATTTTGTTTATCTCTGTTCCTCTAACATATTAATATTTTGGAATAATATCACCTTTACAATAAAAGTAAATGTGACAGCTTGGTAAATTGATCTGTGTTTTTATTCTGGGGATTAACAGGCACAGTAACATGGACGGTTATATACCCTTGTGCTACCACTAGATGGGGACAACACGCCTAAAACCTTTAGGTCATTTCTGAGGCTGGTGCTTTATCTGCCTGTTGTTCCTCGCTCTCTCTATAGAATAGCCACAAGGGGGCAATGTAATGAAGATAATTTCATACTAAGAGAAGGATATTTTATTCATTTCTGAATGTTGATTTGGTTTGCAAATAATACTTGAAATTTCCTGAAACTGATTGGAATAATTTGCTGCTTATTATCATTCATACAGCAGCAAACGGTACGACCTCTATTCAAAAGCCTCCTATCAACAAAATCGTTTTACAGGAGTGTTCTGGTAGACAGAAACTGGGGAGCATTCAGGAGCATTTGTTAGCTACACAGAGGGTCTGCTCTCACTTTAAAGGATCATAGCAGTTGGAGAGCGCTGCGTTTTTATGGACGTGCTTGCTGAGATCTTAAAAGAATCTGCCCCCTATCATGTAATAGGTGGGGGGAGGGGATGGTGTTAGGCCTTCCTCACTGTGGAACTCTGGGGACAAGGGTGAAAAATTCAATACACACACATCATAATGTCATTCCTGTTTCCATGCCAACACAACCACACATGGGGGAAGCCTACACACTGCACAGGCGATGGAAACATGGTGGGGGAATTATTACAGGCGTGACTGAGATGTTAAAACAATAAATGCTGTGGAAGCTATAATGAGAAGTGCATGAGATTTTAAAAAGATGCATTTGCAAGGAATGTGTGTTTATATTTGTTTGTAATCTGAACCCCTAGAAACCCTTGTAGACATTATCTACTTTCTAGTTCTAGTGGAGAGCCAGCTGCTGATTTTTTTTTAGCCCACCTTGAACTCTTATAACAGACTGAAAATTATCTCAAAGATGCAAGTGAACTTTACACGTCTCTGATATTGTAATGAGTGTCCTCTGTCTATGGACAAATTTATAAATATTTATAGTCACGGGACAGGGCCCACTACTAAAATAATATCTTAACTCTCAGCCCTCTTCCTCATTTTGTATGCTTCTGACTCCAACTGAGAAAAGAAATTGGGTCCAGCTGTTGTTGGGATAGACACACATATCTGCGGGTTAGGCTGACATCATCTTAAGTGATACAAGCTTTTTTAGCCTCAAATATTCATGTACGTTAGCCTGCTGCAAAAACAGTCCTACTTTCAGAAGTTCTGCGTGCATGGAATGGCATGGAATTTTTTGCATGGCGTGCAAAAAATGATACGGTATAAATTCCATTGTAGTTTTGATGTCATAAATCACCCAGAAAAGCACTCTTTTTACTACTAAACATCAGTTTTTCCATTTTTAAAAATGGTGTTCCCTACAAATCTTCCATAAATTCTTAAGATACCTGTAAGAAGCACAGGTACTTTGATAAAGAAATAATTCAGTTTTGGATGTGAATATACATCTGGTCATAGAACTGAAACGCTTCTACAGCCATGTTAATGCGCTGTGAAATGGTTCTTAGGCAAGGTTATTTCTTTGAGGTGAATGCTAACTGTAACATGTTAACATAAAGCCCAGGCTAACGTCTGTGTAACATGTTGTATTTAGCACACACAGCATGTTGAATCTTTATTTACATGTTGGCAGGACATTACCTGTTAACACTAAGCAGGATCTAAGTAAGTAAGTAAAATTTATTTATATAGCGCTTTTCACAGATAAAAATCACAAAGTGCTTTACAACACAGGAAATGGGAATATAAAAACAATATAACAGCAAATAAAACAATGTAAAACAATAAAACTATAAAAACAGCATAAGAAGAAATTAATCAAATGCTTTTCTAAATAAAAATGTCTTCCCACTGTCTCTTCGTGCAGCGAAGAGACAGTGGGAGAGAATTCCACAACCGTGGTGCCACAGTCTGAAAGGCCCGATCACCACGAGTTTTAAAATGAGTGCGCGGTACCACCAGCAGTCTCTGATCTAATGACCTTAAAGCCCGAGAAGATGTGTATGGTTTCAACAGGTCAGATAAATATTGAGGAGCCTGACCACGTAGGGTCCTAAAGGTTAGAAGTAAAATTTTAAAATGAAACCTAAAATTTACAGGCAACCAGTGAAGGGAGGCCAAGACTGGAGTGATATGCAATCTTCTCTTGGTGCCTGTTAAGAGACGTGCTGCAGCATTCTGCACAATCTGAAGACGATTTAAGGCTGATTTGTTAAAACAAGTAAAAAGGCCATTACAATAGTCTAAACGAGAAGAAATAAAAGCATGAATAATCATCTCAAGTTCAAGCTTTGATACCATTAGTCTGAGTTTAGAGATATTCCGTAAATGATAAAAACAGTTTCGGACCAGCTGCTTAGAGTGCTGCTCGAGCGACATCGAGCTGTCAAATATGACACCGAGATTTCTAAGGCTTGATTTTACAGAAGGGTCTAAGAAGCTGATATGCTGTCTAATTTCTGGGACCATGTGGTCTGGAGCAATAATTAGAGTTTCTGTTTTATCAGAGTTTAGTTGGAGAAAATTGTCATATAACCATTTGTTGATTTCTGTCAGGCAATTACTTAAATTAGACAATTTATAAAACTCAGACATTTTGAAGGAACAGTATAGTTGGATGTCGTCAGCATAGAGATGATAGGAGATATATTTATAGCGCTTAATAATTTGGCCTAGGGGAAATACATAAAGTAAAAAGAGAATTGGACCCAGGACAGATCCTTGAGGTACCCCACACGGCAAAACTGTTGATTCTGATGTGACATGATTCATGCAAACAGTAAAAGATCTCTCAGACAGATATGATATAAACCATTTTAAAACAACACCAGTAATCCCAAACAAGTTCTCGAGTCTGTTTATCATGATACTGTGATCTACAGTGTCAAAAGCAGAGCTGAGATCCAACAGGACCAGCACTGTGTACTACTCTACTGCTGAGGCTTCTGGAAGCATTTATTTCCTCATAAAAATGGTATTGAAACTGTAGTGAGAAGAACTGTTGAGGATTGCCAAAGTCATAAGTATCTATATAATATTTATAGACATTTATCCAGGCTTCTGAAATAATGGCCCATCCTAGTTTAGAGAACCCTACATTACACTAAGCAGCTAGTTAGAAACCAGTATAATATGATCTTCTAATATTTCTGACTGGTTTCTGAACATTTTTGTTGGTATAGAATTGAGGCTAAGATTGTGACAAAATGCTCTTGGCTATTAAATTCTTCTAAAAAAGGTACAAGTGTGGTGGACCACTGGAGGGCTCCACTCACACCCAGTTCTCAGGAAGTGTTGTTGCTGTGTTTTGGAGGGAAAAGTGTTCAGTTGTGTGGTGATAAGTAATAAACGAGCAGTGTCAATCGAGAGCTCTCGTGTCGTCTGTGTTTACCTCCACATTGGTGACCCCTGACTTGAACATGTTGCAGTCCGATGGTGGCACCGACTCCGCTCTGGATGCATCAGCAGCCGCCAGCCCTCTGCCTCCGGCTGCAGCTACGTTTGCTGTGGCGCTCGAGCTGCCGGACTTTTGGCTTCACGATCCCCCGTCGTGGTTCGTGCACGTGGAGGCTCAGTTCGCCCTTCGTGGCATCTCGGCTGACGACACGAAATATCACCATGTAGTGGCTTCTCTCGACCTGCTAGCCACCCGTCGTGCGTTGACTCTCCTCCGGGACCCACCCACCCGAGGGAAGTACGCCGCCCTGCCCGCTATGACGCGCTATGCCCTCTCCGACGCAGAGCGAGCCGAGAAGCTCCTCTCCCTCTCAGGCCTGGGTGGCGGTACGGCTCTTGAACTGATGGAGCACATGCTATCCTTTCTCAGACCGGACGACGGGGGATTCCTCTTCGCCCACATATTCCTCCGACAGCTGCCGGCGGCCGTGAGAGCCGGCCTCGCCAACTCTCCGCTTCTGGGCACGAAGGATTATCGCTCCCTGGCTGAGGACGCGGATCGTATTCTCCTGGCTACCCGCACTTTCCACGATCACGACTTAGTTCCAGCTTCGCCGGCGGCGCCTTCCACTTCCCCACTGACCTGCCCCGACGTCTCCGATCCTTCGCTGACGGCAAAGACCGCGGCACAGCGACACCACGGACGGGACCTCTGTTTCTACCATCAGCGTTTTGGCGCCAGAGCGCGCCGCTGCCTGCCGCCTTGTGCTTTTCCGACCCTGGGACATGGACCCCGCCAGCGCGCTGTAGCGGCTGCGACCGCTGGCGACAAAGAAAAACTGCTCTTCATAGAAGACTCGCGCTCTGGGAGACGTTTCCTGGTCGACTCCGGCTCCCAGAAGAGCCTCCTTCCCCCGTCCGGAGCCGACAGTTTAGCAGCGGGCTGCGGCCCACAGCTTATTGCGGCTAATGGCTCTCCCATCGCAACGTTCGGGGAAAGGTTCGTGACTGTTTGTTTTCATGGTCGGGATTTCCAATGGAACTTTGTTGTTGCCGCTAGCTCTGTACCTATTTTGGGCGCCGATTTTCTTTGTGCCCACGGACTGCTGGTCGATGTCGCTAACAGACGCTTAATCGATGCACTGTCTTTTTCTTCAATACCCTGTTTCACTCGCGCCATCGAGCCCCTGAATCGGGCTAATTTAGTGACTTCAGGGAATGTTTTTCAGCGTTTGCTCTTGGAGTTCCCTTCACTGACTGTTCCTAATTTCTCGAACACGGCAACGAAGCACGGGGTTGAACATTATATCCCGACGGTCGGTCCGCCGGTGTTCGCACGTGCGCGTCGCCTCGACCCCGCGAAACTCTCCGTCGCTCGGGAAGAGTTTGCCGCAATGGAGCGCCTCGGCATAGTGCAGCGCTCGAATAGTGCCTGGGCTTCTCCGCTACACATGGTGCCCAAGTCAGACGGTCGGTGGCGGCCGTGTGGGGATTTTCGCCGTTTGAATAATGTCACGGAGAACGACCGTTACCCCATTCCCCACATCCACGATTTTTCCGCCCACCTCGCCGGCACCTCGATTTTTTCTAAAATTGACTTGGTGCGGGGGTATCACCAGGTTCCCGTGCGCCCCGAAGACGTCCCCAAAACTGCCGTTATTACCCCTTTCGGCCTGTTTGAATTTTTGCGCATGCCGTTCGGCCTGAAAGGTGCCGCCCAGACTTTTCAGCGGTTGATGGACTCTGTTTTGCGCGGGCTGCCCTTCGTCTTCGTGTACCTTGGCGATATATTGGTGGCCAGCTGCTCTGAGAGTCAGCACGTGTCCCATCTGCATCAGGTTTTCCAGCACTTGGCGGCACACGGCCTGATCGTCAACCCCTCCAAGTGCCAGTTCGGCTTGCCGGTTCTGGATTTCTTGGGCCACCGCATTTCCGCTGACGGTGTGGTTCCGTTGCCAGACAAGGTCCGGGCCGTTTCGGCTTTTCCGTGTCCTGTGTCCGTTAAAGCGCTGCAGGAGTTCTTGGGGATGGTCAATTTCTACAACCGCTTTCTCCCCAGAGCTGCGCACCTGCTACAGCCTCTCTATGCTGCCTTGAAGGGTAAAACAGCTAAGGACCCGATTGATTGGCTCCCTGAACGCATCCAGGCATTTTCTGGGGCCAAGACCACGCTGGCAAACGCCGCCCTGCTGGCCCACCCATTTCCGTCAGCGGAGATTGCGCAGTGTTAGAACAGCGGGTCTCCGGTGTCTGGCAACCGCTCGCTTTTTTTAGTCGCACGCTTAGGGACAGTGAGCGCAAATATAGCGTTTTTGACAGGGAGTTGCTGGCCCTGCACCTCGCGACACGGCATTTTCGTTTTTTTCTCGAGGGTCGGAGCTTCACCGCATACGTTGATCATAAACCTTTGACATTCGCGATGTCCAAGGTCTCTGATCCGTGGAGTGGGCGCCAGCAGCGCCAGTTGGCAGCCATTTCCGAGTTCACAACTGACATTCAGCACGTGGCTGGTAAGTCCAACTGCGTGGCTGACTGTCTATCCCGTGTGCTGGTCTCTCCCGTTTATGTTGGCATAGACTTCGAGGCTATGGCCGCTGACCAACAGGCCGACCCGGACGTCCTTGCCCTTCGGTCTGCGCAAACGGGCCTTGTATTGGAGGACAGACCCGTGTGGAACGGCGGGCCCAGCCTGCTTTGCGATGTTTCCACCAGCCGTCCACGCCCTGTAGTCCCCCTTTCGTGGCGTCGTCGCGTTTTCGACTCCGTACACGCCCTCTCTCATCCAGGCGTCCAGGCCTCGGTCAAGCTGGTCAGCTCTAGGTTCGTTTGGCCGGGCCTTCGTAAATCAGTGAAAGAGTGGGCAGCCGCGTGCATCCCATGCCAACGTGCTAAGATCCATAGGCACACACAGGCGCCCCTCGAATCCTTCCGCGTTCCAGGGAGGCGTTTTGATCATGTGCATGTGGATCTGGTTGGTCCTCTGCCGCAGTCACAAGGTTTCACGCACCTTTTGACTGTAGTGGACCGGACAACCCGCTGGCCTGAGGCAGTGCCTCTGGTGTCCACTACAGCAGCAGCAGTGGCCAGGGCATTTTTGTCAACGTGGGTTTCGCGTTTCGGTCCCCCCGCCGACATCACCTCTGACAGGGGCCCCCAGTTCGTTTCCGAGCTTTGGTCTGCCATGGCTGACGGCCTGGGGGTCAAGGTCCACCGAACCACTGCGTACCACCCGCAGGCCAACGGGATGTGCGAACGTTTCCACCGGTCGCTTAAGGCCGCGTTCCATGCTTCTCTCACAGATGGCAACTGGGTTGACCGCCTTCCATGGGTTTTACTGGGGTTGCGCTGCGCGGTTAAAGAAGACCTTGGGGTTTCCCCGGCTGAACTGGGTCTCGGTCAGCCCCTCCGGGTCCCCGGGGAATTCTTGCCTGAGAGCCCACCCCCGTGCTTCGCTCCATCTGTGCTGTCTCTCCGTCCCCCAAGAGACTTGTTTTCTCTTCCTGGCCCAGTGCACCATTGTTTGCCCGACACCTTTGTTCCAAGGTCGTTGGACTCCTCGCAGTTTGTTTTTGTCAGGCATGACGCTCATAGGCCTTCGCTGCGTCCACTGTATGACGGCCCCTTTAGGGTTATTCAACCGGGCCGGAAGTATTTCCTTTTGGATTTTGGGGGGTCGACAGGAGGCTGTTTCTATTGACAGACTTAAACCAGCACATGTCCATAGGCAGACCAGTTTCTCGTTTGGCTCTCAGCGGAGGCGGTCGCACTTTTCTCCTCTCCTCCTTACCCTTATCTTCCCTGCTTAGCCTCTCTGTCCTTGTCTGTCTCATGTGCATTACTTTTTCCCTGGAACAGTCTCTCACTGTCGTTCTCTAAAACCTAAAAGAGAATTATGGATTTGATCAACTGGTCTCTGAATGCTATTGACACCCTCTTCTCAACGAGAAGTCTGGGCTCGGGAGAGCCCGGAGCCCGTGTAACCGGAGGGACTTTCCCTGCCGGTTACACGATGGACGGGTGGCAGAAATGGAGGCTCGTGTGCCTGGCGGGACTGTCGATCGAGGACGCTGAAGATATTTACCTATTCGGAACCATGATAACGGGGTTCTTGCTGATCGGAGCTGGCATGGCCCTGACTTATCGGAGAAATAAGAGAGCGGAACTGGCTGTTCAAACCCCCCCAAGGCTGCCCGCTGGAATCGAAGCGACGGGACGAGTCGCGACCTCTCACAACGAACGCAGCATGGTTAACACCTTGGAGACGCTTACAGCTGCTGTGAAGGCTCAAAACAACACCATTGAGCGTATGGTGGGATACATCAGAGAGGGCCCTGCTCAAAATGAGACCCTTGAGCGAAAGTTGGATCACATCACAGAACGGATCACTGCAGTTGTGAGGTCTCAGAATCAAAAGAATGATAACACCACAGATCAGAAGTTTGATACCATCATGGGGAGGCTCGCGGCTCTCCAACGGGAGATCGAGAGACCAGCATCAGAGTGTTAAAAGATCAGCTTTGAAAATTCTCAACAAATCAACAAATTCGGGATCAAAATGCAGACACCACCACGGCGCCAGCTGCACAGGCCCAAGGCTGAAGCCGGACAAACACTCCCTGATAACGACTGTGTGATGACTATTCTCCCCATCCCATGCAAGGCCACCTGGATTGGCTGGAAGACTGTTTACTTAGCCTGATAGGGCGAAGGACACTGTCTCAGCTGAACTATGGACACGCACACACACACACTTACACTGATAAGCACTCACTCATCTCCCCTTCCCTTTCCAACGCCTTCGATGCTTGTTACCTCCTGGGAACACGAGGCGGGTCTGGGCCTGTGCTGGCGAGTCGGCGCAGTGGCAGGATGTCTGCTGTGTGCCTGGGATTACTCCTCAGCCCCCCTACCCAACCCTGTGGCTTGTTATGTCTTCATAATGTTGTGCTGTGAACATTCATGTGCTTTTTTTGTGCAGAGGAGTTTTTTTGTTTCCTGTTCTCGTGCTGTCCTACCATGGAAGCACAGCATGAGTAGGGGTCTCTTTTTTTCCTCTTGTACCTTCCCATTGTGTGTACATTTCAGTGTTTTTTTCCGTAATTGCCGATCTCCGACTTGTAACCCCCATGTAATGTCTGTGTTATGTGTGTAAGGTCGGGGGGGGGGGGGGGTCTCATTTTACTGCGGGGCAACCTGTATGTGACAAATAAATTCTGATTCTGATTCTGACATGTGCTTCTGGATGATCAGGTGGTGCCGGCTCAGGCCCCCCGCCGTGGCCGCCCACCTTCCACTGGACCGGACAATCCTGCTTCTTCCTCTGGGAGCGCCCCCCACCTGGCGGGGCCCGAGCTATCTTCAGTTTTTCCTGACCGCCCATGCCAGCCTGGCCCTCAGGCTCGTTTCCCCTCCGCCAGCTCTCCACCTCCCCGGTTCAGCCGTTCTGGACGTTTAATTAAAGCGAGGGTTCTGGACTAGGGGATGACCCTACTGGGTGTTCGGGGGGGGGCATGTGTGGTGGACCACTGGAGGGCTCCACTCACACCCAGTTCTCAGGAAGTGTTGTTGCTGTGTTTTGGAGGGAAAAGTGTTCAGTTGTGTGGTGATAAGTAATAAACGAGCAGTGTCAATCGAGAGCTCTCGTGTCGTCTGTGTTTACCTCCACACAAGGTTTGAGTTCCTTTTATATTGTCCTCTTAAGCAATTCCTCAGTCTGGAGAGGAAGACAGAGGAAATACAGGATTTCATAAACTAATAAGCCTCAGAGGGAAAATCAATAAGGTTGCGAGCCCTGCAAAGGCTGGTTTCCTCAAATTTATAGACTAGGACAACAATCAGTGTCCTGCGCTGCGAAAGCTCAGTTTATATTAGAAAATGTTTAGCATATTTAATTAAATCAACAGTTATAGTGAGTGAGTGAGGCAGTGAGGCAGAGCTTTGTGAAGTCTGAAGCCTCAAGCTGCAGCTATTTCCTGAAGGGTATGAATGCATATTTATTTCAAAGCATAAATGGCAGTTCTGCTTATTGTTCTGCTTTTCTCCCGCTGTAATTTGCAGTCACACCTTTGTAATGTGGGTAGCAACTAGAAGGGCCTTTTACACTAATATCAAAATTTGATTTCACTGTCATGTTAATTTCCTGTTGCTGGGGAAACGTGTTTTTCTGGGCTTCACAACCTAAAATTTAGTGGCACTCCAAAGCAAGACTATAAAAGCTTCAAATTGTCTCAGAATGTTTTTGTTTTATTTTTAGCTTTGAAGAGTGATAACACATGAATACCAGGGCAGTAAAATAATGTTGCACATACTAAATAGGTATTATAATGCCTATATTACATAGTAATAGTAGGCCTTTTATAAAAATGTTTATTTTGCTTGACATAATCTCTGTTAGCCTGAGGTGAACTGCATGACTTCCCTTTTTCTTGGACTATTAGGAATCTTGTACTTAGTAAGTATTGCCCATTACAAATTGCTATGTGTATACATATAATGAGCTGAAACTACAAAGCGTGTTTTTGTGTTGATGAATAAAAAGTGTGGGCAAGTTGCCGTTTTTAAAAATATTTTTAAGAAATTCAACTCTATGACCTTAAATTAGATATGTGAGTAAAACAGCCCAAAAGCATTGGACTGCTAGAATTCAGAATCTTGGAGCGTAGGATGAACACTTAAATTCTCATATGTTCTTTTCATGCCATTAAAATGATATTTCACCAGCAATGAGAAAGACATGTGCAAACTATAAGCAAAATTCTATCTGTCACTAAAGAATTTATATAAGTTCAGCATGTAGACTGGAAATGGGTAGCTGTTTAGTAAATAGTTTAACATTTACAGTACTACGCATCCATCACTTCTTTATATTTTGCCAAGAAAATGGTAAATATGTGGAGTGATTTGTTGAAATGTGCAAAAGCACTTTTGCGCATTTCAGACAGACTGAACATTTCCAGATGAATGGTGCATAAAAACTTCAAGGTCCTTTTCTGTATTCACAATTTCATCAGATTTGACAAGATCCCCCAAACCTCTGGCCGAAATGCTCCTCCAAACCATGAGAGATCTTTCATCGTGTTTTACAGATGACTGCAGACACCAGAAATTTTAAATTTGGATTCATTGCTGATATGGCATGTTTTTTGATAATGCTTGAGAATTTCACTTTCAAGCATTTGGACCTTACTCCCAAACTCATTTTTAAGGTTTTAAATTTATTTACTTGACCAAAGAGTTTGCATTATTAAAATAGGAATGCCGAATTTAGGCTGGAAATACAAGACTGCCATCGTTCTGCCATCGTTTTTATTACTGCCACTTTTGTCTTTCAAAATAAAAGTATCAAACATTTAAACCTTAAATGAAACATTAACCAAACAAACAACATGCTTGTTACTACATTATTACCCCCGGGTTCTGATCTGTTATTAACCAGTTACATAAATTTTAATATAATATCACTGAGCTTTGGATATTATTTTGGAAATTAAGCTTTAATAACTTGCTGTTACCTTCTCGTTTCCACCCTACCCCACTAACAGCACATTAATACTTGGTTGAAATAGAAAGTGCTACCCTTTTTCCTTTGTTGTTTGTGACTTAGTTCTTTAATCCACAATAGTTTATAATTAAACACCCCTCGTGTTTTACCCTCACGACTGCTTTTGAATAGAAAATACGTTATTATTTGTCGATGTGTCTATATGTGGGTGTGTACACAATGTGTTTATTTGGCTACATCCTGAGAGAGCTTAAACCTTCTCTCAGCATGGCTGTTGACTCCTTCACTCCAAACCGATTGGCCTGGGTCACAGTGAATCAGAAGACAACAGAGAGAAAGCCAGAATCACACATCCATCTGTTCTCATGTCTTTGCTTATTGTTGTCAGACAAATTATTAGAACAGCAGGTAAATGGATAAAATGGAAGAAAAAAAGTGAGCAAAAAGTGCTGCAAATGCAAGACAGTTCTTGAGGTTCAAATCAAAAGATAGCATTCCTATTTTTAATTAACTGGGCTTAACAGTTTGCTCCTATTGGAAACATACCCTTAGGATTTTGATTTGTCTGTATCTCGGTTAGTTTGATGGCTGAAAACAATTTTGATAGTCATGGCTAAATGGGGTAGTTGTCTCAGGAAAGAAATCCCAAATCTAGATCGCCACCAAAACTGAATCAATTATTCAACCGCCTGAGGATTGTCTGTCTAACGAATTTCATGGAAATCTGTACTTTTTTTTTTTTTTTTAGTAGCATTGCAGACTATCAGACACAATAAATGACCCCCTTCTGCAGAGTTAATTATTTTAGTGGGTGCTTGTTATGGATATAAAAGGATTTTGTGAAGCTGTAAGGTTGACTGTAGGCAAATTTAGTCAACTATCTCTGGCAGTTCTCACTCAGTGTTGTTAACAAGACTTGGCAAAAGCTTTGAGATATTGATGTTGTTATATAAAGCCTAGTTTCTCCACTCTATAGTTTGGCAATATTCCCATAAGGACTGCATAAATAGAAAGTGTGATAAACATGATAGATTTTTTAAAGGTAACACAAAGGTTATTTTGTGTGGTGACAAATCTTTCTTCCCCAAACAACTCTGTCATTTTCATTGAGTAAAGCACTTAACATTCCAATGGGAACAATTTTTTGCTTATTTATTGATCACAATAGGTGACCCTCAGGACACCTCCAAAATAACCAAATGCTAAAATGTTAAAATTCAGGGTTTCCCCTTTATCTATGGAGGAAAAGCCTAGAGGGCTATATGAATGAGGCTTTATATTTGTTGTATATGCATATAACAAAAATAACAACGAAAATCAAATATTTTCTATTTTTCTCACAGTGGACATGGATTATTTTTCATTACTATCAAATCATTCTTCAGACTCTTGTATATAAATGTTATGTGTACTTTTTGATACATATAATGTACTTAGATAATCTCTGTAAGCATGTGGCAAATTGTCCTACTTAGCATAGCGATGGTGATGAGTGAAGAACGATTGTGACCTGTATCCACCACACACTGGAAAAACCACAGTATGAAATCCATCTGTTTCTTTCTGCATGTAATATTTCCTTCCATGTAATATTTATTATTACCACTCTAATTGTTAGTGCTGATGATCTGAAGCAGTTTTTAGTGGGTCAGCACCCATTAGACTGTTTAAATCTGCCTGGGTTTAGCATGCCTAGTTTTTTGTTTAGTAAAGCTACTGAAAAATCGGTCTATATTTTTAAGCATTAGTAGTGCCTGGTGTGCAATCTACATATGAGATGTGCACCAATGCATATGTACCAATATGCCAACATAGTTGCATAACTATTTCAAGTCAATTGGCTTGTGTTACTGGCATCAAGTTAAAAAAAACAAATAAAAACATTTCCTAGTTTAACATTTAAAACACTTGATGGTCCATCAAATATTTGATGGACTGTGAAAACACAATGTTAACACTTGTTGACATTGTGGGTTTTTTTTTTTTTTACCTTGCTTAAATGTTATTAATTTTAAAAGAACTCTACATAAATGTTGCTGAAGGACTGCTGTTACATTAAAAAATATATCTATAAAATGCAAAGGCCTCTTGCGCTTCCAATTTATACAACAAACCCCCCCCCCCCCCCCCCCGAAACAAAACACATCAGCAGTTTTGCTCAGCAACACGGCAAAATGGAGAATAAGATGTGTATGTAGAGATGGAGACCACTTTACAACTAGAAGTCTTTCAGCATACACTCTGTGTCTTGTATTATGCTGCTTTACAACATCAACTCATCTCCCAGAGTGCATTTCTGCCTAGAGGGTGTAAAGGGACATGGCCTTAGAACAAATGCCTCAGTGTAAACATAAAGGCTCCAACAAGCTTATAGGAACTGTTCTTTAAGTCTCTGTGGATTCATGTGAGACTGGCAGTTAAAAACGTGGCTTCTGGCACATTGTCATGTGGATGATTGCAAAAAGAGATTGTACACCTAGTAGTTGTTTATGGCATGGAGTAGTTTATCAAAGAACATTTTAAAAAAAACATAAAACAGATATGCATACTACTAGTACAGATGGTACAGCATGCATAAATTTAAACACACCATAATATCTACCTTAATTGAAGCCACTAAATCATCTGAAAGACCTTGTAGGTCAGCCTCAAAATCTTTGGTTGCCACAACATTTGTGCTGAACTGGCTGTGCTCCTTTAGTGAAAGGAGGAGCAAAGGTAGATCAGTGAGTACAGCTCAGTAAAGGAATGACCTGTTTATGCAAGCTAATGGCTCCCAGAGCAGTGTCAGTCCATGTAATAGGTCCCAGTAATGTCTTCCTTATACCATTTAATTTCTCTCTCTCTCTTCTTCCACCTCTCCCAAAGGAAATCTTCATCACAGGCAATATAACTCTGGCTTCTTCAGTAGCTTCAGACAACTTTACTTTGACATTATAGGCCAGCATGATGACCTAATATGTATTAATATGTATACTAGCATAGAAAATCTACAGGAAATGTATATAGTCAGTATTAGCCTAGGTCTTTACAGAAATCTGATAAAAATAGACATTTTTTTTCCTGTTTTAACACAGAAGTCAAATAAGAAAAATTAAAAATTAAGTTAAATGAAATTATATTTTATTCACATAGCATGAAATCACAACAACAGTTACCTCAATGAGCGTTATATTGTAAGGTAAAGACTCTACAATAATAAAGAGAAAACCCCATAAAAATCAAAAGTCCCCGAAGCACTTGGCAACAGTGAGAAGGAAAAACTTCCTTTTAACAGGAAGAGACCTCTGGCAGAACGATGCTCAGGGAGCCATCTGCCACAACCGGTAGGGAGCGAAAGGAGAAAGACAGGAGAAAGACACACTATGGAAGAGAGCCAGAGATTAATAATAACTGATGATTAAGAGTTGTGTATAAACACATAGTGTGTGAAAAAAGTGAGTGAGTGACAAAGAAACACTCGCGGGAATCCCACAGCAGTCTAGGCCTAAGCGAGGCAGCATAACTAAGCGAGGATTTAGTCACCTGATCCAGCCCTGTCTATGTGCTTTGTCGAGAAGGATAGTTTTAAGCCTAATCTTAAATGCAGAGGGTATTTGTTTCCCAAATGTAAACTGGGAGCTGGTTCCACAGAAGATAGGTCTGAAAGAAAAAAGGAAGCTTGATTAGAGCTTACTGTCACTCCTAAAATGATGTTAGAATATTAATCGGTTTCAGTACATTTTTTAAGGGGAGTAATAATTTAATAATATGTGTTAAATGTTCCAGAAGTCAATCCTTGAAGAAGTGCATTTATCTTAAGTGTCTCGAAAATTACAATACTTTGTAGAGGAAAGTAACTGCAGTTATGTGATGGACAGGTGACCTGCTCAGGGCGTAATCTGCCTCTCACTCAGTGACAGAGGGAGAGGCACCAGCACCACCGAAGCCCTAAATCGGATAAGGGGTACTACATGTTATTGTTGCAGATATTATATATGGGCGATCGTGGCTCAAGAGTTGGGACTTCGCCTTGTAGTCGGAAGGTTGCCGGTTCAAGCCCCGGCTTGGACAGTCTCGGTTGTTGTGTCCTTGGGCAAGACACTTCACCCGTTGCCTACTGGTGGTGGTCAGAGGGCCTGGTGGCACCAGTGTCCGGCAGCCTCACCTCTGTCAGTGCGCCCGAGGGTGGCTGTAGCTACATTGTAGCTTGCCATCACCAGTGTGTGAATGGGTGGATGACTGGATGTGTAAAGTGCTTTGGGGTCCTTAGGGACTAGTAAAGCGCTATATAAATACAGGCCATTTACCATATTCTTTGAGTGCAAAATGCTCACTGTAGTATATAATAAGTTTATGAAATTACAACAAAATCATACATAATGTTATTGGTGTCTATAGGATAACCATAGTCAAAGAAAACCAACCAGGTGTTTCAGGCCTATTAGCACACAAACATTTTTTTTTTTTTTTTAAATTTCATGTTCTCTGAAAATATTTCATGATGAAAATAAAAGATAGCAGATGTAAATGAAGCATAAGAGGAACCTAATGGAACTTCAGATGATGATGTCAGATCCAGAAGATTTCATCAGACTTAGAGAAATAAATTATTTAGATACAGAGCATCTCCTGAGCATGCTAGAAGTAACTGTGTAGGATTTTCTTTCTGTTGTCTTATGAGAAAATCTTTGGTGCTGAGGAAAATCTTTGGTGAGTTTTTTGTTTGTTTGTCTGTTTGTTTTGTAGATTAAACAAATCGTAAGTGCTTTCTCCACAACAAAAATACCTGCATAAATCAAAAATTGCAGACAGAAACATTCCATGTTAAAGTCTACGGTAATAAAAGGGAAAGAATAGAGTAAAATAATACTGTAGCTGATGTAGTTAATTGTGAATTAATACAGCTGAGCAGTTCTGATATGCTGCCATGTGTCAAAATGATATGTTGTTGCAGGTTTTGTTAAGAGACAAAGTTGTGTGGATTGTCATGGTTATTTGCATCTTAACAGGTTCCACCACCCTTGTGACTAACACTGTTATCATGTGATAACATTGTGGTTCACAGCCATACCCCAAACACATAATTTCTTAATTAGTTTCTTCAGTGTTGCTAAGCAATTTCAACTGTACCAGCAGACACAGGAGCCAGAAAGAAACCATTTTAATCAACACTTACTCCATCATACTCAGGTTAGGTTCAGAGAGACACCAGTTTTTCTACATCATCAATGTGTGATGTCAATAGGTTGCAACTATTTTCTGCGTATTAATGTAAAATGTGTTTAAATATTTAGATTGCAAGTTAATGAGGGTTTTACAAGTTTGTAGTGATTACGGTCACAAATACATTAGGTTAGCTGTTTCCACCTCTGGTGGATGGAACAAATTTCATCTCTCCTAGGTTCCATCAGATTTTCCCTCTTATGTGATTTCTCATGTAAGAAGCAGGTAGTCAGTCTCAGCTGGGGCCATCCTCAGATGTTCTGCACCAGTGCCACCCTGATTCGATGATTGGTGAGCAGAATAGTGATCAATCCCTGCACCTAAAAATGGAAACGGACAACCATAACCACAGATATAAGAGCTATAGAGGTACTCGCTGCTCTGTTACCATGGTAACACTGGAGGGGGGTGGGGGTGGGGTGGGCATCATCATCAGCTCTCTGAGATTGGCTGTTGGTGCTATGGTGCAATGGTTCTGCTCAGTTGGTTGTTCTGCCCTCTGACTGGCACGGATAGTGGTTCATTCTACCTTGATCTGGTGGACAATCAGCAAATTCCTAATGGGCAAATGGGAAAGGCTGTATAATTGACACATTAAAGCTTAATCACATGAAGCATGAAAAGAATAATTCATGATTCAGTTATGTAAAAGCCATGTCAGAATTTGCCATTAAGGAAGCATCCTTTGTCTGTGCATCTGTGTGTGAGTGCGCGCGTGTGTGTGTGAATCACATATGGTCACATGTTTCTCACCATTCAGTCTCAAATACAAATTAGGCATAAATACAGTCATTCGAACTTTATAAATAAAAGAAAAAAATAATATAAACTTTATATATTGTGCTTGAAGTAAATTTTCCTTTATCATACAACAATTACACTTTGACAACTGCCAAGTATGGAGCATTTATTCTGTAAACTATGATAGTTGTTCCTACAACTCACAGACAGACATGCAGTATACACATCACAAAACCTAGCTGATGAATTATTACTGACATGGTAAGACTGTCACCAAAACAAGTGAATTCCCTAATGGAATATTGTATGTTCAGTATCATATAGTCCACTAAAACATGCAATATACACCATATGCACGCACTAATGCAAACACATGAAACACACACACAACACTGTGAACCTTTGTGTTGTCTTGCTCCCCTGGGTCTACTTACAAAGCTCTTTCCCAGCAATGCAGTAAGACTGTTGATGCTCTGGGAAAGTGTCAGAATAACAGAAGAGATAGTTACTACATTGCTCAGACTGCCCTCAGGGTAAGGATATCTCTCAAACAAAATCAATAGTAGCCTGCAACAAATAAAACTCATCAGCGTTATTATATGTGAGTCACACGTGTAGTTTCATGCTCACTAATGAGAAGGTCCAGGCATCATCTGACTGTTTGTAAAGCCTCAATTCCTTTGCACTAATTTTATATGTTGGCTTCTTCACATATAATAGATGATTTATTGTGCATTTTGGACAAAAAGACAACTGTAAACAATACAAAATCTGGTTCCTCAAGAAACAACAACTCAAAAGGCTTTTTATCTTCTTTTTCAACAAACTGTGTCAGCTTCTCAACTATATCGTTTTCTTTCTCTTTTTCCCCTCTCTTGCTAAGATGCACTACAGCCAAATCAAATGGGCAGCCTACACATTTTACCTATAGGAGCTGCTCAGCCATGGAAACTCGTGACATGAAGTTCCTGGCACACGGTTTTTGTGCTGATTTTAATGCCTAGGAGATTTTAGAGCTCTGCAGTTACTGAGTCAGCAGAGCGTTGGTGACTTTTGCACACTGTGTGCGTCAGCACTCAGCAACCCTGCCCTGGAACTTTATGCGGTCTGCCACTTCATAGCAGAACTGCTGTGGTTCCTAAATGCTTCCATTTTACAATAATGCCGCTTACAGTTGACCGTGGAATATTTATGAGGGAACAAATTGCACAAATTGACTTGTTGCAGTGGTTACAATGCCACACTCAAATTTAGTGAGCTCTTTAAAGTGACCCATTCTTTCACAAATCTTTGTAAAAACTCTATACACCTCAGCTAGTGGTTGTGAAAACACCTGGATTCTAAGACTAAGTGGTGTGGCTCAGTCGTCTTCTTTTTCTTTTGGCAGGTCCGTTTAGGGGTCACCACAACAGATTATCTTCTTTGATTTCACACTATCCCTAGCGTCTTCTTCTATCACATCAACCCTCTGCATGTCCTGCTTCACTACCTCCATGAAAATGTCTGTGGTCTTCATTTTTATCTGCTGCTGGCAGCTTGATATTCAGCTTCCCTTGACCTATATATATCCACTATCCATCCTCTGCACATTTCCAAACCATCTCAGTCTTGCCTTTCTTACTTTGTCTCCAAACTGTTCAACCTGAGCTGTCCCTCATATATACCACTTCATCCAGGGTACCCTAGAATTCCTCTTTCTGTTCTAATTGACATCCAACTTGTGGGGAATAAGCCCTGGCAATATTCAACACCACCTCTTCAGTTTCAGCGACAAACACGTGACCCTATCTGACTCTCTCTTCACTTTCATAATACTCCCTACATATAAAATCCTCACTGTCATGCTGCTTCCTAACACACCTTACCCCTCTCCTCTTCCTTTTCCATTGGGAAAGAGTGGCAAAGTTTCCAACCTGTTGGCCCATGACCTTCTTGATTCAACACTTCTCATTTATCGGGGCTTGGGACTGGCAATAGAAGCATGCTGCCTTAGTGTGGCTCGATACTTTTGTCCATATAGTATACTGGAGTTCACTAAATATTTTCTGACTACTAGCAATTTTACATTTTCTAAGTAATTCAGACTGTAATGTTTCCTAGTGCCCATGGCAAAATGTAATGCAAAGCATCTAAACATTCAAAAAGGGTGCCATCGCTTTCATATGTAAATGTAAATTTATTGTGTGCAAATAACGGACTTTTTATTGAACAGCTCTGGGACTGTGAAGAATAATCCATATAAATAATTTATTTGTTACATAAAGTGCTAATGTAAGTGCAAAAGAAGATGGATATTTGATGTAATCATGCACTTAACAGGTTCTTAGGTGCCAATTTTATAATGCATTGGCGTGCAGCATACAGTGGTTGCAATAGCAGTAATGAATTTCAGACTTAGGGCAATCTAAAAAAAAAAGGTGCACGCTGACAGGCATCAAGTCCATGTTTGTTTGTTTGTTTGTTTTTTATTTGTAAAAATCACATAGACATTGAAAAACACTTGCCCAAACAGGTCTGCATGTGTGCTGGTTTCTAGCTGCTAATACCTGTTTAATATGCATTTACCCAGAAAGCACATGTGTGTGCATGCTTGTGTGCATGTGTCCATGAGTGCTTCTCTGTTTATCTTTCTCTCCCTCAACTAAATTCTTTTTATAGGAGCATCCTCCCACAGGCCTCAGCAGGTTTAGCAGGTGTTAACCTCTCTCTGGGAGACTCCCTCTTGAGGCAACACACCATCTAGCAGAGCAACACATCTCATTCCCAGAGTAGCCTGCAGTCTGCCAGTCATGCGGGCAGAGATGATGGACAGGTAGATGACTCTCCATCAGCTTCAAAATAATATAATGCTCCCTGCTCCCTGTGGAGAAAATAACATGTTAACTTTATTAAAGTTCACGTGGTAGGTTGTTCATTTCAAGTCCCAAGATTTCTGATTTTGATTCTTATATGGCGACTTCTATAGAAGATTGACCCCAGATTTGTGATCATTTTCTGGGTCACCAAATCAAACATCTACCAAGGCTCTGAGCACGACCTTTTTTCAGGTAGAGGGTTGATTTGTGCTCATGTTCTCTCATTCTCTTCTTCTCTCTCTTTTAGTTTTACTGATAAATAACTGTTAAATGTTACTGTTAAATAATAATAATTTATTGTTGTATTTAGAATAGAATAGAATTCAACTTTATTGTCATTGCACATGCACAGGTACAGGGCAACGAAATGCAGTTTGCATCCATCCAGAAGTGCTTTAGTGATATAGATATATTACAATATATATTAGCAATAATATAGATATGTAAGTATGTTACAGAAATGGGTCTATTATGGTATGTTATAATGTACACGGTATGAAGTATGTTATGAATATTCTATAACTATAAGTATGTACAGGCTGTAGTGAGTACAAGCTATGTACAGGCTATGAACAGGATATAAATATGAAATAAAAAAAAACTATACAGAAATCTGAGATATACAGTTATACAGAAATGTGAACTATGCAAGTTATAAACAGTTGTAGGATTAAAAATTATCGTATGATTATTTACACAGAACTATACAGTAGTGCAGTTAAGATAAGTGAGATATGTGGATAATTTCTACAGAGGTATATAATATAAGGTATATATATATTTAATATATATTGAACACTGTACACTGTACAATGTACACTTTTATGATACTAAAGTTAGAGCACATTTATCTTGTGTCATGACACTGGTTATGTGAGAAAAGATCTAACCCCAGGTTAAATAATAAAGATAATTAAATGCTACACATTGTATGTGTAATGTGCGTGTATTATTGGGCCTGGGGTAGTG
Source organism: Neolamprologus multifasciatus (assembly GCF_963576455.1). Lineage (NCBI taxonomy): Eukaryota > Metazoa > Chordata > Actinopteri > Cichliformes > Cichlidae > Neolamprologus > Neolamprologus multifasciatus. The sequence continues at coordinate 23,528,977 of NC_140439.1, read as the reverse complement.
AGTTTTCGTAAGACCAGAATTATACATATAACCACTGTTTTGGGATTGTTGGACACCCGCTTTTCAATTTTCAGCAAGTAGTTTAAAAGTTGATCCGTTGTCACATGCTATTGTCTGATGTGTTTAGAAATGCCATGCATGTCACATTTTAAGCACATCTCGTGCCACTGTTGTGTTACTTTAGTGCAATAAAACACATACCACAATGCAGCTGTGGTGAATCGGTCATGCTGGATGTTATAGAAAAGGTCAGACTTAAACCAAGGGATGTTACACTGTTCCTGGGGCTTTTTCTTTCTTTATGTGTTCTGTGTTGATACAGTCAGGCATTTATATGTCTAAAATAGCAGCTCTGTTTTCTCCTGAAGACACAACTGTCAATAAAACACATAGACTGATATAGAGAAGCATTTAAATTGTATTAAAACAAAACATAGTAGACCACCTTATTGAGGTTTATAATGTAAACATATATAGTTTTAACTAATGCCTACCAGCCCACAGTTACATTGCAAGATACAAATCTAAGAGTTCATAGACTTTGTACATTACTATCAGTTAATGGAATTCAAAAATCAAGATAGAGAAGATAGAGAGAATATCTAATTTCATATTCTATCTAATCCATTTCTCTCGGGTAACAGAGAATAGCATGTGCCTCTGTGGCTATTTTTAGCTTCATTCACACACTGTTTTGCAGTCAAGCATGCAGAGAGGTTTGTGGCATTAAAGCTGAACTTTTCAAAGTTAGTGCTTTCATGGCTGAACATAACTGTCTAATTAACAAATGTTTTCCACTACTTTTTCTAAACCTATACAACCTCTTATCCACAGATCAGTTGAGTAGGGGGAAAAAACTTATTTAAGGTCACCACTATAGATCATCGCTGTTCACTACATTCATGAATCTTCTGTGTGGTCTTCCTGTTCTCCTCCAGCCTGTCAACTCTGTATTCAATATACCTTTTTCAGTATATCATTTATCCCTCTTCTGGACATTAAGAGGGTTAAGAGTCCAGAGCATCTCAGTCTGGACTCTTAACTTGTTCTCTTCACCGCTCAACCTGAACTGTCCTTCTAATACACTCATTTTTAATCCTGTCCATCCACATGACTCCAGATCTTAGCATCTTCAACTCTGCCACCTTCAGCTGTGCCTCCTGTAAAAAGGCAATTTATTTCATGCTCGGGAGCCCATAGATCTGACAGTTTTATCCATAATAGCAAATAGGCATGGGATTAGTGCAAACTGATTCAGCTGTGTGGTGTGCTGCTATGATAACTGTACCTGTATACATTACTATTGTCACACTGTTCTGGCTGCATTATTAGTGTACATCTGTAAATCATAATGAGGGAATATGATATAAAAATTAAAATAAAATAGACCATTGGCTTTGGTGTACATTTCAAATTAAAAGTGATCTTTATATATATATTACTAAATCCATTATTATTTGTTAATTAAACACATTGTAACTTGGAAATATATGTGTACAAATGCCTCAATTTATTTACCCCAGATGGCTTCGTCCCCCAGGAATCCCTTACTTTTGATGTTTTCACTGGCATGATGTGGCACCTCACAGTGTGTTCTGCCTTTGGCATGGTTTTCCCACTTAATTCCAAGAGAGAACTTTATGGTTTTGTGCCTTTGAATATGCAAGTAAGTGGGATAATTCACAGCTAACGGTAGCTTACTCACTGGAAGAAGCTGAGCTCAGCTTCATGTTTCTTTTTTCTTTCTCTGCAGGAGAGCAAAGCCCTAAACTACAGTAAGAGAGGAACAGAGACTTTTAGTCTTAGCTCAGCAACAAAGGGATAGTAAGCTGATACCTGGGGCTAAGTGCAAGAGTGGTCATATTGAATAATAGCAGACAGTGAGTGGTTATGTTGTTAAGGATACAGTAAAACTATTATTGTTACAGTATATCATAGTAAAACAGCCAGTCATATAAAGCCCTGATCTCCAACATTTTCACACCCTTTTACAAATCTCCAAGCTTACTGGTCATGCTGTACATTTTTATGCTGAGAAGGAATTTAACAGTTTAATTCTTGATTTACATTATGGAAGCGTTTTTGTGTGTTTGTTAATTAGGTCAACAGCTGTCAAACACAGATGTATTATAGTCACTATAGAGAAGTATAAGTAAAGGTATAGTGCTCCAAGAGTGCAAACCCCTATCAAAGAAGCTCACTCTTTTCTTTTAATTTAAGTGGATAGAGATAGTGTTGTTTCAATGTTTAGTAAAAAATATCAAGTGAAAAAAAATTTTCATCACACATTTATTTTACACACACACACACACACACACACACACACACACACACACACACACACACACACACACACACACACACACACAAAGACAGTTATTTCTGGATATGGTATTAAAATTGTTATGTATTAGTATGGTTATGACCTGTTACCATAATGTACATAACAAAGTCCTAATAAATTAATGTGACATTTAGAATCCCCATATATCATTCAATTTATATGAATGAAGCGCATCTGTAACTGGAAGGTCGTCGGTTCAATCCCCGGGTCTCTGGTCCTGGTCGTTGTGTCCGTGGGCAAGACACTTTACCCTACCACCTACTGGTGTTGGCCAGAGGGGCCGATGGCGCGATATGGCAGCCTCGCTTCTGTCAGTCTGCCCCAGGGCAGCTGTGGCTACAACTGTAGCTTGCTTCCGCCAGTGTGTGAATGTGAGAGTGAATATGAATAGTGGCATTGTAAAGCGCTTTGGGTGCCTTGAAAAAAAAGCGCTATATAAATCCATTCCATTATTATTATTATTATTATTAATTTAGTTTAACTTTCAGGGTTTTTTTTGTCACGTTTCAATTAACACAGAGTCAACAAAAATGAAAAAAAGAGATAAATAATAAGTAATATATAACATAATGTAAGTACATAAGTAATAAAAAACATGGGGATGGGGATGGTATGACAGTTGCAAGCAGCAGTCAAGTGTCAGGTGTTGCATTTGGGTAATCTGAAGGCTTGACTAAAAACTGCTCTATAATCTCGTGATTTGTGCAGCCACATCCCTGTGCCATCTGCCGTAAAAAGGAGATAGCTGGTGTGGTGGATGGCTGTGATCGGTCATAGTATTTTGGGCCTTGCAGGAACTGCTGGAGGTAGAAGTCCTTAATGGCAGGAAGGCTGTTGCCAGTAATGTTCTCTGCTACCTCCATCAGTCTCTGTAGTGATTTCTGGTTGTTGGCAGAGCAACTCTCATACCAAACTCTGATGCAGCCCATCAGCCAGCTCTCATTTGTGCTCCTGTTGAAGGTTAAGGAGATGTTGGCGTGCATGCCAAACCTCCTAAGCCTCCTTGGGAAATGACGCTGATGAGACTTTCTGAGCACAACGTTCGTATGAGGAGTCCAGGTGAGATCCTAAGTAATGATATATGCCTTTATGTTGTGAGTAAAAAACAATGGCAGTAAGAAAACTAGTTTTAAATAACTTTCCATAGTGTTATTATCCCTTTGACCTTTAGCTATTGACCTTGAAGGAGAGGTCAGAAGTCAGATGTCACATGATATTCTAGATCTTTCTATGCTACTTTATATATATTGAATATATACAACACACTTGAAAGGATCATAGTTCCTAAGTTATAAGACCTTTTGGCAATTTTTAATCAATAAATTATTAAGTTGACCTTGGTGGATGTAAGCCAGATTTTAATGAATTGTTAACACGACCCCACTCTATACCCCTACAAAGTTTTCTCAGAATTTATTCAACATTTTTCAAGCTATCATGTTTACACACATAATGAGATACACACATGCCCACACGCATTCACACAAAAGCTACCAAAAACAAAACCTCCTTTTCTGAGGTAACAGCTTCTTGGTTTATACACCTCCTGATCAACAGCAACTGTTAACCCACATGGAAAGTACTTTATATCAAACAGTCTTCTTTTTAATTCTTGAAGTTCTCATTGCAGTAATTGAAAATCAGTAATCAGTGATTTCATCAGTGATGAAGTCGCCGGTTCACTAACAAAGAAAATGGCTTGAAGCATTAATATGAGCTGAGCTGAATTAATGTTCCACTTTTTACAGCACAAGGCTTAAGTGCAGACACACCAACAGTAATATGGAACAAAAATCCTTGTGAGGTTATAATGGTCCAGTTTTACCTTGTTTAATGGAAAAACTATTGTCCATCAAATTGTACAAAGGATAGTTACAAAAGATGAGGATATATCTCCACAATAGATGCTGATAAACTCTCTACAGTATAATTAAAGCTAGTTACAATATCACTTTAGCTAGTTCTTTTCAAATTCTGTTCTCTGTTCACAACTGACTCAGTGTGTTCTTCTATTCCCTCTGGACAACCATGTTTACTTCTTCGTGTGTGCTTTCTTGTCTGTCACTTAAAAGCCAGTTTTGTTGCTTATTTCTATGAGAAAGTTCTAAGTTTTGGAAATTGAGATTCCCATCCAATTTTAAGACTGCTTTTACAATTTGTTAGAATTAAAAAATCTAAAAATATTCTATTCCACATAGACTGAATATGTTTTCTTTTTCTTGTGTCATCTGCAAATCTGTGTTGTTGACTGTATCTTACCTGCCCACATGTATTCTCTCCCCTGTGACCTTTTACTTACCTGCATCGAGTCCCTCAAAGCCTCATTATGTTTCCTGTAACTGCATGTACCTCTCTTCAGAGGGACGTGCTTGAGTGTTCTGGCCTTTCTTATTAGCTTTCATGTTTCATCTGCTTATATAATTGCATGCTGTCCATATAACTACAGATACAGTTGAGTGATGTGTAGCTGATACTACCCAAGACATTATAAGGAAGATAAATAACACATATTATCAAAAAAAGACATATCTCATTATTTTTTAGCATTTTTGTCTTTGCTGATGCCTCACCTGCAATGGTCTCAGTGGAAGGTTAGCTGTCAGGAAACCATTCATAAGTAAGGGAAGCAGGGAGAAAATGCTGAAGTGTGCCGAAGGCTGTGTTGAAGATTATATATGATACAAAATATCGAATTTAAACCTTGTTATATTTAAGCCTTGTACACTGAATTTCTATGTTTGCACTTTTCAATGAATCACAGAACCTATTCTCATTTACATAGCAAAATGTAAAGGAAATGTGCAGCAATGCAAAGAATACATTTTCATATAATCCAACCAATAACAGAGAAAGTGATATATTATTATAGGGTTTTCAGAAGCATCAACTTTCCAACTAGATTTCATCTTTTCTGTCGATTGTATTTGTAAATCAGTTTGTAATATTTCAGACTATTTAAATAAAACCCAACTGGAAAGTTTAAGTTTTAAACCCTTTGAACAGCAACGTTATTACACATGCATGGCACACAAATCACATTCTCGCAAACCTATGTATGTATTCCTGAATTGCCTTTGTGTATTTCTTTTCTCTCCTTAACAGCTTTTCCTTCTCATTTCTTCCCTCACACACTCACACCCAGCATTATTCTGTTATTCAAATACACAGCATGATTTAACTCTTAACCGCGCTGTCTCTCTCACACACATACCAAAATATCTTGAATTGGCTTTGCCTTTGAGCCTTTGCCTTTTCTTTTTTTTTTCCTTCTTGAGACCAGTTGCTCAAACCCTTAAGGCCTCACTGTTAGCTGTACAGAAAAATAGAGATGGAGCAATTGAGATGAGAAAAAATTCCAGCCCATCCTCCTCCTCCTCTCTGCACAGCTCCTCTAAGAAAACACTTTGTTTGCTTCAAAGGATGCTGAGAAGCTTGGGCAGCAGATGTGAGATTTTGTGGAAAATGACAAGTAATGAATCTCTTCCACAGTTTTCTAGTCACATAGTATATGATGTTCTGCTGCCTCTTATGCAGCTGATTAATCCATGTGCCATGGATGCTTCCTGTTCTCCCTTTTAAGTCTGTACATAAAAAGAACATTTAGAAAACTCAATTTATGCTAAAATCTAACACTGAAACTAATGAAATCCAATATAGTTCTATTTACACATGCTTACTTCATTGAAACTGGGACCAAAATGCTTCTTATCACAAGATGTTCCCTGGTCTCTCTGTTTTGTTACAGATTTTCTTTCTTGCCTTTTAGCATTTATTTGACAGGATAATATAGAGAGTAGACGGGAAAGCAAGGATGGAGTAGGGAGGGCATAACACAAAAGAAATGATTTGGGGCAGACTTGAACCCAGGCCTCTACAGCTGCCTTTGGCATATGGATCGTTTGCTCAACCAGTTAATCCAATCTAGTCATTGTATTTCACTGCACCTTTCACCCGGTCTTATTCTTCAGAAAGGGATAGAGCGAAGTGACTGCGTGTGTGATTCAAATCATGAGGCAGGTTGTGATTAATTGTGTACACTATTATGTGAACACTATGACTCAATCATTGGATTGATTCATAATGGTAATTCAGAAAAGACTATTTTATACCTTCTTGGAACCATCATCCTCTTCTTGCTGATAAAGAGCAATTTTGCAGTTGCACTGGTTGAGCCAACTACAGGGATTTACCATGGCAAAATAAGAAATTAGAAGTGTGCTTGCAAAGGTGAACTAGTTTACAACAAAAGAAAAGAGCAAGTAGACAAGCAGAAAACAACATTGGGGGAGGTCTGAGAAAAACAGAGAATTAACGGATGGCATGGAGGGGAGAGACAAACGAAATAAGCCGAGAGAAGAAATGGGTGAAGTGTGCCTTCTTTCTTTTACAGTTGCCATGGACACCAAGAAAGCTGAGTTACTGCTGTGTGAACCTTTTACAATGAAAAACACATATGCACAATAAAATGCCATCATAATTGTCATCACCTATGTCTCTCCACTCCTAAAACTCCCACCTTCTTGAGTTAAAGAAGAAAAAGAAAGGATTTCCACATAAATGCCTGTTATCACAAGGCATTTGGGGCAGGTCAAGTAAACTCAGCATACATCTGCTGAGTTGGGTCCTCAATTCAAATGAGGTAAAACTAACAACACAAACACCACAAAAAAATCACTGAGAGGGGAAAAAAGGGATGAGCGCAGCACATCATTTGCAAGACAGCAGTGCAACAGGATAAATGCACTCGTTAAAAAGTTGTGTTTATCTTTGATGAGAGCTGACTGCTGGGCTCTTTATTCTTGGTGGAACAAGCAAGAAAATCATCAACACAGCAAGCCCATTTATCTGTCATTTCTCTCACCCTGTCATCCTTTTCCTTCAGAATTTCTTTTTCCTTTGTCCCTTTTAAAATTATAGCTATCAGCGTGTTTGAGATCTCGAAGCTGTAATATATAAATAAAAAACTATGTATATAAGAAAACACTATTTCCTAACTACTACCCCCCCCACCACCACCACCACCTCCACATTCCCATTTACGAGTTCTCCCCATACATCAGTGGATCATTTCATATCATAGAGGAGATTATTTTTCATTAAATGTCATTAGCATATATGTCTTCTGTGGCTTTGTGTCAGGTCATTACTTTATCTACTCAAGTGTAATGATGTGAATTGTATAACCACAAGGATTATATACCATAATAAGTCAGCTTGTCTTTTGTTGAAATAAACTCAGCAAAGGTGAAACTAACACCATATCACGAAAGAGTATAGTTAATGAAATACATGAGTGACAGCACATCACAGGTTATCCAAAGAGAACTACACTCCAAAGTTATAAAAGTGTCAGTTGTTTAATTATTTATTTATTTATTTATTTATTTATTTATTTATTTATTTTGTTACATTTTGCTTATCCTATGCAAGTTGACAGCTAGGAGAGAAACACTGTTGTGCAACAGATGTTCTTTTTTGGTTTGTGGATAATCAATATTGACATTAGCTGTCCCATGAGAAATATAGTATGTTTTGCTGTTGATTGTAATTTAAAATTAAGCAACACGGAAAGGATTAAAAATAATACAAAACAAAGACAGGGCGATACATAAACACATCCTACTTGAATGTGTGGGCACCCATACTGTTTCTGTCTTATAGTCTGTGATAGCCTCTCTGTGGTAATGGGTTTTAGAGTTTCTTTTCCACTATTTGTTTTTTGTTTTCTGAATACGAGAAGTACTAGTTTTCACTTTGGAGTTTCAAACATTTTTTTCTAAAACTTTATGAAGTGCTTGGGCTCCTGATAAATCCCTAACGGTCACAACAACACAGCTTCCGTTCAACTCACTGTTACGTGCAAAAAGAAAAAAAAATCTTGCTTCTAGGCTGAGCAGTACCCCAAAGAGTTGTATGTGAGAATCAAACAGCTGGAACGGACATTAAACGGTTTTTACCCCAGCTCCCTAATCATCGTACTATACGATCCATCCCATGTGTTAATAGCTCAGGCAACTGTCCAGAGAATTCGCAGGAATGAGTGAGCATAATGCATCCTGCCTCCTGCATGCTGCTCGACCACTGAACAAAACCGCACTATGTGTTTCCAGTACTTACAACTGACCTGGAGAATCTACTGAGCGACGTGTGAGAAACTTCAGAAAATGCCTCAGACCGGATCGGGGAGTTCAACGAGTGCAGAAATGGGCAATAGATATAAGGTGGAAAAACCTTTATTTATTTATTTTACAGAATCTGTCACAGCCAACTGAAATCGCCATGAAATCCATAAATCGGGTAATTTGCACTTACATTAACAGCTGTTTCACGTCATTCAGAGGTTGCAATAACTAGTGTAAAAATGAGGGCCAATAACCCAGCTTTTAAAGTGGTCATTCAAGTTGGCATGGCAACTAAACTGCTTGGTCCCCTGTATTTCCTAATTCGACGTCCAGTCTTTGACAAAACAAATCGTAGATGTCATTGTAGCAGTTATCTTGACAAAGATAAGATGGCACCGGGGGGGGAAAGGGTATTTTAAATTACCTGCAGCAGGAACTCCAAGTGAATGGTGCGTTTCTTGAGTTGATTTATCAAACTTGTAGGCTTTATAAAACATTTAAAATGTAAAAGGGTAAAGTGATTTCACAAAGTGGAGGGGAAAAAAGAAAAAAAACAACAACATGTCATCCTCTGATTGGCCATGTGCGGGCACGTAAAACCACACCAGCCTCATCGGAGCAAAGCATAGAGGCATGCTATCGGTATTAGTGCTGGCGAATCCAGCTATTTCTCACTGTAGTGAAGTGCTGCTCAACTTTCCCGGCGATCGATACTGTTCGAAACCTTAAAGATAACGGATTACGGCCAACCGGGCCGCCTTGTGCAAAGACACTCCGTGCACACATTTTCAGCACGTTGGACAGCGCACGGCGCCGCATAGGCGGTGCGCGGATTCAACCGGTGGCTTTCAACGAGCAGAGTGAGGACCAGAGTGGACCGTTTGACTAAATGCTGTACAAAAACTCTTTTTACGTCACATGTCTGATAGAATTTTTTTTGCTTTCTGCACTTGGACTAGTGTTTTTCTCGTTCTTCCTAATACACCGTGTCTTTGTCGATTCCATCGTGTGGGAAGGCGTGCCGAGAGTGGCTGACTCTTGAAGCTGTGTGCTGAGTAGCGTGGAATAGGTGACTGTCAGGCGGGAGGAGTGGTGTGGTGGTGCCTAAGAAACCTTTCATTTATAAGGATGCTGGTGGGAAATGCCTGGAGACAGAGATGACGAGATTTGTCAAAAGGCGCTCGAACTCTTGTCAGATCTTTGTTCTAAGGGGGAAGTGCAGAATGAAAACTGTCGGGATTTTATCTACTATTTCCGAGATCTCGCCAGACCACGCTACACGGATTCAGGTGAGGCATCATTTGCAAGCTTGATTCAAAGGTTGCACTAAATTCAGTGGAAGTGAACTCGCATATGACTTCTTTCACTGAACATCGCACGCATAAAACACACTATAGGTGGTCCAAGCTTGGCTCGACTACTTCACGACGAAGATTAGTCTATAATATCAAAGAAACATTAGACTTGTACATTATTTTTTTCACATTAGTTAGCTCACTGATCCGGTTAAACTATGCATTTTTCGAGGAAGTCCATTTTTTCTGCCATTTTTTTCCATTTCTATCACACACGAGGTTGGCGTGACATCGTGTAGGCTAGTCTCTGAACACTCATCAGATATGTTTCACTGGATGAGTTGCCCTGCATCGTGTATTTACTGACGTGTCACAAACATTGAGTCATACTACTTTGAAACTTTGCCTCTTTTGTAAAAAAAAATTCTAACCTAAAACCTCAGCGCGACGTGAAGCATTTGCTTTTTATAATTAAATTTAGAATTGGCCACTCTCGCTTCATAATTATCAACACTTAGGGTAAACACATTCGCCTAAATGGCATGCATAAATTAGTGTCTGTGTGCATGTGTGCGGAGGAGAGAAGGAGCGAGCGAGAAAGCGTTATTTGGAGGCGCGAGAAAGCGTAATTCCTGCACATATCCACTGCATTCCTTCTGCTTCCATAGTTTGCATCAATGATTATTCATCACGTGACAGGACTTTGTGAATTGTCAGTCTCCTCCAACCCCCAAGCTCTCCCTTCTGTTCCTTTCCACTTTACTTCAACTATCCCCCAAAGTCCCAGCTCTCTTCTTGCTCCCTCATTCATCATATAGGCCGATCTTCTCTTGTCTTTTACACTGACACTTTCAAAAGTGAAATTATGTGGGTAGCCCGTGGGGCTAGCTATCAAGAGGGCTTACGGGTTTAATTTCTGTTCCAGCTGGCATATATCACTCAGCGTGATGGAAGAAAGCCATAAGAGAATAACAAAGGAAATAAGTACAAGGCAGAGGACAGATACTCTTTCAGCTAGTTGAAGCTATATATATATATATATATATATATATATATATATATATATATATATATATATATATATATATTTACAAATATGCTAAACATAAAACATCATTTTGACTCACAAGATCATAAAATATCAAGGATCAATGAAATAAGAACTGGAACATGAAAGAAAAATAAAGATGTGTAACATGTCTTTTAATGGATTAGTCACCCACTTGGAAAGATACCTTTCTTGACACTCTTACAGAGAGTATGTTGAGAAGTTTAATATCAATCCCAATGACTGTAGTCAATCAATCAATGCCTGCCCTGCTGAAGCCAAATGCCAATTAGCTTAGCTTTAGCAGGAACAGAAAAATGTGTCTTCCACTGTTCAAAGCACATATCACAGCTTCTAATTTTTACACTTTAAAACTAGCATGATTATTTAACAGACTGTGGCAATTAATCAGCTTTAGAGATACGGGTAGGAGGATTAAGTTACCTTGGAACAGAGTCAGGTTTCAGAGTTTATGAGTGCAGCTTTATATTTAACAGATATGTATACGAGTGGATTTAGTCTTTTCATCTGTCAATAAGCAAGTAAAAAAAACAAAAAAACAAAAACATATTTGCAGAAATGCAAATGCAATCGAATGCTTCATCCTTTACAACATTGGGGACAACCAGTTGGAACAGCCTACTGTACATGTGTAACATATTTCATTTCCAATAGTTTTTACTTACAGAGAGGTATTCTTAGGGAAAATAACATCCCAGAAGTAGACATTACATATATTGCCTTTTCAGCACTTGCTTGCCTCCTACACTTTTGCACCTTTGAAGGTCCTGTGCACTAAAATTGGTCCACCCTCTTTGTTCCAATGTAGTCTTTAAATCCCTCCAGATGTCTATAGCTTCTTCTCCACCAGGCAGCATTTGGGCGGCCTGCCAAACCGACTGTGGGCTCAGCGTCCTCAGATGGCAAGTCCCTCAATTTCTCCACATTATTCTCTCAAATCACACATACTCTGGTATTCACAGAATTTCACAGTGCAGAAAGGACAGTTGGTCTGTGTTCCTGTGCAAGGTCCTATGACAGCTCCCACACACAGAGCCAGTCCTAATTGCAGGACTGTGGGATTTGGAGGCTGGGTTACCTTACCAACAGCATATAGTGAAAAGTGCAAAAACCTTTATTGCCACATAAGTACACTTTTGGCTTTTTGGAGTAAAACAGTCATGCAATTGATGTGTAGTCTCATTAACTTTTATCTAATACTCTTACCATGACAAAAAGTCAGCCTCAGACTCTTAATTTCAAGTGTGATCTTTACTTAGATGTGTCAGGTGTGATTCAGCTCATCACAAGTCCTCTCATATTTTTAAAAGCAGCTCTTCTTTGTAGTATCAGTCAGACTCAAGACAGACTGAAATCAGCTCTAAATCTGTGCCCAGCTCTGTAAGTGGGAGCAGAAGTTTATATGCAAAAATGCTAAAGTTCATGATTATTCATCTCACTCATTAAAAACAAAAGAAGAAACAAAGTGGATCTTGACAGGCACGGTGTTCTGTTGCTATAGCGTGCAATTAAAAAGAAACAAAATGAGAGGATTAAATGTGATGAGTTCAGGAAATAGTTTGCTTCTACTAAACGTAACATGATATCTGTCAGCTACAATTCGGATTAGTGTACAGCTTTAACATTTCTAATATAAGCTACTTTTACTTAGCTGCTGCCAAAATAAAATAATACATTCAGTCCAACTGTTCAACAGCAAACGTATCCAACAAGTCGATTTCAAATGCTACATCTAATCAAATGCCTTGTGTTGCAATGAAATTTAAACTTATTGTAGAGCCATTAATGATACATAAATTATAATGATAATCCTGTATCTCATTAATCCACTCTCTGTTTCATTTAATTGTGCATTAGTTGTACATTTGTTGCTAGTGTCTAAGCAGATTCTCTGTTCAGTTATTCATGAGGAGAAAGTCTCCTAGATGTGATACACATCATGATTATTACCCTTTTGTTAAATGTATCAACATACCAATCACTTGATTTCCTGGAGGTTTTATAGGCTAATAAAATAACATGCTCTGCTTAACAGTAATAGGTTAATCAGGAAAACAATCATTGCTTTTTCTAAAAACTTCACTCATTGTTATGACTAATGTACTTAATACAGATTACACCAATACTACACTTTTGAGTTTTTATCTTTTGAAAATTTTATTCCAGTCTTCTCAAGCCTGATTTGTCTTCGCATACATGAAGGGACAAAGGATATGTCTACTATAATACTATGGGCAAATAATAGCCTGTTGCATAGTCAGCACATACACTGGGAATAATCTGTATCGCTGCCCTCGCATAGCCAAAAATAGATACAGTCAGGTGGATACAGCAGACTGGTTCTATTCAAAACACTGTGCAAGAGCTTGGGCTTTTCAATATGCAAAATTACCTGAAAGATGAAAGACCGTTACATTAAGTAAATAGAAGCCATGTGTTAAGAGAGACGATGGGGAACTGGTTAGAAGAGGGATTTGGGAGTCAGTTTAGCTGGTATCAAAGCTTAGAGGAAGCAGCGGACAGTGGCAGAGCAGGAAAGCTCAGGTGGACACCCTGGGGACTTAAAGGGTAGAAACAAGAGACCTCTGCTGGTGGGCCAGAACAGAAGAGGTCAGGCAGATGGACTGAGCAATGGAGACTGACGTTGCAGAAGAGTTCAGATGGTTCTGGCTGTTGGCTAAGGTGCTAGACAGGATGGTTGCTGGAAACCAGAGTCATCTTTAGTTAAGGGAAACCAGACGAATCCTCAGTCCTGGCCAATGAGAGGATGGCATTTGGAAAGGGGTGCAAGACAGGTGACTGCGGTGCTGGGAGCTCACTGAAGCGTGGCAGTGTAGAAAACCATATGGAATAAAAATACAAAAACTGCATCTAATTACCCATTATCTCTATTGGTTAAGTCAAACATACAGCACATATTTTATAAGGTCATGTGTATAAGGACATGATATACTTATATAAGTGGCCACTTCCATTTTTAACATATGATATAATGTTTTGCCAATTCTTATGTAATTCTTATAATTACAGGCCATGAGATGGTTGTGAAAGCAGACACTTAAATTAGTCAATAATAGTATGAGATACAGCATTAATAGCAGGTTTTCTGCAACTAATAGGGAAAAAAGGGACTTCAAAACTACATGTCTTGTAAGACATGCATAACCTGAATGGTTGTGATCAAGATTTTCCAATTCTTATTTAATGTGATTTTTTGAAACTATGGTGACAGGGGTGCATAGCTGGTCAAAATCGTCACATACAAGAGATGAAGAAATAACTGAATGATGAGTCTTGGTAGCCCTGATAATACAAAATATAAGAGTAAAAGGGAAAAAAAGACTGATGACCATTAATGATGCACTGGAGACGGTTGTTAACAATGCAGTGGTAAAGCACCATGTCAGTATGTGTAGTATTTTTTTTAGCAGTCAGTACACTTGGCCACGTTATGAACAACATTTATTTCTTCTGTTATCTTGATGATGAACAATTAAAGTAATTACCACTTAATCATTTTTTGCCTCACAAAAGCTCAAGGATGGATAAGAGCTTAGGGACTGAGGGAATTCAGCATATAGAAAGTGTAAGCCTTTGATATTTCCATAATTACACATGCATAACAGCTTTAAAATCTACACAATCCCAGATGTGTACTCCATCCTTATTTTATTTTGACATTGTCATTGCCCCTGGGATTGGGTAGTTTTGAAGGTTTGGATTCTTGTTAAATATTATATAATGCTGGTTTCTTTTCTGCTTTCACTGCTGCTGTTTTTAAATGTTTGTGTTTTTGGTTCCTACTTTGGGTTTAATATACTTGTGATTTATTTCAGTTATGAGATATTATTGCCTTTTTAGTTTCTGTCTGGAGTTGATTATCATTTTTGTTTCCTCACTGTTTTCTTGTGTCCATGTTGAGTAGGTGTTCTGGATTGTTTCCTGTTTTACTTTGATAGTTTTCATTGGTTGTTTTAATTTGGGTTTTTTTTTTTTTTTTTTTTTTTTTTTTAAATTTATGTCTAATTCTCAGCCAGTCCAGCATCTGGATCCTCGTCACCGCTTCCTTCATGACAGACCCATCCTAACTTAATATATACTACTAAGACATTAGCCGACATAAGGAGTTTATAAGATTGTTCTGGTCTGCTTCAGTGACATTACATCATGAAATAACGGTGCATAAAAACACACTGTTCAAATTCAGATATCAAAAAGTATCTCAAAAACATGACATGGGATTTTCAAAGCAAAATAGTGTGCATATCTGTAACACCAATTAGGATGCAAACCATCTCAAGCCTGTTTTAACAACTTTAAATTTTAATTAAAGCCTCAATTATTTTCTATGAAAATGACACATGCTGTGTTTGAACTTGTGACATTTAAAGTTCCTTACAGAGCCACATTTCTCCAGTTTGGTATCTCAGAGACTCCAGCTGTAAAACATGGTTAAATGCAACCTTTTTTCATATCTTCCATGGTCTTGATTGACATTAACAGCACTTTTTAAAAGGCACAACATTATTACATGTTTTTAAATATCAGTAGAATTAACAAATTTCTGGTGTTAATACATCTAATATATGTGAATACATACATACCCTTACCTCAATTTGAGGCAAAGGGTTAATACTCCATGGGGTCCTTATGATCCAAAACAAGACTTCAGGTAAATTTTATTTGCTTATAACAACAGTTGTCTTATGGTGCTTTATATTGTATGAGGTAGAAGACCTTAACAATATTAGAGAGAAGGAAACAAGCACAGAGAAAGAGGCTCGGGGACACTTGCAGCTTCTGGAAAGAGGGAAAGCAGAACAGTGAAAACAGAAAAGTAAAGGTCATTTAAGAAAAGACTGGTAATAGTAATGTAACTTAGTATATTATCACTGTTTGGATGAAAATTCCTTTTCCTTTTACTTGCAATAAAGTTCATGTAATTATTTCAGAGTCATTGCAGCAGTTTCTATTTTTTTTAGTGCTTTTGCTTCTTGAGAGCAGAGATGATTCAGATGCCCTTGATGACTCTGTTGCTTCACACCTCATCTCCCTTTCCATGGTGACTTGCACACCCTGGGCTGGTGTAAACAAATGCAATGCACTGAAGAATTATTCAGTGTCATGCTTTGAAACTATGAACTTGATAGATGAAGACCTGGATTGATATGCTGGTAAAACTTTTTATACTCCCACGGCCATTACTCCTGGTGTTGCCCACAAGTACTGCTTATATATAATCACACAGTTTATGATGCACATGTGTGAACAGCAACAGAGTAGTAACTTTAATTTTGCAAGGCTGTTATCTTTAGAGTGACATCTTCAGTTTGTTTATATGTGTTTTGTGGATCCACAGATTTGACAGGAGAGATAGAGTAGCTGTTAGGAGCCCTTTAAACTCCTACATGTACCAGTGTAGAGCAGCTTCATGAGTGATCTTGTCCTTGAATTTTGGGATTTAATAGTATTTCTCTTATAAACTCATCTGTTTTCAGAATGTTTTTTTTTCTATTTTGTATAAATTGTGACTTTCACGCCTTCCCTCCCCATTTGTCAAATTGTTGTTTTTTTTTGTTTTTTTTTTACCACAGACCATATATAACAGCCTGTAAATGTTTTTCTTGCAAGCTGTTTTTTATACCCTCTCATTTATTTACATGATAATATACATTAACCCCACAGGCAGCATGAAGCGCCTCGGGTTTAGCACTTTATTAAACTACTGGAAACATTTTAAATTCTTGCAATTAATGTACCTCACTGACACTTTCACACTATAAATTATACTCACAGAAGAGAGTTAATTCTGCTTTCTTGTGGCTGTAACTCAGGTGGCAGAGCAGGTCAGCCACTAATCAGAAGGTCGGTTGTTCGATCCCAGGCCAAATATCCTTGGGCAAGATACTAACCCCATGTTTGCCTACTGGTGGTGGTCAGAGGGCCCGGCAGCCTCACCTCTGTCAGTGCGCACCAGGGCAGCTGTGGCTACAATGTAGCTTGCCATTGTGAATGGGTGAATGACTGAATGTAGTGTAAAGCGCTTTGGGGTCCTTAGGGACTGAGTAAAGCGCTATACAAATGCAGGCCATTTACCATTTCTTTTCAACGTTCTTCATCGGTTATTCCTACGGAAGCCAGGAGAGCTCACCAGCTCTCCTAAACATCTACAAACAGACAAATCCAAGCAAGTTCAAAAAAATAATCTTCATCAGTATGACAATAGCTGCTTTGCAAATACACACAAGAAAAACCACAAAGCAAAAGTCAAATGTCATGTGCATGCTTGAAAAGAATTTCTGAATTGTCATGTTAAAATGAAACAAAAATATTTTAACTTATTTTCTGAAAACAACAACAACAACATACCAAGAACTGTGGTCATCTATGGTTGTAATGCTGCATTTCTATATTTGGTTTTGTTGTATTTGCACCTCTTTTGTGGAAAAATCATTTTTAAAGTTTCATTTCTCACCATAATTATCAGCAAAGGAAATTAAATCAAAACATGTGGGGTGCACTACCCTTAGAGTGCAGATATGAGCCTCCATTGGATAGTTAAATACTGCTACTACTACTGTACATAATTTTGATTTTATTGAGCATTCTTTATGAGAATCTGTTAGAAAAGAAAAAAATAAATCCAACAGGACCTGTACCTGTGTACCTGACATGTTCATCATGCAGTATTTTTAAAACATTTACTGTGTAACTTAATTATGAAATGGTTATATATGATGGTGATATCAAAAATCAGAGTGCAACAAAGCAAAAAGAAGACTTATTCACTGCCAGATATTGTTCTCTCTTTCCAGACATATCTGTGAGTCTGCTGTCGTTGGTAGTGACTGCCTGTGGCTTGGCCCTCTTTGGGGTCTCCCTCTTTGTTTCATGGAAGCTCTGCTGGATACCATGGAGGGAGCGTGGGCTTTCCCCCACCACCAAGGAAGCCCATGGGCACCTCAACCTGACTATGAGCCCTCTGCCATCACAGTCTGCACCCAGGCAGCCAGTTTACACAGCTGTGGACCCCCCGATGCACAACCGCCGTGAATCATCACATTGTTCCATGGCCAGAGAGCCTACTCCCGTGGCATCTGTTGTTTCAGTGGAGGCTCCGGTGACTCCTGTATCACCACCACCTGTGGTCATGGCCACACCAGAGGCAGCTATGAAGATCAGCCACACATCTCCAGATATACCACTGGATGCCCAGAGTAAAAGCAGGGAAAGTGGAGTTCACACTAACCCCCGAATGCAGAGACAGACCACTGAACCCCCACCTTCTGGATGCTCAATGTCTGAAATAGGGTCAGTATGAGGTATTCGTTGATTTATGTGCTCCCATAAGATATGCTGGCCTTATTTTCTAAAAATCCCCTAACAATTACGATCTCTGTTAAAAAGCTAACATTCAAACTATAATTGTTTCTGCTACTTTTCCCAATAGGACAAGAGAGATGAAAGACAAAATGACTTGGACTTGACTTTATTTATGACTCCTGCCAACATGTTTCACATTTTTACTTTCTATTTGTGCATCAACTATAATACATTTAAGGATTTTGGTAAAGGAAAACAACTTACACCTTATTTATGATTAGGGTTAGGTAGTTCAGAGGCTTGGTTGAAATGAGGATTTTGTTAAGTGTGGGTGTCTGAAACATGAGTAAATGTCATGTGCAGATGTGAGTATGAAAAACAGACACATTATAAGGCAATAATGAAACCAAAACAACAATTTCTTTCTGCTAGACTATAAAATGTATAATACAGCACACTATGTGTACACTATGTTTTTGAAGTGAAAAGCAGCATTGGCACTAGATATAAATTATGATATGCAGAACAATTCATTATGCAGGTTGCTTCAAAAAATATGCAGCTGATGTTTTAACATTCCTTCTTTTCATTGTGTTAATGTTGTATGATTTTGTTTTCTGTTGATTTCCTCTGTGCACAGTCAAGGGTCCATTCGTAGACACATGAACCTCTCTAACCCTGACTTCAACGTGGCCCAGTTCCAAAGGCAGGACTCCCTCACCGGAATGGGCCTGGGCCTGGGCCGCCTCAAACCCGAGCTCTACAAACAGCGCTCCCTTGAGGGGGACGAAGGAAGTCGAAGAGACGGAGGTTGTGGGCGCCTCCATTTTATCCTCAAATATGACTGTGATATAGAACAGTTAATAGTTAAGATCCACAAAGCAGAGGACCTCCCAGCCAAGGACTTCTCCGGTACCTCTGACCCTTATGTTAAGATCTACCTGTTGCCCGATCGAAAGACCAAGCACCAGACAAAGGTGCACCGCAAGACACTCAACCCTGTGTTTGATGAAGTCTTCCTGTTTCCTGTGGCATACTCTGAGCTTCCTACACGAAAGCTACACTTCAGTGTCTATGACTTCGACCGCTTTTCACGGCATGACATTATTGGTCAAGTGGTGGTGGACAACTTCCTGGATCTGGCAGATTTCCCCAGGGAGACAAAACTCTGTCGAGACATCCAGTATGTCTCCTCGGTGAGTTAGAACATTCACTCAAAACTATGTCATATTTACTTAGATCTGCCAGGTTATATTTAACTTTTTCCCACAAAGGCTGTGTGTGACAGCTGTGTGGAGAGTTCAAAATTTGTCCCTCTGTCTCCCACTGGCAGTACAAAGTACTGAATTTTTTTTTTCTTTTATCACTTGTCAGGTCTGAAAAAACAGGACAAAAATTAGTTGATAAGGTGATCAGGCCTGTGTTTGAAAACTGATGTTTTCTTTTACTTTGCTGTCTCTCTCTGCTGTCAAGATGAAAAGACTTTAAAAAAGCATCTGTTTAATAACAGATGTAGTGACCCCGAGCGTAAAAGTTTACTACACAAGACATCTATGGCATCTGTATTGATATTATATGCTTTTTAAAATTGCCTTTACATGCCCGGAGAATGATTAGCAATAGATTTTTCATTAAATATGGTTTTTGGAAGGAATACTAATTTTAAAAATATACATTTAGAATAGTGTTTAATACTATACCTTCCTTTTTCTTTAACAATCCTTGATGCTGCACATATTACAAATAGATGACACAAGTGAAGGACTGAGGCATTTTATTAGCAATTACTTTTACTGCATCTGCTCCCACCTATCTAAATTCAGTTTGCTCTGCTGGAACGACCTGTTTACCATGAGTAAATTAAATCCTTTGAGACTTTTTAAGGTCAACAGGATTACAGGCCTCTTGCCATGTTACCTTACTGACTGCGTACTAGTAAATCTCATTTTGTTAGGACCAGTTTCTGTTAGACCTATAAAGTGAGCATACAGTTGCACAGAGAGTGTCTGTCAGTGTATGCGCGTCCTTATAAGACCAAATGTGTGTGAGAGAGAAAGAAATGGAGAACAGGAGAAAAAAATATTTAAAAAAAACTGAGAAAACTGGTTTGGGAACAAGACATACGTGCCATTTTTCTTTCTTACATTATTAGCTATTTAAGATCTTTATAATGTTTTTCACTGTTCCTGCTCATCTCCTTTAGAGGTGAAAGATCTCAGACACTACAATACAGCACTGGTATTTATATGTTGGCCTGTTTTATTTACAGGCATTTCATTTATTGAGCTGAAACAGCTGTAACATGCAACTGATCCCTATATTCTGTTTGCAGTTGATTGCAGGAAAAAGTTTAGGCAACAGAACTCAATAAAACAAGATCAGTAAAGCACAGCTGTGTAAAGGAAAACTATTGGTTGAATTTAGATGAGATGAATTCCCAGTCACTATGTTAGTTATGATTTTACTTGTGTAAGGGCATAAATCTTAGTTAAAACATTGCAACATTGCTTAATAAGCAATAAGACAGTCCAACAGGAACAGCCGTGGTGAGTCAGTCTGGAAACTGTAATAAATGTTTACTGTGGAACATAGTTAACCTTCTCAGCAAAAAGATTTTAATAAGATGTGGAGTGTCTTTGCAACTGGCCTTACTTTAGCAGTGCTGCAGCTTTCTGAAATCTTTCAGAAAGCACAGTGTTGCTATAATCGAATGTACTGCGCTTTTCTTTAAAACAATATTTTGACCACTGCCGACCTTTAAGAATGAACTGTTTTACAGACTCATCTCATCTCAGTTAATTCTTCTCATCTTAAGAATTAACTTTTGAGCAAAACATGAAGCCAGTTCAACAGCAGACAAAAAAAAAGCATGGCAGTATTTGACTGAGCAGCTGTATGTCTATGTTGTGCATATGTCTGTCTCTTGTTTATCTAATAAGCAAATCATCATCTGCCTCTGTTGGTGTCCAGGCTTGTCTGCTACATTGCTACATCTTTTGCAAATGTCTGCACTGCAGCCATATCAGTTTTAATAAGGAGAGCACATTAGTTAGCAGAGTTTGTGTGCCTGATGCACTGGCCATTAGTAATGTAAAACAAATTGTTATGCTTTCATCTTTAATATAAGGAGCTTCATCGCTGAATTTAGATTTTCATTTCACAATTATACTTTCATTCAGATTAAGAACAGTAATACAGATGGGAGAGAATCAACTAAATATTAAATCGAACACCACGCACTTGTTGTGGTTGTTTTTATTTGTTTGTTTTTTAATGCTCATTCTTTGTTAGAACTTCATTACATGCAACTTAAGATTGCATTATCACACATATTTATTGTTTATTCACAACAGCAATACGTAATTAAGTGCGTATTGCTGCATATATACTTATAATCCCTGGTATTATTTCAAAAAAGCATGCTTTTATATTCTTCTCATCAAGGCTGCCACATTTATCCATGCATTTTATTGTCTATGGTAAAGGCACAGTAATCAGTTTTCTTTTGCCTTTTTGATCTCGTCTGTTTCACCTCATCGAAATTTAGATATGTGGTGTTATTTTGTGCTTTTTATTGCTGTGTCAGTTTAAATTATGACAACTCAGAGCTCAAATTTGTGGCATAGTCCACGCCTGTAATTTGCAGGCTACTGATAGCAGCTAAGGTTTTAGTGCATAAAGTCTCACATACAGTGTGCCAAAGACCATTAACGGCTTCCTACTCATGGCCTCTAAAAATACTGACAGAATCTGTCTCTTCTTTCTGTCTTTACTCTGTCTCTCTCTCTTTATCTATCTCTGCCTGCCTTTTTTTTCTCAACATGTCTCGGTCTTTCTTCATCACACGCACAAATGCATAAACAGACACGGACGCACCTGTTTTAACCAGACTGTGACGAAGTCATCAGCTGTGTCCAACTTTTAGTACGCAAACAAATTGTTTAAAGTAAAACAAAAAAGAGGTAGCTTACTCTGAAAAAGTAATTAGATGTGAATGCATATTACACGCATTCTGAATGTAGTGCTAATGGGTTCTATAGAGTGCTCAGAATGGCTGAGATATTCACAGACAGTAAAATAACAGCTTTTGAGGCAGAAGATACTGGAAAACATAAAAGTGAGAAATGAAGAGGGGGGAGGAGATGCAGAGAAAACAGCATGACGATACACGAGCATGCCAGATCGAGCCTTCAGGGGAAAATGCTCACAAAAAGTATTGGGATTGTTTTGATCCATCAACATATGGATGTTTACTGGATCAGTGCACTTTTGCCCTGTTTAACTGATTGCTAATCAATGTTGCCTGGCTGGAACAGAATGATGTGTGACGGCTGGTTGATGAGAACCAATGATTAACGGAATCTGGAATTCTCACATTTTCACACTGTTCAGTTTTTGTCAGTTTCACAGCACTCAGCTAATGCACACAAACAGGAAAAAAAAACACAGAGTACACACAGACTCTTACACTTGTACAAATGCTTGTTCACAGAGATTGGCACAGATGCCCCACACATATATCCTCATAAATGAGCTAATTATCTTTGGACACCAGTACATAGACATGATATTCTGTAACCAGTGCACAGAGCTTATTTGATAGAAAATAAAGAAGTATCATTAAGTCTTGATTTCCAGTGGGACTGGCCATATTGATGTGTCATTGCCAGATTTTAGCTTGTTTAGCTCTGCAATAGAAGCAGATTGTAGATTAATGAAGAACATGTGTTATTTTTACTGGATTTAAGAATGACAGTCTCAGTATGAACAAAAGTTGTATAATACATTTGATGGTTTGAGCTTTTAAATACAGAATATACTTGCATAACAGCCTGATTATCAGAAACGCTGAGCATGACATTCAACCTGCAGATGTTACATGCTATTTGATGCCTAAGAGGTTTTGCGGAGCACGTAAAACACAGTGCTAATCTCTTTCCCACCTGTATCACAACTATTAGACCATGAAGCATGTAAAACAGATAGTTCTGGGATGTGGGATGCATTTTCTGGAGGGTTTTTTGAGTTAATTCATCCTTCACATTTAAAAGCCTTGATGAGTACTTGATCATGATTGTAGCAAGATATACAAGTGCAATTCATGGGTGATTTCTCTCTCTGTCTCTCTCTCTCTCAGAAAAAAACAAAAAACAACACAGAAATACACACTCACAAAATGCCAAATCACAGAGTTTCTCTAGCTTAACCAAAAATAATAATAATAACTCAATAGTGTCCAAGTGTGTGTGACATTCCTAAGACATGCTGTAGAAATTGTTGCCAATTGTATGGATGTCCCTCTTGATAGATTTCCGCATCTCCCTTTTCACTTCTAAAACTTCTAAAACTTCTAATACTTCTAAAACTAGCACTTAACATACATTATACTTTGGATACCAAATTAGTTATTTTGAATATCTTAATTTAAAAGGCAACTTAGCATACATAAGAGTTGTTTTTTTCATTGCCCTGCTGCTGCAAAAAAACATTCCTTCTTGGTCTTTGTTACTTTTAGTATGAGAGTTTCATAACAATATGGGGCAAATCTCAGTGCAGTTGAGTAATATGATGTCATTATCACAATTAATGGAGCAGCAAAGTCAGTTGATCCTAAGTTTTCAGTGTTGTTGTTTTTGCACTTCAGTTGAATTTACTGAGCTTACAGATGATGATGAGTTGATGACACGTGCTTTGAAATACCAGCACAATCTCACCAACATAGCAGCAGATCAGCAAGAGATTCTACTGTAGGTGTCTTTACCACACATATCTGTGTGCTTTCCTGGTTCGCACTTCTTTTGTGGAGTTATTTTAAGCACTAGCGATAAGTGAGCAGCAGCTGAACTGAAGCCTCTGTGCCGGGTGAAATATGGGAGGCTTTAATTGGAGCAATATGAAAGAAAATAGTATTTGTAGGAAAGTTGTACACTGTAAATAAATGACCAGAATAATACACAATCAAACTCATTTTAGAGTAAATATTTTTTGTGTCTTTTAGGATAATGTGGACCTTGGGGATCTGATGTTTTCACTTTGTTACTTGCCTACTGCGGGCAGACTGACCATTACCATGATAAAGGCTCGCAACCTCAAGGCCATGGATATCACTGGTGCATCTGGTAATTAAAATCTGATACTGACTGTGACTGCAGCACCCCACTGGTATCCCAAATGTAAATCAAGTTCATTTTTCTTGTTTGTGTCATTTTTTATAGATCCATATGTGAAAGTTTCACTGATGTGTGACGGTCGCAGATTGAAGAAGAGGAAGACGTCAACAAAGAGGAACACTCTGAATCCAGTCTATAATGAGGCCATTGTGTTTGATGTCCCTCCAGAAAACATAGAACAGATCAGCCTTTTGATTGCTGTGATGGATTATGACCGGTTCGAGAGTTTCTATAGAGTAGTTTCTACATCTTTTGCATGAGTCAATGTTTAATATATACTTGCTGCATGGCAAAAGCGGATAAAATATATTCAAAGAACATTTGCAAATATTTCCTCAAACTCTTTGTCTCTGTAACATATTGTCTTGGGTGGTTTGCTTTTCACACACAATATGTAAGACATTATTATTTTTGGAAAGCATGGGAGGACTTATAATATTTTTTCTTTCTCCCTTATCCTCCTGGGTCTACAGAGTAGGCCATAATGAGGTCATTGGTGTGTGTCGAGTCGGCAATGATGCTGACAGCCTCGGTCGAGATCACTGGAGTGAAATGCTTACATATCCCCGAAAACCTGTCGCCCACTGGCATCCTCTCGTTGAGGTGAGATGGCATGTGTTGAAACACACACACACACACACACATATATTAGGGGTGCAACAATACACAAAATTCACGGTTTGGTTTGGTTCGATACTTTCGTGTCACGGTTCGATATTTTTTTGATACAAAAAAATGTTCATGCTTTTTTAATTTGTCATTTATTAAAATTATAAATATATATTTTAACTCAAACG
This sequence comes from Neolamprologus multifasciatus, assembly GCF_963576455.1. NCBI lineage: Eukaryota > Metazoa > Chordata > Actinopteri > Cichliformes > Cichlidae > Neolamprologus > Neolamprologus multifasciatus. The sequence goes on along the minus strand of NC_140439.1, from coordinate 23,503,857 downwards.
TACAGTTTTTAAATTTAATGTTGCTGAAACAACAAAGTAAAAAAAATAAATCTATCTGATTGAGAAATCACTCATCTTTGGAAAAGAGTTTATTACAGAGAAATGGCTCTTTCCACAATAAAAGCTATACTATACGCTTCTTCTGGTGTATATTCTCAGCAGCATATTAAACATATCAGGTCCCCATAAGGAGAATCATGTGCTAACGGATGACTCGGGTAAAGTTTGTAGCATGCGTGCTTGTTGTTTTTGTCTGCTTCCACTTGTCTTTGCACTAGGATGATGTCGGCGTAAATGTGCAGTCATATTCGTTGTGTTCCCACTAGTGCTGTCAGCGTTAATCTCGTTAAAATGACATTAACGGCATAACGCGGCAAATCTCCGTTAACGCCGTCCAGCCCCACGCACGGGGCTGGACGCCGTCAACAACCTAACTGCACTAACGCACGAGTTCCCACCAATTGAGCATTGCGTGGCACATCCGACATACTGTTTTACTTTTGTCCATGACGCGCTTACCATCAGGGTCATACTTCACATGAAAACCAAAATAGTTCCAAACGCAAGATCTGAATGAGGGTGGGGGAGGTTCAATTTCGGGTAGCGTTGAGGCAGTTGCCATGTTGCTATGAGCTTAGCTTCTGTCTTGCTAGCTTGCGCTGCACTCAGTGGATCTGCACTCGACAGTGCAGCCTAGGCAGGGAAGTCGAACGCAGATCCACTGAGCGCTCAACACAGACAGCATCGTCAGAAGAAGAGTTGATAAAATAGATTAAAAAAATTTGTATTGCTCGATACATATGCGTACCGAAAGCACTGTATTGAACGGTTCAATATCGATACATGTATTGTTGCACCCCTAAAAAAAAAAAAAAAATTATTATATATATATATATATATATATATATATATATATAAAATTCCCCTCTCGCCCCTGAGGGGGGTCTATGCTTCGCGCTCGGGTCCTGCACCAGAGGCCTGGGAGCTTGAGGGTCCTGCACAGTATCTTTGCTGTTCCTAGGACTGCCCTCTTCTGGACAGAGGTCCTACTTGGGACTCACTGCACCTAGTGCTCCGATTACCACTGGGACCACTGTTACCTTCACCCTCTTCTCTGAGCCCTTGATACTTCTCCATCTTGCACCCTGCTGTTATGTGCTGGATTGTTTGAGGGGCATCTTTACACAGCCTGCACCTGGGGTCTTGCCTGGTGTGGTAGACCCCAGCCTCTATGGATCTTGTGCTTAGAGACTGTTCCTGTGCTGCCATGATTACTGCCTCTGTGCTGTCTTTCAGTCCAGCTTTGTCTAGCCATTGGTAGGATTTCTGGATGTCAGCCACTTCATCTATGTGCCAGTGGTACATACTATTCAGGGGCCTGTCCTTCATTGATGGTTCCTCCTCTTCCTCCTCTTTCTTGGGTTTCTGGTGCTTGAGGTATTCAGGTCGGTTGGGCCATCTTCCTGAAGTTTAAGCAGTATAAAATATTTATAACATAAACATAATGATAAAAAAAAAAACATTTATCATTAATTGAGGTTAGAGTTGACAGATGAAAGAAAAAGAAAGTGTAAGTGGGTAGAAAGCTTATCACTGTCCAGTTATTAAGGCACACTGAGCTCATTACTATTCACTGATACTGAAGTGTGTTGTTACAATGCAGCTGTGAAAAGATTTTTGGTCAGTGTTAAAGGGAATATGGTTGTAAGCTATAACAAAGTAAAAAAAAGACAGGATGTCTGCCATTTCATGGAAATCACTTTATTGCCAGAATTGACAAGAAGCCTAGAAAGCTCAAAAACATTATATATCTGATTTAATCATTTTCAGTGAAAAAGAAAGTGGCTCTCTCCAAAAAGTCCACAGATGGTGATGCTATTTTATGTGAAATTGCATATCTGTGTGTGATGGCTAAAATATAACCCGCTCCACCACAGATCAAATTGGCTGCCAAAGTTTCCATAGCAATGTAGCGCCTTCTGTAAAATTGTTTATTTTTCTACAAATACAAGCTAGTTTAGAACTTGTAGTCATCTTTGTAATTTACCAGTATGACTTGGCCTTATACCATTGTCTTTGAGATTATGATATTCCTAATATTTATCCCAAATCCTTTTTTTTTAGATGTTGAAGAGGGAAGGTAGACATAGCGGACAAAGCACTGACACAATACAGCATGTTTTGTGAATGGCAAAATAGATATCCTTCAGGTTAAAGCCACCGATAAAACTCATGCACTAATTGCCGTACTTTATTCTAGTGTGGAGTGAAACTATTGTGAGTTTGAAATGTCTAAGCTACTTCGATTGAGTGAATGGTAAGGGTGTTCAGTTTCTTATATGTGAACTTATCCATAGAACTTCATAAACCAAGATAGTTCACTACATTCATACATACATTCACACTGCATGTTCAGTGCTCCTCTATCCAGCAATATCAAAACACCTACTGATCCCTTGTTCAAGTTATAATAATTAACAGACATGACCATTTTAACCCATGGAAGTTAAGAGTATTTACACAGTGTAATAGTGACTAGAATTTACTATACATTTTAGGTATTCTTCTACATCTACAGAATGATTGGGATGACCTATGAATTTTCAAGTTCCAATAGCAGCCTAAGTTTAGTCACAGGCTTTTCAGTGACATTAGTCATCATCTGTGGATGCACTCAACATACAAGTCCTTTACTTGGAAAGTCTCCAAGCCTCTTGAAAATGTGCAGGAGCCATTGTTGGGGCAGTAGGTTCAATTTTGACAAAAATATCTCCAGGCTTTATATTTTTCCTTCTTTGTTTCACTTTTGCCTCTTCTGCAGCAAAGGTAAGTATTCATGTACCCAACACTTTCTGCACACTGAACCGTCTCTCTATGGATACACATTATTTCTTGAATAGCCCAGTGGTAAGACCTGTTTACCTTTCATAAACTGAATATGATGTAGTTGTTGAGGTTATCTGACAATATTTTCTCAGATAGTAATACTGCTTTGACAAAACTGTTTTACAGGTTACAAATACATACCTGAACTGAGAATCTTTGGCCATCCTCCATGCAAATGACACTCTGTGCCCTCTCCACAGGAGATAGACATTGTAGCGGAGATCAAAGGGTTATAAAAAGTTAATAAACAGCATTTAAATGTCTGATTTGCAGCATTTTCTAAGGTAGTTGGTAATAGCAAGGGGAGTAAGATTGGTTTTCCCAAGGGATGAAACTCCCCAAGTGCCAATAAGCAGATTTCTGAAATATGGTGTCTGGCAAAAATTCTATTTTTTGCTTTCGATGTAACATTTATTGCTCTTAGTTAATGATCGGTCTTCAGTTTGTTCATTTACAATGATGGTCAACCTAATAAGTATCTATGCCAAATTCACTGAATGCTAAAGAAACCATAGTTATCCTGCCCAATTTTGAGTCAGTTTATTCTCATGCTACTCACAAAACAGTACTGTACTTTTATGCTGTGAGGTTTCAAATGCAGGTCTGTTTATGTGTTTCTATGCCAAATGAACCACTTTATCTATAAAAGCTTTTATCCTTTCACCTGGACTTGGAAAGAAAAAGGTGCCATAGAAAAAACGTCTATGCTAATAAAATTTAGTGAATGCATAAATAAACTGACCTCCCAAAAATCAAAAAATGAAATGGCAGACATACAGTGTTTGTTTCACTGCCCAATTCATCGCTCTGTAGGTGGTGAGTACATTTGTTCCAAGATAAAAAGGTAGGATTGGCTCTAGATTTATTTGATATCATCGTACATCTGTTTATATGACTAATAGAGATGGAGTTTTTTTTGTTTGTTTGTTTCTTTTACACTAACTATCATTGCAATCTTTCTGCTTTATTCTCTTGCAGTACCAGGGGACCACAGGTAGTAGCCAGGGAGGATCCTGTAATTCTCTGAAGACACCTCCTTCTCCGTAGCCATGAGCAACAATTCAAATAAGCCGAAGGCTGTGCTATATGTACCTTTGGGCAGATGTGATACAGAATTTTGCTCATATATGGTCCTAGGCTAGCATAAAAAAATAAACACATGCATTAATACCTATGGAAAAGAAAGACACAAACTTTGGATCAGTTGCATGTTGAATGACTGCAAAGATGGATGTTTTTTTTCTATGATGTTCCATAAGAAAAAGAACCAGCACAGGCAGATATTTTAGGTCTGAGCTGTTCCTGAGTTTATAAACTCATTGCTCTTTTTTTAAATAGTCTTGTTACTTGTTTTAATGAGATGAGTCTGTAATTGCACAATGTACTTACAACCAGTTGAACTGCCATACTGTTCTCTTTTTTTTGGTTGTGAATTGGTGCATGAGGTCATGTTTTGATGGGATACCTTCTACTTGTTTGTTGGTTTTTGTTTCTTTTTTTTGAATAGGATGTATTGTTCTGTCAGTTGATGTGCAGTGACAGTTCATTTTTAGGTAAAATACCTGTAAGTAAAAGTATGTTAAATGTTACAAATAAAAATTATTCCATAGAAAAATGTCCATCAGTTTCAATTCAGTTGATTTGAATGTGAATTAGAATTTCATAATATGCTAGATTTATATCACTTTAGCAAATATAGTACACAACACTAGCTCTTCAAGATAAAGTAAGTAAGTAAGTAAAGTTTATTTATTAAGCGCTTTTCGGAGACAGGCAGTCACAAAGTGCTGTACATGAAGATTAAAATAATCAGAATGTTAAGTACCAAAATAGACAATATAAACAGTACAAAAGGTTAAAAAACCAAAACAAAAAAACATCTGGTTAATACGTTAAACAACAAAATAATGAAATTAAGAGCAAAACTGTGTTAAACAGTATACAGTAAAATATATATCTTTTTTTATTACTGTTTAAGATTAGTGTTTTAGAGCACTAAATATAAGACAAAAAGCTAATGCAAACACATTAAAGTTTTGCATATTATTTTATTTCTAAGGTTTTACATATCAGGAAATAATAAACAATTATCTAGTCCTCATTGGGTCTTACTAGTAGATAAAGGCAACCAACAATCAATTAGATTGTTTATTATCATTCACCATTTATAAAAACAAATGAAGCCAAAATGAAGATGCAGCACATAAAAAACATAGTTCACTCCATGAATTAGAAGATTATGGAACCACCTTTAACAGCAATAACTTGTAGTAAGTAATCATTTTCTATATTTTCTGATTTTTTATGTTTGGCTTAATTAATGTTTTAATTTTGGCCATGTTTTGGCTTTCAGAGTGATGACCTGACATTTGCTGTATAATACTATCGTATACATAGGAGTTCATGGTCAAGTTAATGACACAAGGTTCCAAAGATACGGTGGCCACACTTGCCAACCTTGAGACCTCAGAATTAGGGAGACATTCGTTTATGTACATATGTTTATGTACATGTATATGTACATAAACATATGTACATATGTTTATGTACATATACATGTACATAAACATATACAAAAAACTTGAATTTTACAGTGTTTATCTATTAGTAGCTAGGCTAACACACTTACCTCTCATATTTTCTTTCCTCACAAAACCGGTAGATCCTCCACTTCTTTTAAGTGTCTCCCAGCGCAATTCTTAGCATATAGGTAGCATATTATTGGTTCCTGCAACTGGTCCGTCGGCTTATTGTCTCCCCAGAAACACTTCCCTTGTACTTTTGGAAATCTGTTTTTTCCTATTGACAGCTGGTATGCAGTGTTTGCGCTGATATGCTGTCTCCAGTTTGGTCTCATCTGTCCAAAGAACATTGTTCCAAAGTGCTTGTAGTTTGTTCAGATGCAGCTTAAGCCATGCTATGTTCTTTGTAGATAGCTTTCCTCTATGTAAAAGTTACCATGCTAATGGATGATGTCGCTCTTAAGATCACTGCTGATTTCACCCATGATGATGACTAGAAAGCTGTCAAAACAATATAGAGGTGCACCTGACTTCTACTTTTTTCTTAATTCCTATGGAAGCACAAAGCATGTATTTAGTTTTTCACACACTGCTTCTGCATTTTGTCTTATTTCTTATTAAATAAATAATGACATGTTTCGTAGTTCATCTTTGCCAGATTTCTAACTACTATGAATCTACTGAAATCTACTGAAAATATGTTTTTCACAAAGCACATCTGATGTTGTTCGCTTTGTAGTGAAAAGCTGATTTAATTTTACAATATTCACCGGATGTGTTGTCACAATTTAGTGCCATAACTTATCGGTGATAAGTAAACAACAGTAAACTGCATCCAGGAAGTTGCCTGACTCACTCAGTGAGCTGGAACTTGAAAATCAAAGGAAACATAATTACCAGTTTCCAGACAGTCCCTTTAAGCTCCTTTCTCATTTCATTTGCTTAAATGGCTTATGACTGGCACTGTATCCAAAGTGCTTCAGTTATTTTCTTTACTTCACACACTGGTAAAAGGTTAGCTCTGCCAGTCAACAGAAATTACAATAAATATTTCTGAGAGCAAATTAACAATCTTTTATTGTCTTTTATTATTATGTATCCTTATTATTACATGCACTGAATATATTCTTCAGGCTGTATAAAGCAAAACACAGTTTTAATAGAGAAATCAAAGTGGTAGGAATAATCCTCAAAGCATTTTTAATTTCAAAACAGCCAGAAGGAAAGGACATTAATATTTTATCAAAATATTACAGCCACGTGAGAAAGGGGGGAAAAAAAAAGGGGGGGGGGATTTTTGGTAAGTAGGTTGGTAGGTAGATGTGAGAGTGAGAGAGTGAGCATGTTTTTCTTTTTTCTCCTTTAATGAAATTCCTCTTTAAGGCCATCGTTGAAATTGTGTGTCACCTGAAGGAGGTGAAGATGACAGTGTTTTTGTGTATTTACTATTAGCTGACAATCATGAGTGGTCTTTTGAAAAGAGTTTTTCAAACCATTCCCTTAGGAGAAGCAGTAATAAAATACTACAAAAACACTTGACTACATGCAAAACTGTATTCATGGAAAATTGTGCATCGAGTATTAATAATAATAATGTTTCCCATCCGGATTAAATGGATGGTTTGCAGCACCCCTGAGAACAGTATCTCAAAAACAAAAAAAGACAGTCATACATCACAGACCAAGACAGGCCATCAAGCGTGTGGCATGGTAAACTGTCAATAACCATATCAACAGGGCAGATTCAAAATATTTCAACAGGATATCTTTCATAGATGTTAATCCAAAGGTTCTGGCTGCACCTGGTCAACTGAAGCTGTCATATTAGACATATATTGTTATTGTTTCTTTTTCAAGATGCGAGGACAGTAAATTAAAAACAAAATTCAAAAATAAATTTCAGCTTAATCTAAAGTATGGAAACCTTCACTTGAAGTCAGTCCTCCTACTCCTTCCAAATGTAAAGAGGAAGTTTAAAAAAGAAACTTAACAAGAGGCTTACAAGTGCATGTTACATACTACAAACTACTGACTAGACTAGAGTTCAGCCTCATAGAAAACCTGATCTTTACTTATCTTCATCTGGTAAGATGCTTCATTTTGTACAAATAGATGATAACCGAGTATACACCTACACACATTAACAATGAACCTATAATGCATTCGTTTGGATTTGAGAGGAAATCGAGTAACTACCAGTGTTGGGTAAGTTACTTTAAATTAGTAACTTAGTTACATTACTAGTTACTTCTGTCAAAAGTAACTCAGTTACTTCAAGTTACTCATTACTTTCAAAGTAACTAGTTACTAGGGAAAGTAACTTTGGTTTTACTCAGAATTCTCTTGTTAATGTGTTGCTTCCATAACTTTGCCAGTCTTCTAGCTTGCTTACTTGCAACAAGTGCACTGTGCCACCTACCAATAGAAAAAAATAATAATAATTCCACAAGAGAAATCCCACGCCTGGACCGTCGTTGACTGCGGCCATGATTCTAGCCTACATCACAGCATCACGTGCGCTGTTTACATCCAACACAAAAACTGCAGTGTGATGCTTTTGATTGTACTCGGAACTTGGAAATTCTGACTTCCGAGTAGGAAGATGTAGGCAACACCAGACTGCAGATGAGCTGCATACCGGGCTGGACTGGGACAAAAAAATCGTCCCGGGCATTTTGACTAGAGACTGGCCTGCCACTATAGGAAAAATCATAAAGCCTTTGAATGAAAACAAACGCTGTTGTGAAAGTGATGTACACTGTTTTGATGGTATATATGTATCAATCTATCAATCGTTTGTTGTAAGATTCAGATAATTATTTTTTAAAAGCGAGACATTTTAAATGACATAACAAAGAAAAGTATTTCTTTGTGCCCCCCTCTCCCTGTTAATGCCCTACCTGCCCCCCTGGCAACACTTTGCTAGACCCGCCCCTGCACAGTTACCAGCTGTCAGCTACATAGAAAAAGGATCCTGGTGTTATTTGTCTCTCAGAAACAGTTCATAACTTCCCTTCAACTCATTCATGTCACCTAAAAGGTAAACCTGTTTCTCCATCACGGTTCAGCTCTGATGATTCAGTAAGGACATCCCTGGTTTCATCTTCATGTTTCCCTCTCACCAGATAACCAAACCGACATCATGACCAGCAGCTTTACAGCTGTGGCTCCAGCAAACATCAGCTGATACTAGAAATTAATATTAAATAAATTCTAACAACAGCTGATCAAGCTTTAACGTGCTGCTGTTGTTTAACGCGACATCAGCTGGTTTCCTTCTGGCGCAAAGTGGGCGATAAATAAACAAGAGAGAACAGCCGATCAGCAGTTTTCATGACTGAAGTAGAAACAGGACAGGGAGGGGAGAGAATGAGAGAAGAAGAGGCAGCTGTGCAGCAAAGACACAGAATAACTCCAGCTTTGTGTCTTTTTCATTGTAGCTGAAGTCTGGGACAAACTGTGTCTTTTCACCTCAATACGAAATGCGCAATATTTTCTCTGAATACGAGACGATTCTGTTTTTTACGGGACGGTTGGAAACTCTAATAATTAACCTTATGAACAAAATAAAGTTCAACATCTTCATAGCACCCACCCAGCTGTATAGAAACTCTGTCATGCTAGCTAGTACGCAGTATGAAAAAGTCGAGTCGCAGTACGAGTTATTGTAACTGACAGTAAAAAGTCAGCACAACGAAAATAAACTCCACCTAAACTTGGTTTATATCTGACTCAGATAGACTGCAGGTCATAACTTCTTACCTGAAGTTCAGTTCACCTGACACTCGGACCAGCGGCTGCCTCGGGTCTCTGCTCCTCCTCCTGCCTCCCCTTTCTCTCATCCACCTGCTGCCTCAACCACTTGCTAATGTTACTGAATCGGTGGAAGCTCTGCGATAGCCACCACACGAAGTAACGAGTAACGACCCTATCTAAATCCCAGTAACGACTAACGCGTTCCTGATTTTGGCATAATAACTAGTTACCGTGCTCGTTACCACAATAATAACGTAGTTACTGTAACGCGTTACTTAATAACGCGTTAGTCCCAACACTGGTAACTACACAGTGTCATCCTCCCAGTTGGTTCATGCATTTAAAAGTATGTTGTAGCAGAAGAAAAAGCGATTCAGTTGAAAAATCCCATATCTGATGTTGTCTTGATTTTTAGGGTCGCTAAACTCATTTTCTATCTAGCTTCATATTTATTTTTTTATTTTTATATAATTAAAACATTTGTACAGTTTGCTTAAGTCACTTAAAATATATACATTTAAATCACTGCGGTTCGACTCTTCAAAGCCTTCATATTCTAATCCACAAATATTCAAAAGATTGTTACATACAATCACAGCCTTTTTTCCCATCTTTATTCTATAGCTAGGCAGCTTAGCTCAGTACCGCTTGTGTCCAGTGGCAGCCTTTGATAACATTTTATGCAGTCTCTGAGCATGAAAGGGAAAGAATGTAGTACTGTGCAGCTCATTCATCCACAGTTCATGTCATGCTATGGTAGAGAATCGGTGATACAGAATGAAGCAATCACAACTGACTAAAAATTTTTAACACTAAAAAAATACAGCCACAGAAAAGTAACAGCTGATCTCTCAAGTGATTAAAACACTCTAAACACAAAAATGACAACACATACAGACACTTTCTGAACATAATTTATTAAGAGCTAAATGGAAGCCTTGAGTGTGTGCACTTTTCTTGTGTGACCCTGAATCGTATTCTGGCTCCCTAAACTGGTACTCAGTCATCAAAATCTTGAGAAACTCCTGATTTTATGTGAATTTCCAAGAACAAAAGTAAATTCAAACATATAAACTGTGTATTTTGTTTGAGGACAAAGGAAACACATTAACCCTTTAATAAAAACCTTTGTTACCATAAGATCTCAAGGTGAAGATAGAAATGCATTCAGAATATGGATACACTGTATTTGTGAGGATAGAAAGACAGATACATTTATTTGTCCCCAGTAGGGAATTTGGCTTGCAAGAGAAGTCACCTGACATTCATACAACCACATAAAAACAAGCACATCAACATAAAAAGACAGGCACACAATGTGCAGAGACTTTCACTCTCCTTGGATCTTAGGGAGGATTTTCACCAATTTGGCAACGTATGTGTCACTCACGTTCAGAAATTTGATGGCTTGTGGAATAAAAGATCATTTGAACTTGTTTTGTGAACATAGTTGAATAACAATACAATACAATACAATACAACTTTATTTGTATAGCACATTTAAAAGACCAGTGGTACACCAAAGTGCTTTACAATAAAAACAGGAAAATTAAGACAATAAATAAAAGACTATTAACAAAGTACCACATACTGTATATCATCAGGTTAAGGGCACTAATTATACAGCAATAAAAGGGAATATAAGAACAAAGTTACTAAGAACAGATATAGCTAAAAGATAAAGTACATAAATAAGAAATTGAACCAAATATAAAATAGGGACACTAACTAGATGGAAAAGCTATGTTGAATAAATGAGTTTTTAAACGGGATTTAAAAGATAAAACAGAGTCTGACGCACGGATAGCGATAGGAAGGTTGTTCCACAGATTCGGTGCAACCAGGGCAAAAGCACGGTCACCCCTAGATTTAAGTCTAGATCTAGGCTGAGCCAGGAGTAATTGGGCTGAAGACCTGAGGGCTCGCCCAGGGACAGTGCTGTGCATGTGCATATGGTAATATGGAGGCAAGCGGATGTTTCACATCACTGACAGTATGGGTAAGGGATCTAAAGCTTTGGGGCAAAGATAAGGCATAAATAAAAACCCATGTTTTATAAAAGGCAACAAAGTTATTACACATTTTTTAGTTTCTAATTGTTGCAGTTTCTTTTAGAAATTTTACTTTAAAATATATGAAAAAGTTATGATTTTTTTATACATAGGAAATAACATACAATAGGAAAAAGAGATTCGAAGTCAAATTATATAATTTACAAAACTTTAAATTACCAGCCTTTTGTCACATTTTAAGAAATAAGTGTATTGTCATAGTAGTGGGAAATCTGGACCCAAAATTCAGACTCCAGGACAGGATTTAATAGACTTGAACAAACCTATATTATATGAGGCCGCAAATTCAGTTGACTGAAAAAAGCAGGGTTCAAAAGTAATCTAAGCAGGTAATACACAAGATAAACAATTAGGCACACACAACACACACAGAACAAGAGACTATCAAAATAAGACAGGAAACTAGCACTGAGACAGAGGCTACGATACATGAGCTTGGTAGGCCAAAGTAAACAGAAAGACAAAACTAACTAAATGCAGGAGACATCACAGAAACACAGACTAAGCATGGTGAATATAGGAAGACAAGAAAAACTTAACAACTAACAAGATCAGAATGATAACTTTTTTGACAACTTTTTTTCAAGTGCATGTTGTTAATGACATTTACAGACTTTTCCACCAGTTTAAATGTACAACTTTTCAGTGCCCTTTATACTTGAAGCTTTTAAATAGTACCCGAGTGCTTATTCTACCACTTGAAACGGATACAATATCAGTTTCATGACATTACTTTAAAAATAACTAGAAATTGGATTATCGATAGATAACTACTTATTTGAAACTTTTAAACCTACCAGTCCCTTAAGAAGACAGAACAGTCCATCTATTCTCCAGCTGTTCTCCTTGACATTTCTTATCTGGTGCTTCCTGACTCATCTCTCCTCCCCTCTTTCTTACACACGGCTGGATTTGCACAGATTTGTCACCAGGGGTGGAAACCTCTTCCTCAGAGTCACACCACAGCTGATTTGGAGCAGTAGGTTTCTCAGTCTGTCCTGATTCTGGATGCTTGGAGTCCAGGATTGATTGTAGGATTAAAACTTCATTTTAATTTTAAATCACATGTACATCATTTGTATTTTTAAATCACTGAGAAAAATAAGAAAGAGACAGGACAGACAAAATACTGCAGAAATATTGGGATTGATAACAAAAGTGGGGTAAAACATTATAAAATAGCACAGTCACAGCAATAGCAAAGAAAAAGAACATTTATGGGAAAAAAATAGATATTGCAAATATTTTTTCATTGCAGGTTCAGTGCAGGTTATCCATATATGCAACCTACATCTAGTAAGTTATCATAGTTTCTGCTCCTTAATCCTCTTTGATCACAACTGCATTGCTGGTAAGTAATTAACATAAAGGGAGAAATATGGAACAACTGAACAGAGAGATGATAAAAAAACAAAAACAATAAACCTGAAAGATAGAAGTTTGGATTACTGAGAGAAAATGTCATGATCTCGCCCTCAGGAAACATTTTCAGTTTTGTGTTCTGTTTATGTTTTAAGACTGGGATAGATACGTATAAACAAAGCTCTAGTACAAGCTTTTATTCTGTGAATTTCCCATCTTCCTCAGTGCAATAATTGTGCTCATATCCTGGGTTAAGACCCCACAAGCTGACTACGGCTTTGTAGTTGATCTTTAAGGCAATCAATTCTCTGCACTGTGAAAGAGAAACTGAAACCTAACTGGTGTTTTTCACTTGGTTAAGTGAGTCAACAGCACAAATTCAATGCTGCAGCTCCTCTGCATCTCTTTGTTATTGTCTAATAACTGGCAAATTAAGCATAAAGTTTGGACTCAAGTCAAATTTCTGTGAAGCAATTATTGAAAACCCATTCCAGTGTTCTTGTTACCAAAGCTGGGAATAAACAATCTGTATATTCCAGGGTTTCTTATACAACTGACCTGTTAAGGCACATAGAAACCAATAATCGTTTATTATCAATGAAATCTGAAATTAATTGTTTTTAAATCTACACAGAAAATACAAAATGATCTATCATTTGTAGAAAGTGGACAACATTTCATACCTTAGCTATAGCTTTACATTCTGTTTGCATACCCTACAAAAAAATTTAAGATGCAGAAAACTAGAAGGTTTAGAAATGAGAAGTTTTCACTTAATTTGCTGTGAAATTACATGATAATACTTCAAAGCTCAGCAAGTGATGACTTTGTCCTCCAAAACAAAGCTTTCTATTATTTGGCAAGGTCTTGATGCCCATTCGAAATCATGAAACAAATTACTTTTAGGTATTTGCCTTCATAACAGATTCATAAGAAGTAACAGTGTGATTGTAGAAATCATTAAGATCTGTGTGAAAAAACAAAATAGAAACTTAAATTTCAATTTGTTCCTTAGTTCTGTATTTCTTTGTGGACTTGGATGGTGTTTTTGACCAGAGGCATTAACATGGTTTGTTAGGTTTTGCAACCTAAGGCAAGTTTTTCAAATCTCCAAGCATCTAATATCTACCTGAGGTCTGGGAACTTAGAAACTATGTAGTCCTACACTGTGAATAAAAGTGTAGGACATGTGTTTTCACAAGATAGATGAATAGATTAATTAGGTTGTAATAGAGATTTGTCTGTGAGCTGAATTTGGCATTTTTGTATTGCAAATGATAAAATACACAAATTTCAGAATACTTGCAATGAGTTTAATTTCATTTATACAGCACCAGTTCACAACAATAGCTATCTGTTTTATATTTTAAAGTAAACCTCCAACAATATTTAAGAAAGAACTCCAGTGATCCAATGATCCCATGAGCAAAAATGGTGGGAAAGAAGAATTCCAGTCGAACCAGGCTCAAGGAGGGGTAGCCATCTGCTTTGTTGGAGAGAGAGTGGAAAAAGAAGCGAGCATACACAGATCATGGACAACAGACTACAGACTGCAGGACTGACACAAAAGTCAAAGACATGCAATTATGGTATATAAAAGCACCAAGAGTGAAAAGACAAGAGTGGCAAACAAATGCTTAGTGCATTATAGCCTATAGCAGCATAACAGGGTCAACTAATCCAGACATCACAATAAGCTTCATCACAGGGTAAGCTTTGAAAATATTCTCAAAAGTATAGAAAGTGTCTGTCTCCTGAACCCAGACTGGGAGACTTAGATCTGGATTTGTGTTACATTCAGTGCAACAACTCGTCAATTCAACCAATTCAATTTGATTTGTTATTTCAGCGTTTTGTTTTTATTTTTAAGTGCTGAATGTCTCCATATAAAGATATTTTCCTTACCTAGTGACGCACCCTGTTGGCCATTTTGTATATAACATTGCACAGTTTAAAAACAGAAATAAAATATGAAAGGCAGGTAACAAGTAAATCGTAGTATCTGAATAAGCTAGATTATATCAGATATAATTATGGTGGTAATGATGTAGTTACCGACCATAGACAAAAAATAGCTAAGGAAGAACAACATGATTTGTGGCAATATCAAATAAAATATAATAAAATAAACGCTGCAATATATGTAATCAGTGTAATTCAGCTGTAAGAGGCTCATAAATAACTTAGCGCACTTAACTTTAACATTGTTATTTATAGAGTTTAGTAAAACTGAAACAAAGGAACATTATTTTAAAATATAAAATCGGGTCACATGCGTGCAATAGCATTCCTGCACAAAGTCATGTTTTCTTTGGGTGTGGGATGGTCATTACTCCAGTAAAACCTGTCACTTCATCATAATATATGTGGTTATGAGCACATATTTTTAACAGGCTTGTGCTGTTGATGCTGGTTTGCTAGATGAGAGCGGCAATAAATCCTAATATTACATGTCAGATATCCCATGGGACTGTCAAAACTCTCAGACATCAAATAGTTAAATGAAATATAACCAAAACTGAAACTCCAAATGGTGCAATTGCTCACTCAGCTGCTGCTTTTTCCAGATTCACTGGCTTCATTGGGCCATGTGTGTAATTGTGAATCATATCGTCTGTTATTAATGTCAATCAAAACTAGTCACTATGATCCAAATTGCTGATGTGCTCAGCTGTAGCTAAACAAAAACAAAAACAAAAACCAAAAAACTGTTTGAATTTGAACTTATTAAAATATTGGTGATTTTATACTTTTTATGGCACGATTGAAATAATTCACAGATATCTTTTGTAGAGCAAAAATATACACAAACAAACACTGAAAACAGAGCAACGAACTATTCTAAATATGACCTCTGTCTTTTTGTGGATAACAGAACTGACAATGGGTAAGCCTCTGGTCACAAAATGAGAGGAAAGTTTAAACCCAAAAGCCACATTCAGGAGGTTATTTACTTGGAAGTCACTCAGCCGTTTGCTGTAAAAAGATCTAAGTGCAACAAGGAAGAGGAGTAGTCTGCAGCATTCTGCCATACTGCTGATCATCTCTCACTCTCAGTCATTCCAGTCATACCAGTGAGTGAGGATCTCCTGCTTCTTTATAAGACGGCGTGTTGCCATGGCATTGAATGCCAGCCATATGTTGGAGGCTGCCCTGGAGCAAATGGATGACATTATTGCTGGTAAGAGGTCCCTACTCATGTTATCTGAAATCCAAAAGACTGCCCAGTTTGTAATTGCAGGCTTGCATAAAACCAGATATATTCACATGATTTGAGTGTGAGCTCTTCACATCTCTGCATAGTAAGTAGAAAAACAAGTTAAAGATAAAGATAAAAGAGTTTTAAAGCATTTGTAGAGCATGAGAGACAAGTCTAGAGAACGTGAAAACAGGCTGTTTTTATGAGATAACAGCTTTGCCTCTTTTTGCAATTGTCTTCCTAATTCTTTCTCATTCTTATAGTACTTTTGCAATTTTAATATTTCTCATCGGTTTGAAAATCTCACAGCATACTAAATTCAAACACCACGACTTACATTTTGGCTTCTTCCCAACTGTGCTTTCTAACAGAGGTGATACATTTGAGTCGCTGCTCTTTGTCACAGCCATAGTGGTGCTGTTGCAAAGGGTCAAAAAACAAGGCTCTATTAATAGAGGTGACGGCTCGATCATTATCATGCTTCAGCGAAAAACCATTTCACGAGCAATAACTAATAATCACACTCTGTCAGCAGAAACCAATATTTACAAAGTATACATCTGGCCATGTCCGCCATATGTCCTGATGTATTATTGCCCTTTAATTTAACTTCAGATATTATATGTGGAAAGCAACTTTCTGCAGTTTAGACATGGTGATTACACTAACTGCTACTACATGCTGAACCTCTAATTTGTGGACTTAAGAAGCCACAGCCAAAGTATGATGCTATTTACATTCAGCAAGCTGCATGAGAGCATATTAGTGCCCTCAAGAGGTCATTTCTGGAACTATTCTTACTTGCGCTTCCTAGAAACTTTGATTTAATCAGTTGTATACGAAGACAAATACCCAAGAAGTTGTAAGAAGTTAGTAGGATGGTTAAATAATTAAGCTGTGTGAATGTTACAGTATTGATTTCATGTGTTCCTAGGGAAAATGGGGGAAGGCCTGTTCAGTGCTCGTATGCAGTTACATGTCAAAGATTATCAGTCTCCAGAATGCAGTCAACAGTTGACCCTTCCCCCACCTTTGGATCCTGCCCTCAAGGCTCTTCAGCTGACTGAGGCCCTCAGGGCAGTGCTGGAGGGGCAGGGGAATGAGGAAGGACAAGATGCTCTCAGGAAACAAGTATCTGATGATACTGCAGATATTATATTAAAATGGTTGGGAAGAGGTGGGGTGAGTACTGATTCCCAGGTTTGTCACCCATCTATAACAGAGTTATATAACACCTCACCTAGCATGCAAATCCATACCTTAGTATGAAATATTTACAAGCTAATGTCTAATTCTAGTACAACAAGAGAACTGAATTGATAAATATACTAATATTTTGGCATGGACTAGCGCTACAAAGAACATGGATTTTATTAGCTGCATGATTTGGCTGTCTTTGATCCTGGCCATCAGTACCTGGAGGGCTTTTTCCTGTCTGTGAAGAAGTAGTGAGCTGGAAGCAGGATCTTTTGCAAACAGCACTGTTAATGAGATCCAGAGCTACTGGTTAAAGCACAAGCAGCTGCTCACTGTTTTTTGGTTGTTGTTTTCTTTTTTAATTCTCCCTTATCTCCTTCATTTCCTTTTCTGCAGTAGTTGTCTGTGTTGTCCTTCAACAGTTTTTGCCCTCTTTTACTATGCTTCTGCTCAAGTTCGATATTGTAAACTTTATGCTCTTTTTCCCCTTCAGTGTCCTATAGTGCCCCCTCCCCTTCTGCTTTGCCTGTACTGACTTCTTTCTCTCCACCACATCTGACAAGCATGTGTGGCAAAAAGTTTCCTCTCCCCTGTTTCCCTTTAGGAAGCCCCACAAAATTAGCTAGGCTGGAAGGTACTTAAGACAGTGCAAGAGAATACTGGAGACAAGCAGAGAGAAGTCCAGAGAAAGTAAGTCAGGGCAGAAAAAGATGAATGATCATACATGAGATGCAGAAGAAATGCTGAGTTGTGGTAAACACTGTAGCAGTTTGAGTACATGTGTTAGAGAAACAGGAGAAAGAAAGAGGGGCAGTTAAAAAGAAGTACAAAAAGGGAAAAGAAGAAAGAAAGGGAGTACAGCCAACTGGCATAGTTTGACTTATTCAGCTCAGCTCTAAAAGTCTCAGGCAGCCCAGACTCCAAACCACACGGACCTAGATCCTCTCTGCACACTCTGCAACTGCAATGTGGAGGCTCTATAAAAGTAGGAGATAGAGAGTGCAGCACAGTAAAGAGCCATTCTTTTAAAACGCTATGGATTTTGTGTTCTGGTTTCTACCAGGGGCTGAATTCTTTCAGTTTTTAACATTAAAAGTCAGACCTGCAGTGTAATGGGCCTGCAGAATGGAGTATGATATTGATTTCTACAAACATTTTGCCTGGCTCAGAAAGGTAAGATGTTTTCCACTTGCATGTCCACTCTTCTTACTTTCATACTGAACCAAAATTGCAGGGTCTTGTTTGTTTATTTTCTTGCAGTGTTGTTGCTTTTACAGTATAATTGCCGTTGCCATGGTAGATAATTTGAGGGAAGATGTGTTTAGCTTTTGTGCAGAACACATGCCGTCTTAAACACACAGGTCCCTTGTGGAGCAGAAAAGGGGGCTATGACTATGAAGCATTAAAAATACCAAATGTCTTTATCTGGTATGTGATTAGAAAAATGTTTTCCATTTAGTTTAAGTGCGACTGTTAGAAAATCTTCCAATTTTTCAATGTTCCATTTAAAAAAAGTTGGTTGCAAAAAGTGTTTTTAAGAAGCTAAAAAACACTTTTACAGAATCATTAACAGTGAAGCAAACTGAGGTTGACTAGTGAGCTTACTTCTGCGTCATATGCTAAACTATTTGAGAATAATAAATGGACAAACAGGGTGAGATCATTTCCTGACTCTTTAACCTATAGAGTCTTTGGATAGCACATACCATCTTGCTTCCATTAAAGTTATTACTTATCACTGCCCCCATTTGGTGAATTCTTACTGAATTCTTATAGGAATCTGTTTCATGCCAATCCTACAAGCCAATCATATGTTTGGTATTTTTTAAGAATCTGCAAGGGGAAAATTGGTGATCTAAAAATGTTTGTATAGATATTACTAACGTTCATAATACTGTGTGAAAATGCAATGTTACTTTCAGCTTGTTTTTGCATAAAAAACAACATAACATAACATAACATTTGTATCAAATCTATGAAAACACAAAGATTCAAAAACTAGAAATGACTGCTCACTTTTGAACACTGTTAAAAGAAATGATTATTCTTCCAGTTACTCCCAAGATAGTCTCAAAAAGTCTTTTTTCTGAATGTATCAACTATAATCCTGATTTGAAGCTTCAGATAGCTTCAGTAATGCTATTTTTTAAAGAACATATATGGACTTTTAACACCTGGAGATAAGTTTCAATGCTGTGTATAGCTCTAAACAACATGGAGACAATTCATATCATTATCATAGCATTATTTGTGTCATGTTGAGGCTGTGTGCAGGCAGTAGTGATGGCAAGGAGGATCCAATGTGCAGACACTCGGAGGAAGAAAGTTAACTCAAACTCAGATTTATTGTTAGATGGTAAACAGAGAACTGCCAAAACTAAGAATACAAATACTAAACTAAAAATAACAATAACCTGAACTGGCAGACAGATGGCTAGAACAAACAGCATGAAATGCGGGTACATCACAACACTGACACAGAGAAACACAAGGCTTAAATACACAGAGGGAGCAATCAGAGAATGGGAAACAGGAGAGAAACACAGCTGGGGCAAATCAGGGCTAAGGAGACCAAGGAAGCAAAACCAGATACAATAACATGAGACACAGACTTTCAAAGTAAAACAGGAAACATAACACAGAGATGCAGACTTTACATGGGGATACAGCAGAAGGGGAGACAGCGACTATGGATCACAGAGAGAAAATCAGAACACTAAAACTCTAACAAAACCCACACAGAGAACCTAAACTAAGAATAATCCTATAACCCATAAGACAAAGCTAGAATATAATGAAATAAACAAAATCAAAGAACCAAAAACACAAAACACTGGGTTGACGATCCAGGCACCCTAACAATTTGTTCCTGTCCCAACACATATGTTAGGAGAATGACCTGAATGTCGGGGTTGTATTGTTTTAACTTAACACAATTAATCAGGCCAGGAACCAAGAAGACTGTAAGCAACATGTTATTTTGCTCTTTACTGCCCTTGTACACTAAAGGTTCTGAATTATCCCTGACTAAACAAAACTCAGACATCAGCCAACACTTCCCCCCAGTAATCAGCCGGTAAAAAAATGTTCTACACAAATGTTAATGCTAGATAAGAACTTTTAAACCTATTACAGTCTTTGCACACACATTAGACACAATACAAAGTGTGTGTGTGTGTGTGTGTGTGTGTGTGTGTGTGTGTGTGTGTGTGTGTGTGAGTTGTGTGCTGGAAGACAGATTTGACCCACTGTGCTGCTACTCTCAGTTAGCAGTGTAACTAGTGAGCCTAACTGCTGCCCTGTATTCTGAAGGTAAACCTCCATTCAAACGCTAACAGTGAGTCTTACCAGGAGCGTTTGTCCCGTCTGGAAGGAGACAAAGAATCACTAATTCTACAGGTACAGGCATTTCTCTGGATGCTTTTTACTTGTTTCATGCATCTTGAACACATCTCCATTGGGTTCTGTTTATAAAATGTATATGACCTATGAAAAGGTTGTTGCACTGGCAACATATGTAACAATAAAGTTGAATCACTTCCACACTGTATGATTCTGCATAAAAAAAGAAAAGAAAATGGGCACATGATACCGCACATTCAGTAGGAAGTTAATCTAATCAGCGCTCGTATCAGATAGCAGTGTTAGAGAAGAGAGGTGAGAGAAGGAAGGTGAAAGGACAAAGGTAGGTCTCAGTATTGTGTTGGAAATGTTGCGTAATTGTGTTTTTGTTCAACTTGTGGGTGAAGTAACAGTTTCAAAGTGGGTTTGGTGCCGTTACAACACTTGAATGTCTTGTTCTGTGTGATCTGTTTGTCAGTGTATGTGTAGGTGTGTTTAGCACTCAAGACTGCTCGGCAAGTGTGTTTTAGACAGGTTGAGGCTAGCACCTTTGTGTGCTGTAGCTGTGTGTGTGTGCGAGAAGTCAGATGCCCTGTTTGTTTCTTCAGCCCACGCATGAAACATTTCTTTGGAAAATCCGTTCTAGTTGGCTGGTTGGGCCAGCTTTTTGGCATATGATTAGCTATTATGTGGCCTTAATAGTTTCTCTGCAGATTTAAATTTAACCTGGTTTCTGCTGAAATTGCTGGAGTCACTGAAGTGTGGTAAGCACCTACCCCGGCACAAAAAAACCTTAATTTCTTTGAAAAGGAAATGTTTACACAGTTTGATCTGGCACAGATGTGGAAATGTCAACAAAAATGAGCAGCAGTCATTAACTGAGAAAAGCTGATATTAATAAATAGTGCACTGTGAGAAACTTTGTAGTAAAAGAGAAAATATGAATCCTGAAGAATGCTAGGCCCAGGCTGTATTTGTGTGATAAAGTTCGCATCTAAGCGATGTTAAAACCATTTTATTCTCCAGCCTTTGCTTAGAAAACACATCCTCATGTCTAATATGTTTCCATCCACCTTCACAAAAACACATAGGTGAGTGTGCTGACAGACCAGGTGGAAGCGCAGGGGGTGAAGATCAGCGATTTAGAGAGTTCTTTGATGGAGCATCGGCACAAACTCAACTCCACAGAGGAAATGTTACAGCAGGTATTCAACTGGCCTTAAATCATGCTCATTGTTGTCAAATCCTTCTCTGTACTAAATACTTGACTTTTATTGCTGGAACAAAATAAGGTATGAAAAGTTATTATTTCAATACTGTTACCACTATATAATTAACTGGGACAGGGCCTCAGACTGTCCCTCTATCGTTTCATTAATTTTTCTCATAAACTTCAGAATGTTATTTAGGATGAGTTCAGCATCATGGAAAGAAATTCCTTGCTCAGATTCCAGTGCATCTGGCTGCACATTACCCCAGCAACCAAAATATTTAGGACGCTCAGACTCATTCCAGGACAGCGTCTCAGAATGTCTGTCTGGTTCATGCAGGGCCAGACTAGTCTGGCTGGGCAGGTGATTATAGCATGAGTAGCCACACCCCTAATCTATAACCACCAGAACTGCTTGCAAACAGGCATTAAAAGAGAAAGAAACAAAGGGAGAGAGAGAGAGAGAGAGAGAGAAAACAACAGAGGGAGGGTGGAAGGGACGAAGAAAGGAACAAATGAGGAAGGAGGAACAGCTGAAAAAGGTGGAGAGATGGGCTGGAGAAAAAAGAAAATGAGGTGGTGCTCCTTTAAGAGTTACAAGTGTACAAGTGTGTATACTTTCAAGGACTTTGTTAAACAGTGCAGAGAACGCTGAATGGAATAGACGTATGAAAATTTACTGAAACCACAGCATCCATGAAAGAAATACACTTTGGTTTCCTTTACTTCATGCAGTCACTGGAAAATGAACAAGGTAGTATGTTTTATTCTTTTAATGCAGTGCAAGCTCCATTCTACTGTTTCAGTCAGTTCTGACAAATTTCAAGAGTGCCAGAAGTGTTTCTTAGCTACCTGATTAGCTGTGAATTTGATTTGCAATGTCTACTTGTCTGTGTCATGCTGCCCGAGTGTGCAGAGTATCAAAGGGCAGCCGGGAATGGTTTCTTGGAGACATGGTCATTATGAGGCTTTGGACCTGAGCCGCAAATCTCTTTCTGGTGACAAAGCTCTAATATTTTCCATGTGCACTCTGGAAGAATTTCAGATACTTTCCAAAGTCAGCCTTTTAAATGGATGTATCCATACGTACAGTTTGCCTGCCTCCGATGATTATTTCTAGGCTTTAAGTGATTTAGCACCTGCTTGACATCAACCAAATTAGTTATACATCTGCCCGCATAGTCTGGCTTGACTCTCAAGCCTGTCAGCCATTGAGCACAGACTTTCGCAGAACCATTTAGTGGCAGCCTCTCTTAGCACTGGGTTTGATAGGCAGCTGTTTACAGGACAAAAGCACCTGTTGAAGATATTAAGTTATTTTGATGTTGTTCAAGGATGTTTGGCATGCTTTAGCCACCTCTCTCTCACACACACTCTCTCCACCAGTGCTGTGTGTTTTGAGTGAGCTGTGAAATGGGCATTATAAATAGTGGTCATGGGTTGTGTATATTTAGCCTCTCAAACAGCTTCTAAAACCAGAAGGGACTGTCATTACAGAGCTGGTAGTTCACTGTGTCTCATGCTTAATGTTGGCTTCGTTCAGTAAGTATTAAGGGGATAATGTATTTGTGTATGTCTGTTTGTGTTGCTTCATGCTCTTGCTGAATGTTGTTGATGACAGGAACTCCTGCATAGGGCGTCACTGGAGAACCAGAAGCTGAGTCTTATGGGGGAGGTGTCCTACCTGAAACTAAAGCTGGCAGACATGGAAGGAAAACAGGGCCATGGGGGTGAAAGGCAGCACAAAGCAGAGGTATGGCTTCTCACTAAATTAAACAGGAAAATTCACCAGATATCACCAGATATTTACACTCCAATTAAATGTACTTTTTTAAGTCAACACTTTGTCATTTTCTCTTGGATAATATATACCCAAAAGCAAAAAGCAGCCATATTAAGCACTACCAAAAGTTGATTCACTTGTTCAATTTAATTGGTAGGCTATCAATCATTTCACCTTGTAAATGGTGGGGACAGGAGAAATTAGATTATCTAAAATCTTCATCAGCTTCTACTTTACTTCAGTCCTTGGAAATTTGAAGTCTTTCTGGTATGACGAGGTAAACACAAAAATCTGCTTTGTGTTCTGATGGATCTAGCCTTGAAGTCTGCTGCTGATTTTATGGAAGACCGTAAACACATTCTGGACAGATGAAAGGAAACATTTAACCAAACCCCAGCTCTGTTGTTCCTGGGAAAGGTCTACAGGAAAAAAAGTATCCAAGGAGTTTAATGTTTTTTTGTCAGTCTCAATTGAATCCTGTATTTGCTTAAGGCTACTGTGTTAGGTTACCAATAGACCTCTGAGCATTCAGTGTCGACTTTAGAAAGAGAAAGCAGGGAAAGCAGGACTGTTACTAGACAGGATACTGTAATGTATGTAGTTACTGTCAAAACACTCCTGGTCAAAGACTCTTTGTGTCCTCAGGTTAGAAGACTTCAGGCATGGTGGATGACAGGCCAAATATGAGTGTGTGTAGGCTTCGGCCCATTTTATTCTTAGTGGTGTCTACTGGTTGAGTAGGTCATTCTCCCCATATTGGAAAAAAGATCATTTGAAGACTTTTAAATTTTGTAAAGGTTGTTATTTCTAAGCAGGAAAAAAACCCCCACAGTAAAGCTCTATGTGTTTTAGCAGATTGCAGTTTTTAACTAATTTACAGTTACGTTTTTAATTCTCACTTGCTTTTCTAAATCCAACTTTCCCAGCTGCTTAGAATAAATAGAGTAGAAAAAAATGTACTTTAATGGTCTCCCACGTGCTGCCTCTACTACACAAAGATGCCCACACATATTCATGCTTCCACACATGCCTCCTTGCTGTAGAGCCAGCTAGCTCACAGTTAAATTTAGCCATCAAGGCACTCTGGATCATCTGTCATATCCGCTGTACTGGACCTCAAATGAGACTTCCTCTGTCCACAGTCCCAGCATAACTTGGCTGCTTGGCTGCTTTCTGAAGGAACACTGACAGGCATCACCTCTGAATTATTCACCCTTACTGAAATGTATCATTGCAAATAACAATTTTGTTTTTGAAAATGGCGATATAGTTATGATCAACATAAATAGCTGCCCATGTTCATACACAACTGCTTAGCAATGCCCGTTTGAAAAGAGACTGACACTGGGAAACCAACCAATGACGTATGTTTTTCAAAGGTTTAAACATGTATTTATTGAAGACTACATATCTACCTGCAATACATCAAAAAATGCTGAAAAGGTTAATTTCTACTAATATATATTCACACTCAGACAGACAGATACCTGCCCCACAATGTTTCATCTTTTCTTTCTAAACATTTCTCTCAATCTTTTTCTCTCCCACTGCATCTGGCAGACTGTAGTGAATTTCATTAGTGAGCTGCAGGAGCAAATATATCAGTTTCAGAAGGAAATCAATAGCAAGATCCAGGAGAAAAAGGCCCTGGAGATCCCAAATGACAGCAGACTTCCTGTGGAGTGCCCCGCTGAGTCTTCTGAAAGCCAGGATTCAAACCTGTGGGTGCCTTGTGACAAAACCTCGGGGATAATGAACAAACTGGAGGATGCTCCAAACGGGGCCAATGGAAACACAACTACCCAGGAAGAGGGCAGTTCAGATGCAGAGCAAAAGTACTACTGTGGAGGAGAAAGTGTAGGCATAGCTTACTTGCATGACTTCTGTTGTTGCGTACAGCATGCTTTGTCTTACTCCGGTGTGTGGGATCCTTAGGTTTAGATGCAAATGAAACAACCGCTCACCAAACATCCTCAACAGCATTTATGTCGCTATAGAAAAACCAGCAAAACTAATAAGTGCCTGACACGGTTAAGAGCTGCATTTAGTGTGCTGTGTCTTGTGTGAAAAAACAAACAAACAAACAAAAATAAATAAATAAACAAATCCTTTTTTAAAAGTTTTTTTTTTCATTTTCTCACACATTCTGTTACAGGGCTTGCTTAAGGAACTCAGGATTCTCAAGGACAAAGTCGAACACCTGGAGGATCAGAAGTTACAGTACGAGAAGAAACTCAAAGCAACAAAGGTAAAAGAAAGTTCAGGTTTATGTGCTGTGTGGACGTTGCACTACACCATCACTGCCCAAATTCCACCACTAACTGTCCACTCAGCTTTCCTAAAAGCTGTCCAATCTGATGTTCCTGCCAGTTAAGTGAGTCATTCCTTTTTGCACATGTTCTCCCATTCTCAGACACCTATGTTTATTTGGGAACTACAAGCTATTTTACTTTCTAAGTTAAAGCATGATAGAAATATACATAATAATAGCTCTTTAATCATTATTGTTGTAATTTGGAGTGATTTAATGATATTAACTTTTTAGACTTTTCCCATTTTTACTTGCTCTCACCATTTGTCCTCTATTATGATAAAATCTCTACCACTCCCATTATTTTTACATCTCTCCCTGTGTTTTTTTGCTATGTTTGTGGTACAATAACTATACACGTCTAAATGCTAAATATGCCTTGTTATGGTGTCAACTTGTTTGGTCTCCTTGCAAATCTGGTTTCAAAGGGCACGTCTGCTAATTCCCTTATAGATCTATTTGTTCACAACAGACAAGCTGCTGTAAATGGTAATTGGCAAGCTGTATAGTTACACCTTGACTGACTTTAGGGTATTTATTTCTCAAGGGAGGCTGACAATAATTATTATAATTTAATATACTCTCTTATTCAAAAACATATTGCAACCTGCCGAATAGCATAATGAATAAATGCTACATTTTATAGAAACATTTTTCCTTGCAGTTCTCAGGTGGAATCTTTGGTTACTAGCATCAGGGCCAAATGTCCTGATCAGTATTTGAGATATGAAGTTTATTTTCCACTGCTCATTTGCTTTCACACGCATGCTGATAGAAAACACAGGCAAACAGATCAGCTTGAGTCAATTTCATTGCCATCTGTGTGTTCCTTCTGTAACTTGCTTCAAAACAACCTATAAACTCCAGATAGCAATGACCTAACATTTGGTACTCTAAACATCAGAGAAGTGATATTTACGTGCCTTCTTGTGGGTTTTCATATATAAGCAATGGTGGAAAAAGGTTTTGGGCTTCACTCGAGGACATGTGCTGACACTTAAACTTGAAATGCATACATACATCTTATTTTTATGAATGTGGAAATGTTTTTAGGTGTTAATCTTTAAAGAGCACATACAGTACACGTCATCTACTGGCATTTATTTCTCGCTGTGTGTTACCCACAGGCAGAGATCAGCAGCCTTCAGCAGCTCCTGCACAGTAAGAATGCTGAGATTGAGAGCTTGCACTCTCAGCTGCTGGCCAGACCCTCTTTAACCACAGAGAGCACAGAGAGAGGTAAGCAAAGCTGCCAGCCTCAAGCCTTCAGCCGACCTGCCAACAACAGCGTCTCACTCAAAGTTACCCAACTTGATAGGTGACACAGTTAATGACTCTTGTTTGCACTTTCAGTTAAAGTAACAACTATGGAAAAAGCCAGTCTCAGCCCTAAGTAAACTGTCTTATGAGTTTCTGTCTCTCTCTCTCTCAGAGGAGTTGTACAGGAAGAGACTAAACACCAAATGTAAGCCTGAGCAGTACATAATGAAAATTGTTCTAAACCCACTGGCCATGTCTACTTTTGATCTCTCATTTATTTCCCTTCTTCAGACATGCTTCTCTGTTTCATTATCTTTCATTTCCTTCTGCTCTGAGGGGCGGTTTTGACAATCACCAGCTTGTTTCCTCAATACTTGATGCATCTCTCCTCCCTTTCACTTCTTTGTTGTCTTTATCGATTCCTGAAGAAATAATATTTTTGTATATATATAATATATTTTTGTCTGTCATAGATAACTGCTTCTCTGGGCTACTTGCTTGGTACAATCATGGTCATAGTCTTGTCCATATGATTGCAAACGCTGCAGCAAAAGTGCCCGTGTTTGCGTGCCCAGATGTGTCTGTGACTAATAATAACAACAACAGCAACAATAATTATATCAATAACAATTTACTTCTTAATGTGCAACATCAAAAATAAGAATAGGAAATAGTGTGATTCCAGTGTAAAAAAAATAACTTCAAATGCAACATAAAAAAACAGAAGTTGAAAGAATAAGTTGCAGCTAACCACTGATTATCAAAAAAATATAAACTATATACTAACAAGAAGCTATATTTCTCTATTATTTACAAGTGGGTGACACAATGGGGGGCTCTGCAGTTTTTAATTTGGCAGAGATTTTACACTTGATGCCTTGCTTGAACGGGACCCGAAAGGGATAAAATTTATGAAAAAGCCTTACGCTATAAATGAGTCTTTAGAAGTGATTTAAAAGAAGACACGCTTGATAGCTTTTTGTCTTTGAGCGTGTGGTGGAAACAGGTTCTGCCTGAGGATCTGAGGCTGTGCACCGGTCGGCATGGGAAGAGCAATTTGAGTATAGATTCTGGGGTCAGGCCATGAAGGGCTTTAAAGCTAATAAGTAAAATCTTAAAAATCAATACTGGGCAGTAGTGTGGAGTCATTAAGACTTATGCAATATGTTCAGTTTTCTGGGTGCTTGCAAGAGGTGTGGCTGCTGCATTTTGCACTATCTGAAGTCTATTTAATGCTTTCTGACTGAAACCTGTTAAAAGACCAATACAGTAAAAAGATCCAAGAGGAAATAAAAACATGAATGATAGTCTGAATGTCACTAAAACTCAGTATTAATCATATTCTCACAATAGGTGGTCACAGACTCAAAGTATGATTGATGGCTAAAAAAGTCTTCGATGAATTTAAAAATAAATGGTTGGGAGAACTCTCGTGATGAATAAATCATTGATTTATGTGTTTGCGCCTTTCCTCGTTTTCTAAATAACTATATGCTACTAAAAAGATCTATTCATATCAAAATTTATATGACACGAGCAGAAGCCTATACAGATTTATAATCAGCGTTGGGGTTTCTCCTTATAGATCAAGAACTGCAGAGGCTCAGGAGTGGTATGAAATCACTGGCAGCTGCCAATGATGAAAAGGTACGTTACTGGTGACCTGTAAACCTGTCCTTTCCCAGCTGTGATTATAGAGTAAAAGCTACCATCTGTATTGTCATCAGTTTACAGTCCTACTGGCCTGTATATGGATATGCTAACATCACTGCTTCTTCGAAGCTTATAGTGTAACAGTTTTTGGGCTGTGTCATTTGAAGAGGCAACACCCCTTCAACCATTTATAGCACAGAGGGGCTTTTGTATTCTCCCTCCAAGTGTATTTTCGACTTTAAAGACCCACAGACATTGACTTACATGTGGCACACCAGCGAAGACACACACGTACCCACACCCTAAGGCAGGCCATTTCAGGAAAAGCCACACTTAAGCAGGCCTCATTCTGCCAAGCCTAATTTTGGAGTGAGCTACATTAAGAGAACCATAGCAAAACCGGGCATGGGCACCACTTCAAAAAACACACACTCCATGCAGCTGGTTACCACAATCTCTATCCATTACTTTGATCTAAAGGCCACATGGTGGAGGAAAAACATTTGTGCAGTATATCGGTCAGTAACTGAATGAAGCAGGTAGTCCACATGGGTGTTTCCTAACCTTAAATAAACATCTTAATTGTGTTTTATGGACTTTGGACACTTGTTACCTTGTTTTCTGCAGGACCGGCGTATTGAAGAGCTCACTCTGCTCCTGAACCAGTGCAGACAGTTCAGAGAGGTCTCTAGTAACGCAAGGCAAGGTAATCAGCTTACTCAGTGCTTTATCATTCCCTTGCAGTGCTTATATTATGACGTGTCAGTGTGATGAAGCCCATCATGCGTTATTGTTTTAAAGAGAAATGGATTCTACTGCTTGAGTGGAATACAAAATCCTTCTCTTTGCTACTGTAGCACCATCTGCTGTCCGCACATTGTCGAATGGCAGGAGCCTGTCAAGCAGCAGTGAAGAAGAAGAGCAGGGTCTGATGAAGAATGGTGACACCTCGAGTGCAAAATCGGAGGATGTGAAGTCTGAAGTGGGTGCAAAAAAAATCAATTAATCTGCTGGTCTCAAAAGAGCTGATCGATTAGTTCCTTAAATATTTCAATATAAGCACAGCCTAATTATTTTAATTGTATATTAAAATGTTTATTAACCGCAGGCTTCGACAAACAGTTCTGCATCCCAGCAGACATCGATTTCATCAGTCCAGAAAGACAGCGATTCCAGGTAGTGCAGCAGCTTTTCATTAAAGGGTCATTCCAATATTTCTTAGGAGGACGGAATTTATTAATAGTGATTGTCTTCACAGATCAGAAGTACAGACTTTATCAAGCAGCATGAATGACATAACAAATGGAACTGCGCAAAAGGTATATTTCTTAAAATGTGATACAATTCATATGAACAATGTTTTACCTCACAATGCTTCCCTGCTTAGTTCTTTTATAGTTTAAGATCTGCTATACTGTTTCTGATGAACGCATAAGAGAATCACAATTAATTATTTATTTACAGATGTATTTATATTTATATTTACTCTATATTTACATATTTCTTTTATCATTTAGAAAAGTCACTGTCTTTTCTGTTTGTATCTACTCTGTTCATCCAGACTGGCCCAAGTGAAATGAGAAGTCACACGCTGCCTGTGAATTCCTCTCTGTCAGAACAAAATGGGATCGGAGACAGCAGCAGTGAAATACAGAGTCAAAGGTCTCCAGCTGGGAGTGAAGACGGAGACTCAAGCCAAAGTAAATCCCAGCATATTAAATCAAGTTTTCCTGACTGCTGCTTATGGTTATTTATTATATAATGGCTGGTGTTCTGTAATGAACCTTGGTGTACTGCAGAATCCGTTCTCCATTTCTATGGAAAAGGCGATAGCCTTGTAATTCCCATGAGTAAAGGCGGTATTCATATTTGGAGGAAACCACTTTATGTCGACCAGGCTACTTTTGATCATAGCTAATTGCAGAGCCTCCTGACAGAGCAGATGGATCATGGTATAGACTTTCACACTGAGCACGCCCTCTCTCTTGCTCTGATTGACCACATTCATCCCAGCTCCACCCGTCCACAGCACGACTGACCAATTTTAACTTGAGCCCCACCCTGATTTCTCTTTGCTGCAGTCTGCTGGAGTGAGATGACTGTCTGTAGCCTCTACCTCTACCATAAAGATCAGACCATGTAAAATTTTGCCTCTAATCCCTTTCTTTTTCATGGGGCATTAACTGATGAATTATTTGCTGAACTCAATGGCCTGTATTCTCAGTCTCTCTACTGAATAGAGCACTGTGTAGCAGCCGGCCACCCTGCATGCACCACTTTGCTCTTAATGTCCTCTTTGCTATGAAAATGTAGGAAAAAAACAAAAAGCTTTTTATGGGTTTTTACTCAGTCACCACCATCATCATCAAGAGTTCAACGCTGATCGTGCCAAAATTACAGGAAACAGCTTAATCATCCATAGAGGCAATCAATCAAATGTGATTTATTTGGCAGGACTACAGTGGAGCTTTGTCTG
This sequence comes from Neolamprologus multifasciatus, assembly GCF_963576455.1. Lineage (NCBI taxonomy): Eukaryota > Metazoa > Chordata > Actinopteri > Cichliformes > Cichlidae > Neolamprologus > Neolamprologus multifasciatus. Next base: position 23,472,828 of record NC_140439.1, on the reverse strand, counting down.
CTTATATTATCGGAATAAACTCAAATTTTCAAATGCATCTTTAATTTTTTTATGGTTTAACTGGCCATGTAGAAGACACTTTGGATCATATTTTGACTTTGTAATTTACATAACATTTACTGTGGTTTTTGTATCCTCCCAAAGGAAAGCCAGAGAAAGGTGATGACAGCACCTCAAGTGACACGTCCCCTGTTCATTCTGGCCAGCGAGCTGTGGGCTCTCCAGAATACATGAAGAATAACAGGAGCTTCAAGAGACTCTGGGGAAAGTGAGTTTGGGAGCATACATAAATACATCAAATAGTGCATTAACCTAAATGACTGCCAGATAGCCGGAAAAAGAAAACAACAACTAAGAAATGCAAATAAAGTTTGATTGATTGATTGATATATTAACACATTAAATTATGTGAACATGGCATGTACCCAATGGTTTATAGGATGTATGTCTTAAATGTACATATATTTATAAAAAATACTTGTATGCACTCTGCCTTATTTCTTTACTTTTAGACTTAGACTTTTTTAGCTGTTACTAGAAAAAGATGTTACTGAATTGATAAATTAAATTTACAATATATTCTGTTTTTGCTATTCTGTTTTCTTTTTTGGATTAAAAAAATACATGATAACTGTTTCCAGTCACATAAAAAAGATTGATCAAACTCTCGCAGTCCTGTGAAACTAAGTGCACCCTGTGATTTGGTATATTATTTGAAACAAGAAACAATAACTTCACATTGTTGTTGAGGAATTTTGGCACATTCTTCTTTACAATGTTGCTTTAGTTCATTGAGTCTTGTGGGCACAGCTCTCTAAAGGTCTTACCACAGTATTTTAGTCAGGTTAAGGTCTGCACTTTGGCTGGGCCACTGCAGCAACGTGATTTATTGTTCTTTTTCCAGCCATTTTGTTGGAAATTTGCTGCTGTGGTTGGGTCATTGTCCTGTTGCATGACTCACTTTTGGTTTAGCTTTAGGTCTCAGACAGATGACATTACATTTGTCTGTAGAATACCTACAGTACAGAGGAGTTCAATAAATGCAAGTTCCTCAGGTCTTGTGGTTACAAAGGTAAAATAATTATCCCTCCACTACCGTGCTTGACAGTTTTTATGAGCTGTTTGTGCTGATATGCTGTATTTGGCTTTAACATTGACCAAATATCTCCACTTTGTTCGGGTCTGTCCAAAGAACACAGCTCTTTTGGTTTGTTCAGATGAAACTTTGCAAACCTAAGCTGGTTTCCATGTTCTTTTTAGAAAGGAGACAGTTGCTTCTAACAATTTTGATATGAATATTATGAACGGAGGACTGTAACATTGCATTGTCTGACTGTCATTGCTGGGTCATCTACTCCTGGAAAGATTTTGTGATCAATGCACTTGACTGCTGTAGACCAGCAAACTACCTAAACTTTTCCCTTTTACAGAGGTGCTCACACTTGTTGATGATCAGCTAGTCCAGTCCATTTGATAAACAGCATCTGGCTGTTACTGGCCCTCTTAGTTTCTATGGAAGCAGTTGAGCTGTACTTACTCTTTCATAGGACTGCATAGAGTACCTTGAAAGCTTTCTTTTCAACATAACTGTATATTTTAGAAACATTACTTTGAGAATTAATACCTGGCAGTTTTTCTAATCACATAATTTTCTCTTCTCCACACAGACTTAGAAGAACACAGTCTGGAGGCCTTCCCGCTACAGATCCAGATTCTGGGCAATTTAGAAGAGGGGGACTGCGTGCGACTGCTGGTCCCAGACTGACACGAACCCCTGAATCATTTGACTCAGCACGGTAAAACGCTATCTGATCTTGTAATACAGTATTTTAAGGGTTATGTATCTCTGAATTGACCCTTGTAATTTGCTGTTTTAAAATATTCTGCTGTGGTTTTCATGCCACATCCTCTTCATCACCATTTCCCAAATGGCTACAATGAAACACGACTATTGGCTAATTCGTTGTTTAATAAAATTTCCATAAATACTTGAAAATATGGCAATTTGAAAAAACTTCTCCTAATAAAATAACAATTTTTAACGTTCATTATTAAAACTTCTTTCCTATCAGTGATATGAATATTCCATTCAGCCAGTGGACCAAGGAGCAGGTGTGTGGCTGGCTAGAGGACTATGGATTGGGCCAGTACATTAGTCTCTCCAGACAGTGGGTTGAAAATGGACAAACACTTCTGTCTGCCACACCTCAGGATTTTGAGAAGGTCAGAATATAAACCCCTTACAAGCTATTTACATAAAAAAAAAAATCTCAAATTTTGAAATCAGTTACACTCCATATCTTAAATTAAAATTCATTTTTATGTCTAAATATTAGACTTCATCAGAATTGCACGTGTAGAGAAAATGAAAATACCTCAGTATTTGTGTGATAAGACAAACTGTTCTTTGTAACCTCAGGAGATGGGTATGAAGAATCCACTGCACAGGAAGAAGTTGCAGCTCGCTCTGCGGGCATTCACCACTAAAGTTATAGAGAAGTCCTCAGAGCTGGACCACATCTGGGTCACCCGTAAGCCTTTTTGTGTGGAATTATTTTAAATTCTCAGGCTTATGTGTTCACATGTAAATCAGATCTACAAATACCATACCAACAAGAATATTAAACCAAAGAAAACAAAAACAACTGTAACTGTAAATGCAATTTTAACCTTCCCTCTAAACCAGGGGTGTCGAACTCCAGGCCTCGAGGGCCGGTGTCCTGCAGGTTTTAGATATCACCCTAGGTCAACACACCAGAATCAAGTGATCAGTTCACTACCAGGCCTCTGGAGAACTTCAAGACATATTGAGGAGGTAACTTAGCCATTTAAATCAGCTGTGTTGGATCAAGGACACATCTAAAACCTGCAGGAGGCCTGGAGTTCGACACCTGTGCTCTAAACTCTTAAATGTCTTCTAACTAAGCAGCTCCAGTGGACATGCTTTAAACATGTAAAGAAACATTAAAGTGAATGAATGACGTTGACTGATTCTTTTTTGAATTTTACACACCAATTCAGGCTGGCTGGATGATATTGGATTGCCACAGTATAAAGACCAGTTCCATGAAGCTCGAATAGATGGTCGGATGATACAATATCTCACAGTGGTAAGGATTAATCTTACACATACTGCTTTAGATTTTCTGTAATTTGTGGCCTGCAAATGCATTCATCTGGCTTTAAAATATAACTTAAAACCCTAAAAAGTGCATTATAATGAATTGACAGATTTTCTACTGTGCTCATGCTGATATTTCTTTTTTGTTTTTTGTTTTCCTGTTTGGACAGAATGATCTCTTGACTCTCAAGGTTACCAGCCAACTCCACCATCTTAGTATTAAGTGCGCAATTCATGTGCTTCATGCCAATAAATTCAACCCAAACTGTCTTCGACGTAGGCCAGTGGAGGAGGTAGGACTTTTGAAAGCTGTGTCCCTCAAATAGAGTTCCCGAGCGCTGTAGAATCAACACATTATGTTGTTTTGTTTTTTTGTTTTTCTTTTCACTTTCCTTTGTCACCTGAGTTTATGTAACAATTACTCTACTTTTTCATGTTATCCAGTATTCTTTGCAAAAAAACAGTTGAAACCTTAACAGCTGAAGCTCAGATATAACAAGCTTCTATAGACATTTAGGAGGTGATGCTCTGGATGATGTAATCGCATCCAATTCCCACAAGATGGCGACAAATAGTTGTCAAATATTTGTCAAGATAAAGCATCTAATTTTATATCTGCTTTCAAAAGCCTTCAAGACTATTTGTTTATGTATTTCTTTAATGTGCTTAGAATACGTTTTACACACGTACATGTATAATAGAAGGTGTTTTTTTTTTGTTTTTTTTTTTTTTTAATTTTGCTTTTAGAAACATCCTCCTCCTTCAGAAGTAGTGCAGTGGTCTAACCATTGTGTGATGGAGTGGCTGAGAGCAGTTGACCTAGCTGAGTATGCTCCTAATCTACGGGGCAGCGGTGTTCACGGTGGACTGATTGTAAGTCATGTAAATTTTGAGCTTGTCTACAAGTGTGATTTGTTTCTTTGCGATCGTACCAGTTGTATGTGCTTATACTAGATGGGAGCAGAGAGTTCATTATGTTGCCTTTATCTTTGGCAAACATAGATTCTGGAGCCTCGCTTCAGCTCAGAGACTTTGGCCCTGCTTTTAAATATTCCTCCGCAAAAGACTTTGCTCCGTCGTCATCTCGCAACTGCATTTTCTGCTCTGGTTGGGCTTCAGGCCATGCAGGAGAAACGAGAATATGGCAATGCTACGGGCCACGTGCCCCTCACTACAACCGCAAAAGTAAAGGTAAGATCACTATTTAAATCAGTGAAATACTATGCAGCCTATAATCAACATTATTTGTTAATACATTGGCCTTTTTGTGTGTTTTTAGCCGAAGAAGCTGGGCTTCACTCAATTCAGTCACCTCAGAAAGAGGAAGCCTGATGAATCTGCGGACTATATCTGCCCGATAGACAGTGGAGCACTAACAGTAAACGGAGTTTCTCGCCTGCCATCTTCAGCACAAAGAGGCCTCAGCCCCAGGTTGGACAGACAGGCTGAGAGGGAGGAACAAGTGGGGATCAAAGCTCAAACTAATGGCCCCAAACAATAATTAAAATAGAGCATGGAACGCCATGCTGTCCACCCCACATATATCTAAGTGAGTTCATAAATCCAGCAGAAATTCTAATGCAGACATTTACCCATGATGCATCTGCGTTGTGATTTGCTGAAAGGGCTGTGATGCAGTATTTAGCAATTGTTAATTGTTGTTAATGTTTATCTAATTAGATAATATTCATCTTAAGAAGGTGATGATTAATGACAGTGTTTGAATTGTTTTAATAAAGCTACTCTGCATTCCTTATACAGTGGAATTCCAAGGCTTACAATTTTGCTTTTAAGCATTTTATCAACTATTTTGTATGTAGACTTCTTTAGACTTAGTAAGAATAATGATGACCTTTTCTTGTTGCACATGTGGATTTTTGTACAGTGTAATAACGGATCAGCTACCTTCAAAACGTTTAAAGTTACCTTTAAGGCTTCTGTATAAATCTGATTAAACATTTTTTTGCAGCTTCAAATAAGGCTTGTTGGTTTATGGGAACCTAGAACCCCAATTTTGTCCTCATTTGCAGTAATTAAAACTTGTATTATATTTAAAAAAAAAATTTAAAAATCCATAACACTAGTTTCCAATAATTTGTGATGCCATCTGATACTTAAAGACTTAAAGAGACTAAAGACTGCCCAGTAATAAGAAACAAAGAATTGATATCATGAGAAAGTCTGAATATTTGTTTTAATGGAGCTGATAATGGTGCAATAGTGCATGTTTTGATTTTGTTGACGATTTAATAAATTCATCAAAGAACTAATGTTCTTTCTCTATATTGGAGTAGTTTTATAGTTTTCACACAGTTAAAATATTTTTTTCTAAAGCATCCTCTAAAGCATGTATAGGGGTAAATATATGCAGTCATTGTGAAGTAACTGTTATCTGCAGAAAAATGTTCTGTGGCTTTATTGTAAAGTCAGAATAAAATAAAATGGAAACTCTGTAAAGTTTCCATGGCAACTATTTCTGACCCGCCCCGATTCACAAACCACCCATCCCAAAACAATTGTAATAATACCTTAGGAAAAGGGAAATCCATTGTCTATTAATCTTGAAGATCAAGATGCTAACAATGCTTGACTTTGATGCAATAAAATTGAATTGAATGCATCTATGGATACGACTAAACAACATTTATGCCTTCATCTGTAGGTTCAACCAAACTAAGGCAGCTCACAGGTAATGAGTAACTGCCTAAATTCATCTAATGCTGTCTTTTTTCTAAATGAGACCTAGACAGTGACAGTGCTGGTCAGAGTTCCAAATAAAGACTAAATAACTGACTCAGTGTTGGTGTGTTTGCACATGGTTGCAGAGCTAGGGAATTCACTAGGATTCTGCCACCATTTCTGGGGCTGGCAGTCAGGGCAGCAGTCAGTTTCCCTCTTAACCTTCCTGCAGAAGCACACAGCCTCAATTAGACCAAACACAATAATTAGTGAATCTTTTACCTTTGCATATCATTAGTTCTCTAACAGAGAACACCCTGATCAATGATTATAAATGACAGGTTCATAAATAAATTAATCCTGCTGACAAGAGTGTAACACCACTCAATTGATCCATGTTAAATGGAAATTAGAGGGATGCAGGAGTGAGGACTCAGAAAGCAGGTATTGGAGATTAGTTAAAGTGATAAATAAACTTTTTTTCATAATGATGCATATTAGGTATCTAATGTTTATGACATAAAGCTTTTTAGCATTCATGCTTAGAAAATGTTGAAATAAAGTTTTTTTTTTTTAATTTGAGCTTTTTTTTAAACCAGCAGATGTCAGTGTTGCCTGTGCATGCTGCATTGTGGCAAACTTGGCAGCGCTGAAACTTCATGTTGACTCAGTGAGGTGCAGCACAGAGGATTCAGATAGAAAAAAAAAGAATTATATTCAGTTTTCACATTTTGAGTTATAGGGATTTCTCAAAGTTGATATTGTTTTTATTAATTCAGTGACACTGCCTCAGGTGATAGTTTACTATAAGAGCTATAGTATGTCTGTACTTCCCTACACTGGGAATGGCATGTAAAGTTGTATGAATTGTTATACCAATCCAAATAACATGAGAGGATATCACATCATCAATCAAATACCAGACCTGGTGTCCTGTGGAAGGTTAGAATCTCTGAGTTTTGTCCAATGCTTATGTCAGTCATTTTATGCTACTTTCTCCACAGTATAGTGTGCGTGCATGCGTGTGAGCTTATCTGTAGTATGCATTCATGTGTTAAGAGAGGGTGGCATTGTTTATAATAGAGCATCTTAGGCTAATTTCAGTAATGTGATCCAGCCCGCACTAGCTGACAGTTTAATAGCTATTATTTGTGTCACCCTCCCTCATAATGTGTTAGCAGTAAATTGCCATGTGCAGGAGACTGTGGTATGACTGACATCTTACCTTGCAATATGATATCTATTGTTTTAATTAAGTGAAAGCGTCTGCGACATTTATTGGTTTCCAAGTTACTTGTTAATGGCAGTGTGGGGGGAAAAAGTGTTAGTAAATTATCATGGTTTACATTACATAAATAATTTGCAAACCCTTTGCTAATGATTACACATTATTCTCCCACTGTGACTGTTAAGTTATCTGAATACATCACAAATATAACACTGCACTGGTGATGGAACTCCTCCTTGGCAATGCCTGAGCCTTCAGTCATCCATCTCAGCTTATTTCTGTGTACGAGTGGCTCCGAGTAAGGTTTATTTATTCTGTGCCCCTTTTGTGGTAACATTTAACATTGAGATTAGAGAGGCAAACTTTTATTTTGTTGCCAAGTTCCCTGCTTAAAGTAATGCCAGTAGCCAGCGTATTAGTACTTTCAGTCATCACCCTGTCTGTTTGATCTATGGACTCACTAAGATCTCTTTAGTGGAACATAATCATGTTTTTATGTGATGTCACTGGTCGTTCCTGTCATTAACTTGCCACCAGCTTGCCAGTTTGGGGAACATATTCAATAGTAGGTTGGTGCATGTGTTGTATACTCTCCATCCAGCCACTAAAGCTGTATTTGTCTCCAGCATACCAGTTTGTTCTGACAGGCCTGCCACAATGATGACTACATCATCCAGACGAGCCAGAGCAGCTTGCGAGCCAACCATGACACGCCGTCAAAAGGAGCAGCCAGCCGTCTACATGAGCCTTCTTCTGCCCCATCAAACCTCAGAGCCCATCTCATCCTGTACAGCCAGTCACCATCAACCAGGCTGTTTCTCTCTGTTTGCTTTCCATGCTGAGTACATCCCATGGAAGAGTCCTATGTGGCTTATATTTTGCTTTATAATATTTACTCCCAAATTTCAGTGGCTATAAATCTTCTTGAATTATCTGCAGACGATCTGAACTTACCACAAAGAAATTATGACAGTAGTGGTCCAAAACAAACATGATGGGATGTGATTTGGGGAGCTGAAGTAGAAGAGCTTGGTTATGATCAGCCCCCTTGGCGCCAAAGGAGCCCTTTTATTGGTAGCCAAGACACCCACTGCCCATTCCTCCCCACCCACCCCACACCCAGCCCCCACAGAACGTCATGCCTAGTTGGTGGACTGTATTTTCATTGCCTGAAAAATATGGCTAGCCCATTGAGAGAAAGAAGAAAGATTAGACAATGATATTAGGCAATTATAAAGATAAGACCTAAGACCAATTAAGCATGGATTATGTTGCACTGTTAGATAAAATTGAAATCATTTTTATTACAATAATTGATTGTTGTTAACCTAAATACTGCAGATATATGTGACCTGCTGAGTTTCAATCATATCAATTTCTATTGGCCTGAAGATATGGGAGTAAAGGACAAAATATACCAGTTTTGTTAAAACATAACATCAGCAATATAACATTTGTTTTGCAATACACTCTAGAATCATATCATAATGACTACTCTCATTTATTCCATGTTCTATAAACATTGCACATTGGTACAAATAAACTCCAGAACCTGTGGGACGATGACATGAATGACACAAGGGTCAACATGTAGGTTCAAATAAATGACTGCAGAGAAAAAGAAACGAGCATTTTAGAAATAGTCGCCCCCTTCTCTCTGTCTCTCTTTCTGTCACTCTCTCTCGCTCACACCCACACACACACACAAAGACAGAGAGAGTGTGAGCAAAAATGAACCAGGTAAATCGGAGGTTAAACAAATGATTTAAAAGAGACCGAAAAGGGAGCATTTAGAAACCATTCAGTTTCTAAATCTTTGTTCAAAACTGTTATAAAAGTGCTGAAACTCAGAAGACTTCCCATGACAGGGGAACAGACACAGTTTCCTAACCTCCAGCCATCATCATGGGTGATCAAGACTGACATGCATCACCAGAGGCTTTCATGTCCAATGAGAACACCTGTCTGACTCTTAGGGTGAAACTAGACAGAGGAATGCCATGGCAAATAACCTTTCACATGTACTTCAGACGACAAAATGATAATGTGTTCCAAAGCAGGGACAGAGACACAGAAAATAATTCAGGAGAGAATGCTTGAGACTATGTCACTATAGATGTACAAGACAATCTCTGGATCATATTCTGAAACTCTTAAGGTTAGTTACATCTTTTCATCTGTTGTTCAAAGCTTCTGAAAAAAGCAAACTGGTTCAGAGCAAATGAGCTGTACACAAGCTGGGATTCCCCATTTCAGGGAGCTGTCTTAGAAGTTATGTTAACTGATTTATTCTTGTACATAGTGGCCAATAACAAGGACACAAAGAAAAAAAAAATCAGTCACCGGAGGTTAATGCTGACAATGTGCTGAAAGGAATGACAGTAAACACTCTTGGAAGTGTTGCGAACTGAAAGTGTCATGTCAGTAACAAAGAATGTGCGGTATGTATTGTACAATGCTGAGTACGCTCAACTGTGAAATTCAGATTTATGAAACTCAGCAGAGGTTGTTCAAAAATCAAATTTTAACTTTTAGTGAGTTGAAGCAATATATAATTCAAATTTAACTGGCATGAACACATTTTAATTACAGTGGGTCACCCAGATTCAACAGGGGACATATTTAGAGTTTTTTTTTTGTAAATGTAAAAATACAATTTAATACAACTTTATGTACATGGAAGGTTTTTTTTAAACAAAAAAACAAAACATGCCACATAGACATATGCAAGCCTGACTGCCTAATTCATGCTGGGTGAATTCATGAGGATGTAGTCACTATAGAAACATTTTTTGAATGGGTTTAATGCTCACATTATCAACAACCATGTCAATGGTTGAATAAACCAAACTTCTCAATGCTTTAAGATTTCATCAGCGAACCACTCCTTTGTGTAGGAGGGTTTCACATACAACATCATCATCTTTTACTATGAATGTGGTGGTTAGAGCCACAACTGCATTTGTTTTCTATTTGTGCATGAGTTTTCATTATGCTTTGAGTTTTTACGTTTAGATCTAGGAACCGTAGCTGTAGGGTTGATATGATTTATGTTATGGTGCAAGCTGTTGAAATTGGAGCGCTGCAGTTTGAGGAAAGTCCCACACTTGCTGCCTACCAGTATCAGTTTTCAGGTGGGGTGGACGTTATCAACAGGATCCGTGTGCCAGCCAGTCACTACATAAAATCCTATACATTAACACATAACAAAAATCATCTACTATCACTTAACATAATAAAATTCTTTTCCTTAATTAAAAAAAGAAAAATCTCTTTGTAATGTAGCCGTGTCATTAGAAATAAGATACATTACATCCTTCCTGTTTACAAACTTCAAAAACAGCAAAGGGGTTGTTAGATAAAATGAGAGAGCCTCATTTGGGCAATATTGTATAAAGATATATGCAGGAAAAAACAAACCCCAACAGCCGAGCTTGATGAAATTACAGACAAAAAATGGTCTCTGATGAATTGGCACTTAATTACTGCTTGATTAGCATAATTATGCATGTTAATAGCATCTCAAATGAATTGCAGTTGTCAAGAGGGAGGAAGCATCTGTAGTGGTGGCAGCCTGATACATATTTTCTCCTACCCATCAGCGTTGTCTAACTCTTCCCCTTAAGTGTTCACCATTAATCACTACACACTCCTCCTTTGGAGCGAAATTTGGCATTTTGGGATAATTGGGCTATTATGGTGTGCTTGTCACATCTGTAATAGTAGGCTAACGAGCCCCCTCGTGGGCTAGCATTCAGAGATGATGGCAGAGCATTGGCACTGAGTGGCATGGCAGGTAAAGATGTGGCTCAGTAAAGCTAAGACATAAGATCGAATTGTTTTAGTTATTACCATCCACATTTATATTAGTCTGATGCAGACTGATATAGATGGATGCATGGTTGTGCATGGGTTTATCATCTAAATGATATGAATTACTAAAAATAATGTATGCAAAACTATACATGGTTTAAGGTTGAACACACACATTGTTAATAAACATTGGAAGCACATAACCAGTCTCTGGTTAATAATCACACAAGAAGTTAACCACTTAAGCCCCACGCCCCCGGTACCGGGGGCAAAAAGGAGGAGATCACGTTTAATTGGTTATAACACGGGATGAGAAATATAAGTCCAGACATGTGTGGTATCCACAGAAACCTCAGAATCTCAGCTAAAATGTCATACAAACCATTTCTACAACCACCAAACACACCGAAAACAAGCCGTGATTAAATGAGCAGTTACGTAAATGCGCAGAAGTCCGCTAAACAAACAAAATCAAACCAGAAATTCTTCAGACTTCATGTAACCGGTTAAAGATAAGCTAATAAGATAAGCTTCCAGGGCTATCACTGACTCCACACACCAAGTTTCACCACGATTAGACCAGAATTCACTGAATGAGCCGCAAAAGAAGACCACAAAAACACACAGCGGCGCAAATGCGCTAAGACAGAAATTGGCTTACCGTCCCGATTTCCTCTGTTATTTTCTCCGGTAGCCGGTAGCCACATGATTACCAGTAGTTACCATGCCTACCTAGCCGCATCAGAGCCGTTTTCTGTCAACAACCTCCATTTTAGACCCACCTACAGACACATGACTGGACAGACGCCACGTGCAGTAAATTTGGGCCCACGTGGGTTTTGGCATTACAACGTCTGATTGGTTGAAGTGACGTGAACGTGGTATCGTTACTTTGAATCTATTGGCTCAAACGATTAAAAAGAGGTGTCAATCACGCAAATTGACTAAAAGAAACCAAAGTTACAGCCCCTCGGAGTTTAAAGGGCCAGAGGCCAATCAAACGCTCTATGCGTGCTGCAGAAAAGGGCCATTACCAAGTAAATGTGTGGTTAATTCTTCAAAAATATCTTTTTAAAAAAGCATTATTAGGCCTGTTAATAACATTTATTAATTTCTGCTCTTTAATACCTAAAAAAAATCAACTGGCATGGTGTCCAATTGTGTGCCAAAATTGGACATTTTTGTACAATGTCTGGATATTCATGTATTGACAGGGCTGTAGTTTTTCACTGTTTCACTTTAGAAACATAAATCTTTGCACAGATGATGCTTATATGTTGGTTACTGGATTTCTGGAACCAAATATGATCTGAGGCATATTTTTAAAAGGGTTATATGCTAAAAATTAAAAAGAAAAAAAAATAGAATAAATATAGGATAAAAATCTACTCACTTTTTCTGTGTTCCAGTCTCAGTAACTTTGACACAGTAGTATCTGCTTCAATATTTACACCTCTGATGAAATTTCCCAAGTGTTAGCTTTATTTTGATACCAAGATTGTAAGGACAGAGTTTGTAATTGCAGAGAAATAATCAATTAAATTTGGGCATTACATTTTCGAGCAGGAAGCTCAGAAACCCCCTTGGGACTTAAGAGGTTAAGGCTTCCAGTGGCAGTTTCCAGTAAAAACAAATGGCTTTTCTTTTCTCCTGCTACTATTGTCCTTGGAGTATGCCATACATTAACCATGTCCTTTACAGTTTAAACTTCTAAAGGTTTAATTTTTTTTGTCTGTTGCCACAGCTTTGAATCCACAAAGACTTTGACAGTATGTCTCTGCAACACTCAATAATATCATGAATTACTTTGATATCAGTGTCTACAGATTCCAAAGTCAACACAACCATTTGTCCTCTAAAATTTCCTCCCACTGTCACATCGTCTGACTTCTTATTATTGGCAAACATTGAAAAGTAAGGAGAGGGACAGGGAAGAAAACCGGGAGTCTCAAGGTACCAGGTGGCGGCCACTAGCACAAAGTGCATGGTCTGCGATGAGCTCTGTCTATTTCAGTTGGAATTCTCTTCAGGTGTTTATGACATCTATAATAATCTTTAATTGCTTTCTATTTGCAACAGTGTCAGATTGTGTTACAAGTAACACAGTCACTTATGCTAAAGCTTGATAAAGTGGTATCAAGAAACTGAAGTACAAAGTTACAAAGTTAAAATATATTTTGTCTTTCATAATCCAACTGGACTGCCAAATATAACTGTAACAATCCAAAAAGCATGTTTCTAGCCCAGAAAAGGCAAGGCTTTAGGTAGGTATAATCGTTGTGTATAATCAGACCAGCCGCTGGCCACTGGCCTGTGTAGCAGGAAGTGCTATATCGGATATTAACTCACTGACGCCTGGTGGTCTGTCTATCCCACAGACAGCCTCTTAATGCCCTAATGGCTCATTTACATTATTGATGAGGCAACCCTGCGTCACCTCAAACACAGACTATTTAAAGGAAATAATTTTATGCAAACTACATATTGATGCACTAATGATCAATTGGCCCTTGTTCTGTGTGTTAATGATATGCAACTGTTGCAGTGTGATGTACATCTTCAATTAGAGAGTTACCCTAAGTGCTGGCTGACTCAAACAAGTGGTGTGACTGCATCATTTGTTCTGCTGACTGGTTACAGAACTGATGAGGCCAAAAGATATAACTTCTTCAACTTCAATTTCAACTAGAAAGGGATATAACAATGTCCTCCTCAAAACACAGTCCTACATCCATCTAGCCAGCCAGCCAGTGCCCAGAGGACATAGTCTGCACCTGCTTATCTTTAACTTCTTCTATCTATGTTCAATCTTCATACGATCACAGTATAATCTTATTCTTTATTATGCCAGTATACGGTTAAAGAAGTCAAATGTATTACATAAATGTTTAGTGGTAACCAGTTTCCTTGTTGGTTTAGGACTTGTGTGATAAGATAAAAGATGTGTCATCCACAATGGCAACGGGTGTTAACTATTGTCCTAATGAAATAAATCACTTGCAATTTCAACATAATCCTTCTTCTTATAAAAAATGACTTGCTATTACTTCAGAGCCATGTCAATTTTCACTCCTCCTGCTACTCCGTTCTGCTTTAAAAATGTATATATCTTCAGAAAGGTCAAATAAGATAAATTTAAGGATGCAATTATTCAACAGCCTAAGAAGCTCTCTGGGGACATCTCTTTTCTCAAAACAAAATAATCAATATTGTGATCAATGACATTTGTTGTTCACACAGTGATGCAAATGGGTCTGCCAGGACTGTTATTGTGTTCCTGACAAATTGGGGACATTGTTTGCATGCAGGGAGATTGCCTGTCTCCCATAGAAAAGCACATGGCACAGTGTGACACAGAGGACTTGCGTTTCTGATTGATTGGTGTCATGCTCAAATGCCCATCAATCTCTTGATTTCTAAGAACCTTTTCTGAAAGAACCAACACCTGATTGACTGACTGCTCATGGCAATAAGGTGATGACAACTTAAAAAAACAAATGGTTTTCTAGTCTCTCTGTGACTCAAAGATCAAATATTAGTTGCCATGTGGTCTATGAGAAGATATTAGGAACTTTCTTGTGTCATCATTTATGACCTATAAAATTCATGGATGTCACCATTCAAACAAAGACCTAAATATATGACTTATTTGTCATTTATATGTTGAATGTATTTTTCACACCTTTTTCAAAGATACATGCAGATGTACATACATAGAAAACTGAAATTATTTACTCTGTGGTTATTTAAAGCCCCCTTAGAGGTTAGCCACTAAATACCCCCTGCCTCTTTTTTCTCTAACAAGGTGTCTGTGGCACTGCCTGCCTCTTTACATTAAGAGTCCCATAAAATAGCTCCATTTTCAGGATCTCAATCATTGAGCGAGGACCCATCACCACCCCTCGGGGCCTTTCTTACCCCTGTTGAGACACTTTTAAAATGAATTACCACCATCTCCTTAGTGTTCACAGATCCTGGTAAGATTGATGGTCAAGAATAAAATGTCCCTCTTCACTTTTGGCCTTTCCACATCTATCAGTCAGGAGAGCCATCGTTTATCAGGCCCAGCACTACTATTAGGTATGTTGACTGCTAACATTATGATAACATATAATAATGTAAGAAGGATTTAAAAGGATGTAATGCACTACGTACTGAGCATACAAGAGGACCTAACCTAGTAGTTAACTTGTTAATATTTCTTACAAGTTTTAAGCAGGATAAATTAACATTTAACAAAGGTTGCGGTGAGTGCTATGCTGAGAGTCCAGAGTTCAAAGTCCCGAGTGAGGAAAAAGTTGTGGATGTGAAATGGAAATTAGTGGCCTGGGCTTCTCAACATCTGGTGTCAACACGAGTACAGTAGAAGCAAAGAGAAGTGACAGAGGCTGCGACTGATCCTTAGATGAAAAAGTGTCACTCGCATACAGTCAAATAAAGTATTCCTCTCTTCACAGAAGGAACCTTTTCAATGCCTGTCTGTCAATCAAAGGCTTTTCTTAGGTGCAAGAAACCCAGTGCTGCAGCTGAAGACCAGCCTTAGTGTGTTGGTCAGTTTGGTTTTTGATAAGCAGTCCTTTCACTGTTATTACCAGATGTGTTCCCAAGATGTGCTGGGAGAAAGAGCCACCGCTTAAGGTAGAAGGCAAAAACATTTTGGTAAAAAAATAAAATAAAATAAAATAAAATAATATAAACAGTGACTGCTTGGGAGATTTATTTGAGTCCAGCTAGGTACAACTGACTGTTTTATTGTAAAGAAAACAAGATATGAAGTTGGGTAAATATGCAGATATTTTTGTCCTCTGCTATGGAACAATGCCACACTTCCTACCTCGCTGTTAGAGCTTAAAAAACTCATAAGAAAGAATGCAAAAGTGTCCACAATGCTCCAATATGCACAGAGATATTGTAGATATTCTGATTACTCTGATACAAGCAGCAGCATTGTAGCTTGACTGGTCAACTGATAGCAGAGGAGAAAAGGGACTTCATATAAATTGTAAATTAGCAGGGAGTGTCGTCAAAAGTAATTAACTCTCCTCCTTACCGCTGTCCATTAGCCCTGACATAATGACACAGGAGAAAAAAACGTTCATGTCAACTCTGGTAGCAGCCTGCATTGTTCAGATAAACATTTTTTTTTTGTTTTGTTTTGTTTTGACGCTTGATTACAAAATGATTAGGCAGCGTGCCTGTCTCCTCCTTACCCTTCACCTCCCCTGTGGCTTGATTGGCAGATGAGGTGATATGCTGTTGGGTCTGTGTAAGCTGCCTACCACCCTTTTTGCTACAAACACACGCATGCAGGCACACGCGCACGCACACGTGCATGTATCCACGCACACATACACACACACACACACACACACACACACACACACAGAGAGAGAGAGAGAGAGAGAGAGAGAGAGAAAGCGAGAGCAAAGAAGACTTGCCCTTTGCAAGTAAACATGACGCTGGAGTTCTTGCAGTTATATCTGTGACATTATAGTTATTAGTATAGTATCATGTACTAAAAAAGATTAAGAGAATATGTTTACTCTGGTTTGTCAAAAGTATATACTATATATATTCTGACAAATGAGGTCTAATCACTGAATTAATTTCTTGGTATTGGTGCAGGTACTAGTTGCTCTTGAGTACAACTAATAGCATTTTAATTAAAATATATATGCATTCATTCAGACACTTGGGTGAACTGATTTATATACATAGGCTGTAGTAAGAAGCATATCATAATATAAAAGTACAAAATAGATAGATGGTTTGATTTCACAGAATTTTAATACATTTACATAAAATAAAAGTTTCTCTATGGTTGTTTACCAGTTTGACTACACTGTCCACTCCCTCTGGTTGATCATTTACCAGAATCCCATGATTAACATCAGCTTCAAATAGCTTCAGATAAGACACAAACAGGTTCTTTGCAGAACAGTGTCATAGAGCACAATATAGTGTAGTGCAGTGATAATACAGTGTATGGAGTACAAATATTTAGTACAGTTTTTGTGCCTAATTTTTTATCATTGCTAGCAATAGCTAGATTTAATTGCAATGTTACTTACGTTAATAATACTGGTCATTAATATTTCAGAAAAATGTCAGGGTTTTCCAATTCAAAGACAGCATTTCTTTTTGATTGCTGACCAAATAAATGGTTAATGACCATGTGATAACTTGTTAAGATAACAGCAGAAAGAACACAGAATGCCCTTGTGTTTATTTCAGTAGCAGTAAGGATGTTCATTGATCACCCATGAGGCTTTAGGAGCTCATATTTTGATAAGAATGTGATAAAAGCATGATAAGGAGAGTAGCTTAAATCTTGGGCTGCATTAATTTACAGCTGGCCAGTCTACACATGACATATAACTATCTCCTTCATACCTAAACAACACACTCATTTGTAATCTGCATAACACTGGAATTACAAATACATATAATGCGCATAAATTTATTAAAACATTTTTGTTGATTCTATATGATTTAGTTAGATATAACCGCAATTCCTCAAAAAGCTAGGACGCAAAAT
Organism: Neolamprologus multifasciatus; assembly: GCF_963576455.1. Lineage (NCBI taxonomy): Eukaryota > Metazoa > Chordata > Actinopteri > Cichliformes > Cichlidae > Neolamprologus > Neolamprologus multifasciatus. Next base: position 23,455,449 of record NC_140439.1, on the reverse strand, counting down.
GTACATAAAAACAGAATGTAATGATTTTCAAATCTCACAAATCCATAGTTTATTCACAATAGAACACAGAAAAATGTATCAGATGTTTAAATACCAAACTTTTAAACTGAGACATTTTACTGTTTCATAAAGAATATTAGCTTATATTGATGACAGCAACAGTTGGGATGAGACAGCAAAAAGGGGTACTGAAAAGAAACAGCTGGAGGAACATTTTGCAGCTGATTAGATCAGGTCAGTAACAGAACTGGATATAAAGAGACTAGGCAGTTCCTCAGAAATAAAGATGGGCAGTGGTTCGCCAATCTGCAAAAACGCTGTCTACAGATTGTGGAACAAATTCAGAAGGATATATTCCTTAACATAAAACTGTAAACACTTTGGATAGTTCGTCATCTATAGAACATAATATCTTCAAAGGATTCTGAGAATCTGGAGAAATCTCTGTGTGCATGGGACATGGCACATGCCTGTGCCTAAAAACACAATTCACCATGCTATCCACTCATGGATGTTAAAGCTGTATCATGCAAAGAATAAACCATATATGAACATAATCCAAAAATGTCACCGGATTCTCTGAGCCAAATTTAAAATAGACTGAAAAAAAAAAACTGGAAAATGGTTCTGTGGTCAGATAAATCAGAGTAACATATCCTTCAATCCAAAATAGTTATTTTTCCGCATATTTCAGCAAGACATTGCTAAGCTGCATATTGCATATATTAAAATAGTAGGGCATTGTAGTATAGTCTGTGTGTCAAAGAGCCTGCCGGCAGTCTATAGCTTTCACCAACTGCAAACATTTGGTGCCTCATAAAATGAAATATGTCACAAAGAAGGACCGTGAGGCGCTAGTATCCTACATCAAACAAAAAAGAGAAAACATTTGCTGGACTTTCTAACCCAAGTCCAGCAAATGGTCTTCTCAGTTCCCAGACATTTGTGGATTGTTCTAAAAAGAATAAGGGATGCATTGGTCAACGTGGTTAAGTCCCAACTTTTTTTAGACATGGTGCTGCCATGAAATTTAAAATGAGATATTATTTTCTTAAAATTGTACATTTTCTCAGTTTAAGTATTTGATATATTTTTTATGTTCTGCTATGCATAAAATATGGGTTTAAGAGATTTGCAAATAACTGCAATCTGCTTTTAGTCACATTTTACAGTGTACATCCTAAGTGTTTTTGTGGGATGTACACTGTAAAAAGGGATTTGGGGTTTTAGTCAGATGGGCAACCAGTGTAATTATGCTGGTTGAACTCATTGCCCATTACAACTAAATAAGACGCATTACAACAGCTACAACTTGAAAAAATACTTTAAAACTCATAATAATTCGTTCAGTTTACTTCAGAAAATGTGTCAGCATCCAACTTTTATGTAACATACATCCGCCCTTAAAATGACCTCACAGTCACATGATGCTCAATGTCAAGGGTCATGTTTCTACTCTGGTCGAAAGAATCCACGCTTCGTACTGATGTCCACAATTCTTTTATTCCTCTCACAATCATGGAGCACCGTGAAAACTAGAAACAAGTAAAATAATATCAATAGCACATATAATATTCATCTCAGCCACTTATTTCGTTTCACAAAGTGCACAAGTATTAAACAAATAACAGCATAATGATTTTTACCGTGTACGCCTTGAAAATCCAGCAGTAGAAAAGTTGTAAATTCCAAAAAAAGTCCGCCGTGTTACCGTTCTGTCTTGTCTCTCCCGCGCACAACTTCCGGTTCCCGCGACTCACAGGAAGTGACTACTTCACAATAATTTTTTTAACAGAAACATTTCTTATAAGAAAGATGTATCACTGGATTCATAGATGATCTTTTCCTACTGCAAATGTACACAAGCATGAGAAGCAAATAAAGAAAACAAATAGAAAACAATAACGATCTCAGACGCGCTTTGGTGTTGTCATGGCAACCCACACAAACATTTCAGCGTCAGCTACACTCCCACCAATTACCTTTGATTATTACAACTGTGAACGTAAATACACTGGCATTGCTCATTAAATCAATGGTAATTCCCAAGAACCATGTTGTTGTTTTAAAACACTCTTGCATTGACATAAACAATATTCTTTTCTCAACAAATGAATTCAACAATATGAACAGTAGAATTTCCATAACATCCACATGTTATCTCCATAACATGTGCATGAAGTACAGCATAATGACAACTTCTATTTTAGAAGGGAAATCTAATCAATGAATGGCATTTTCCCAATTTTAGCTGTTTTTCAACAGGACCACTAATTTCTGAATGGGTCTCTGAATGATGGAGGGTTGGACGAGGCGTTCGCCTCCCTTTCCTAACTTCCGATCACCAGTCTGGATTGTCACCTTCCGTACAAGTCCATCATCATCCTCATGTGCTTCCACAACCCTAGCGAGTTTCCATTCATTGCGAGGAACATCTTCCTCTTTGAGAATCACAATGTCACCCACCTCCACATTACGTCTTGGTGTATGCCATCGCTGTCTCAGAGCAATATTGGCCAGGTATTCCTTTCTCCATCTGTGCCAAAATTGCTCAGTCAGATACTGGACCCTTCTCCACCGTTTCTTAGCATACAGGTCCTCCTTGACAAATTTACCTGGAGGTGGAAGTGGGATTGAGGATTTCATGGTGATCAAGTGGTTCGGTGTGAGTGGCTCCAAGCTTTTGGGGTCATTGATGTTATCAACAGTGAGTGGGCGGTTATTCACGATGCACATAGCTTCATAAAGGAATGTCCTTAATGAAGCATCATCCAACCTTCCCACACTGCAGGCAAGGACTGTGCTCAGTACGCTTCTCACTGTCCGGATTTGACGCTCCCATGCGCCTCCAGCATGACTAGAGTGGGGCGTATTCATCTGGAAGTCGCACTGATTTTCTGCTAGGTATGCAGTCACTCTTTCCTTATCAAGTTCTTTCAGAGCCTTTGCCATCTCGTTTCTTGCCCCCATAAAGTTAGTTCCCTGATCAGACCTAATGTGCCTAACAGCTCCACGAAGGGCAATGAAGCAGCGCAAAGCGTTGATGAACGCGTCAGTCGTCAAATCCTCCAACATCTCTATATGCACTGCCCTTGAGCAAAAACATGTAAAGAGGAGGCCGTACCGTTTTTGGTCTTTGCGACCTTGTTTGGTGTGAAAAGGACCAAAGCAGTCCATACCACAATAAGTGAATGGTGGTGTGGGATCAACACGGTCACTAGGTAGATCTGCCATCCGTTGCTCCTCTGGTGGCGCGCGGGCTCTCCTGCACTGTACGCACTGCCTGATGTATTGGGCTACAGCCTTACTTCCACCAGCGATCCAGTAACCATTGGCTCTCAGTGCATTGAGGGTTTGTCCTCTGCCTTGGTGTTGTATCTTGGTATGATGGTGTGCAATGGTGAGATTTGTAACAGCACCATCTTTAGGAAGGATCACTGGGTGTCTTAACTCGAGAGGCACAGATGCCTTCCTCAGTCTTCCTCCTACTCTCATTATGCCATCTTGGAGAAATGGGTCTAGCTGAAAGAGTTGGTGGTTGCAAGGCAGTCTTCCTAGTTTCTGGCTGAGCGTGTTTAACTCCTCTTGAAAAGCATCTTGTTGTGCAAGCTTGACGAGAGTCTGTGCAGCTTGCTTTCTCTCTTCCACGTTTAAAGGCTCAGCAGTCCTGATCCTCTTTGCCAGCCGCTGGATACGAGCAATGACGTTGACAGCTGTAGTCCATCTTGAGAACCGCAGCAGATGCTTCTGGACGTCAAACTGCCTTGCTACATCAACCTTCAACACCTGAGTAGTCCTCACCTCTGGGTCCCCCACCAGCAAATCTGAAGTAGCCTGTTTTGTGGCTATCTCTCTTTCCCATAGAAAGCTGGGACCAGAGAACCAATTTGACTTGATGAGGTCAGCTACTTTGAGGCCTCTCGAGGCATGATCAGCAGGGTTTTCTCCTGTGTCAACATAATACCATTTCCATGCATCGGTGGTTTCTCGAATTCTCTGCACGCGGTTTGCCACGAACACATGGAACCTTCTTGCTTCATTATTGATGTAACCAAGCACGACCTTTGAGTCTGTCCAAAAATATTCGTCATCAATCTTGAGCTCTAGCTCCTCCCTTAACATGCTGCTCACAGTTGCCGAGGTTACTGCTGCAGTTAACTCAAGTCTCGGTATGGTAACTATTTTGGTTGGTGCAACCCTCGCCTTGCCCATGACCAAGGAGCAGAATACCCTTTCTCTGCTTACCACTCTGATGTAAGAGCACTGGCCGTACCCTTGACTGCTTGCATCGGAGAAATGATGAAGCTCGGCTCTCTGAATCTCACCGAGGCTGTCAGGTATGAAGCATCTTTGAATTTCAATTCTTTCCAGGTTCTCCAAATCCTTCATCCAAGTCTCCCACCTTAACTTCAAGCCTTTGGGTAGTGGCTCATCCCACCCTGTGCCTCTCTGACACATCTCTTGCAGCACTCTTTTCCCTTCAAGAATGACTGGGGCAAGAAACCCCAAAGGGTCATACAAGGAGGCCACAATTGAGAGAATCCCTCGACGTGTTGCTGGTTTCTCCTCAAGTGACACCTTGAAGGAGAAGCTATCATTTTCAATGTTCCACCTTATACCTAGCACTCATTTGAACTGGTAAATCATCGTGATTAAGATCAACATTCTTTACCTCCGTAGCACGCTCTGCAACATCAACAGAGTCAAGGACCTCTCGGCTATTGGAGAGAAATTTGTGAAGGTGCAGCTTTCCTTTGGCACACACGGCTTGGGCTTCTTTGACCAGTTCAATTGCCTTACCCACCGACTCTACACTTATGAGACCATCGTCGACATAGAAATGCTTCTGGATGAAGCTAGCTGCGGAGGGGTACTCTTTCTCACATTGGCTGGCAAGGTGTTTCATGCCATAATTGGCGCAGCCAGGGGAGGATGATGCTCCAAACAGGTGAACCTTCATGCGTACTCTCTGGGTTCAGAGTTTGTGTCTCCATTTTCCCACCAGAGAAACCGCAGGTAGTCTCTATCATCCTCGTTCACATGAAACCTGTGGAACATTTTCTCCACATCACACATGACTGCGATGGGATGTTTACGGAAGCGGCACAGCACGGCTGTTAGGCTATTTGTGAGGTCAGGTCCTGTTAGCAGATGGTCGTTTAAGGAGGTGCCTTCATACCTTGCAGAGCAGTCGAAAACCACTCTGATTTTGCCTGGTTTTCTGGGGTGGTAAACTCCTTGATGTGGGATATACCAGACTTTCCCCAGCTCTGCTTGGTTTTCCACTTTCTCTGCATCTCCATCCTTGAAGACACCTTCCATAAATCTCACGTAGTCTATTTTGAATTTGGGATCTCTGTCCAGCTTCCTCTTTAGATGCTTCAGCCGTACTAACGCCAGCCTTTTGTTGTCTGGGAGATGCGGACGTGCTTTGAAAGGGAGAGGCATCTCCAGGTGACCATCCTTATTTTGTTGGGTTCTGTCTTTCAAGATCTGCAGGAAGGAAATATCTTCTTGAGATATGCTTCTGTCACCAGGTTTTGTGTCTGCAAAATCGGACTCCAGGGCCTTGATGACAGCAAATGGTGTTATGGGTGGCACCTCTCTGACATCTTTAGCCTGCACACACTGTGGTGCGCTTCCCACAATACTCCAACCAAGGTCCGTCTCAATAGCATAAGGCTCATAGTCGCCCCCAGTGATGACCCTTCTTGGAATTAATGCTCTGGAGCAGTCGTATCCAATCAACAATCCAACACCACAGTCCATCAACGGGGGTATCTCCTGGGCCATGCTTACAAGATGTTTCCATTTGTTGGCTGTCTGGCAAGTGGGAATATGTGTGCGGTCAAGAGGAATGAAGTCCCTTGTGTAGGCAGGAGGCAAACTGATGGAAACATTAGAGGAAAATCCTCTAACTTTGAGCTTGCATACTCTTTGACTCTTCACGACTGAGTCTCTCCCCATCATGGTGGAAAGTTTAAGTTTCACTGGTTCCATTGTTGCTTGTAGCTTTTCGCACACCTCCTGATCAACAAATGTGTGACTGCTTTGAGTGTCCAATAGTGCATACACTAGGGTTTCAGTGTCCGGAGCACTAAGTGTTGAGATCCACACTGGGACTATCATCGACGTACTCCCACCTTCACCTCCACTCACACAACATGATAATGACGACGTACTTTCTTCAACTGCGCCTTGTGTTGATGCTGCTGTAGAACGATCTTCATGCAATGGCGTTGGGTGACTCTTTCTGCATATGCCACACATGGCCCTGTTCCTACAGTCTTTAGAATTATGACCCTTTCTTAGACATGCAAAACACAACTTATTTTCAAGTATGCATTTTTTCTTATCCTCTACAGACATGTCCATAAGCCTCTTGCATTTATGTATGGAATGGTTCTCACTACAGCAAATACACTGGCCATTATTGGAATTTTGTGTTGGTGTGGTCCATTTCTTTGGTTTCCCTGCATCTCCCAACTTGATTTCACCAGGGTCAGATTTGGCGGTGGAGCTTGATGGAATTGGGGGTTTCACATTTGTGGCAAACGTGTTTGCTTTTGAACGCTTCATCTCTCTTGGTGGTGCCTCTGGAGAGTGCCTTAAGGCATGTAAGGATGACACTGGATTGCATGCTATGCGTGACTCCTTAGAGATAAAGGAAGCAAACTCATGAAAGCTTGGATAGTCGTTGCCCCGATCTAGCTGCTCTGTGACATAACGGTTCCATCTAGATGTCACCCAATCAGGAAGCTTGACTAGTATTTTCTGATTCTCCTCACAGTCGTTAAGAACCTGTAAGCCCTTTATGTGAGGCATGGCATTACTACATGTTTGGAGGAAATCACTGAACTCTCTTAACTTGAGATATTCCTTTCCACCAATCTTCGGCCACCCATTTAGCTTCTCTCTGAAAGCCCGCTGCACTACAAAGGAATGGCCATATCTAGCATTTAACCTATCCCATGCTTGTTGATAGGCTTCTTCATCTTTTCTGTAGAAGCTGCCTTCAAGAGAGGATTTTGCCTCACCTGCTATGTACCTTTGCAGGTAGAATAGCCTGTCTGCAGGGTCAGAGCATCGTCTCTCTATGAGGGCTTTGAAGCTTATGCTCCATTCTGTAAACTTCAGAGGATCGCCCGAGAATACAGAAGGTTCAGGAGTTGGCAAGCGAGTGAGAGCTAATGACTCTTGTAGCGATTGGACCAATGATGTCTCGTTTTGCACAACCTACCGTTCTTGATCTGGGATGTGGTGAGCGAAGGGGTGAGCATCACTCACTTTGCTGAATGGAGGACTGCGTGTCCCATCCCTTCCCTCTTCTTCAGTGTAGACATTTAGCTTTGCCTGAATCAATCAATGTCCCTCTGATTTTCAAGTTTTCTCAACTGCTGACGTTGAGCTTCGATGGCAGCTTCCATATCAATTTCGGCTCTCTTTGCAGCCAGCTGAGCAGCCACTTCCGCCCTCATAGCTGAAATGCTAGGTGACTCTGAGAGATGGTTAGAATTGTGACAGCTGGGTGCAGTAACTCTGGAGGCTGTGGATCCATATATGGACCTAGCGTATTCATTATCAAGTAGCATGCGTAGCCTTGATCTTTCTGCCACCGTGTCAAACTCACCTTCGTCTTCAGTCAGACGCACTCTCATCAGCTGCAGCAAGTCGGCCGTCACGGCTGAGCATGCATCGATCTTTCTTCGAATTTCTTGACTTGGTGAGGTTTGGAGTCGAATTCTGTCATACTGTTCCTTTAATTCAGACTCTAGCTTCTCAGCCTCATCCATCATATCATACATGTCACTCTCAGAGCATACTTGCTTTAACCTTGTGCGAATGTCTCTTACGTTGCTTTTCCATTTCTCATATGTTGCTTTGAACCTCTTCTCCTTTTGAGTTAACTCTTGATCTTTCAGTTCCTGCATTTTTGGCGTCAGCTACAGGTCACATCTGAAATCCAGTGAAGGTGCTGTCAGCCATTTTAATATAATACTGCACATTGTTATCAAGTAAGTATTTCTAGGTAGTTTATTTCAAAGCAGTAAACATTCTGTCTCTGCCTGAGTGAGTCAGCACAACTTTTAATGCATATTTCATTTTTACATCCATGGGATTATCTGTAATACATATTTGAATGCTACTAAGCTAGCTTTGAGTTGCGAAAACCTTCGACTTAGCTAACATCAGCAGATATTTAGCTTGCATACACCATTGCTACTCCACCTCATGCCGCAGAAATTGTTCTTTTGCATTTTGAGCCAGCTGAAATGCAATTGTTGTAAATGTATCTGGTTCTTGCTCACTTCACAGCAAAACCGAACCAAAATTCTACAGTCCATGAATTTTGACAAGAATCTGTCTGTGGTGACAGATCGCTGGCTCAGGTTTTGTAATGCTAAAGTTTTATGTTAAATTTTTATATGCAATGTGCCTTGTTGTAAAGGTTTGGTGAATGTCTCTCGGTAGAACTGTGCTACCAGGATCACTACCACTTTGTCTTATCCTCCTCCAGTCTGCTTTCAGGGGCAGGCAGGAGTGAGAAAGTGAATGTCCCAATGGTAATGGTGAAACTTTGTTTTTGTCCACTGCTTTCAAAACTTCTAAACTGCATTATGCGAGATAGTTCAAATAAGATGTCATAGTCCGGAGTCTTGTGACTGCTTGTTTATGTTTTGTGTTTATTCATTTTTAGAGTTGTTGTTATTTTTCTTCCAGTGTTTATGTGTTCTCTGTGCTCCCCTTGTGTTCATGTCATTTTACTTTGACAGTCCCTTGTCTCATGTCTGTATCTCTAGCCTTGTCTCCACTTAGTCTGGTCAAGTGTGATTAGTCCCAGCTGTGCTCTCCTCCTGTGTCCCATTCCCTCGTTATCCCTTAGTGTATTTTAGCCCTGTGTTTCTCTCTGTCAGTGTTGCGGCATCCCCTCATGCTGTGTGGGTTTCTCTTGTTGTGCTCCCTGAGGTCGCTGTCTCTAGTTTCCCAGTGTGTTGTGAGTGGTTCAATGTTTCTAGGTTTTGGTTTGGTTGTGTAAGTATTTTTTTGTGTAAGTTATGCCACTGCAATAAAGCAGCCTCCTTCAGTTCATCCCCGTGTTTTGAGTTCTGCTTTTGGGTCCTTCCTCCTGCCTGCCACAGCCGTTTCATGACATAAGACTATATGCCCGGTTAATAAATGGTGAAGTGATAGTTATTTTACTTTTTTATAAACAATGATATTAAATAGTAACAGAAATATTTTACCTTAGTTTTTTGTCAATACATTATGTCAAAAGGACTTATACATTATATAAATGTAACCAAATACACAAAATATTATACTGTATTTCCTAAAGCAATTTATATTTTTTAAAAACATTCTCCACTTGCCCCCTGCAAGCGGTGTATGCTTCACACTTGGGTCCTCTACCAGAGGCCTGGGAGCTTGAGGGCCCTGCGCAGTATCTTAGCTGTTCCTAGGACTGCACTCTTCTGGACAGAGATCTCCGATGTTATTCCTGGGATCTGCTGGAGCCACTCGCCTACCTTGGGAGTCCTAGGTCCTAGGAGGCCTAGTGCTCCAATTACCACTAAGACCACTGTTGTCTTCACCCTCCACATCTCACAAGCTCTTCTGTGAGCCCTCGATACCTTGCCATCTTCTCGTGTTCCTTCTTCCAGATATTGATGTCATTCAGTATCGCTACGTCTATCACTACGGTCGTCTTCCTCTGCTCTCTACCACCACTATGGTTGGTTAGCCATGACCATTTTCTCCATCTGAATCCCACAGGATCTCAGCTCGGTCATTTTCGACCACCCTAGGGGGCGTCTCCCATTTTGACCTAAGCACTTCTAGGCCATATTCAGCACAGATGTTTCTGTATACTACGCTGGCCATCTGGTTATGGCGTTCCATGTATGCCCTGCCTGCTAGCATCTTGCACCCTGCTGTTATGTGCTGGATTGTCTCAGAGGCATCTTTACACAGCCTGCACCTGAGGTCTTGCCTGGTGTGATAGATCCCGGCCTTTACAGATCTTGTGCTCAGAGCAAGGTACCTGATCACGGACAGGGCATAGGTGTTGGTAGCCCGGATCTTTTTCTTCCCATCCCATCTTCCCCTCTTTGTGGTTGCCATTTGCCTGTGGAATTCCCAGGTACTTGTAGCTGTTCTCGATGTCTGCAATGTTGCCTTCTGGCAGTGCGCTCTTTGTTATCATCCGATTACACACCTCTTGTCCAAATGACATTCAGATGTCATTGCGGCTGGTGGTGTGGATTAGTGAATTAATGTCTCATTCACTCTTGGCATACAGCTTGATGTCATCCATGTAGAGAAGGTGGCTGACAATTGCTCCATTCTGTAGTTGGTACACAGCCAGTCTTTTCAATAATCTCACTGAGGGGGTTCAGGCCTATGCAGAACAGTAGTGGGAACAGAGCATCTTCTTGTTAAATCCCGCACTTGCTGGTGACTTGTGCTACTGGCTTGAAGTTGGCCTCTTGTGTTGTACGCCACATCCTCATTGAGTTCCTGATGAAGGCTCTTAAGGTCCCGTTGGTCTTTTACAGTTGTAGGCATTCCAGGGCCTTAAGTCATAGGCCTTTTTGTAATCAGTCCAGGGAGTGGACAGACTGGTCAATCTGGCCTTGCAGTCTTGGGTGACTGTTTTGTCTATCAGGAACTAGTGTTACACTCCTCTGGTATTCTTGCCAATTCCTTTGTGTGCCCTTTCATATATTGAGCCATGTGCCTATTCATCTTAGCCGCTATGATACCTGATAGGAGCTTGACTGTTCAGCCTTCAGTTAGCCATTCTGATTCATCAACTAGTAGTTGGTTCATTTACATGTTTAAAGAACAATTTTTATTGTTTTTTTTTTAAGAAGCCAAGCTGCCCTCATCACACACAAGCAAAAGCTACTGAGCTAAAGCTAAAATTTACTTTATATTCATTTTTTTCTGTTCACACATATTTTTTTTTTCTTGAGTAAAGATCCATTAGTTTTTCTCCTTTCTTTGCAATGTCATTCAGTGTCCTGTCTAATAGTGTCTCCATGTCTGCTTACATTTAAATCTGGAAAGCAAATATCTTTTTAATCCTTAGCAAAAAGTATTTTTACTGTTTTTTGTGGTGATAACCATACAAATTAAAGGTTTTGTTTTTCTTATTTCTTCACAGAATCACTTTAGTGAAGGCTGTGTAGCGCAGTCACTGCTGTGCATCTCCATGTATGGTAGTTAACGCGTAAACACAGTCAAATTGTCCATTGCAAACTGAAGCACTGTGATCAGGAAAGGAACTGTCCTTTTCCCCTTGTCAATTTGAGTCAACAAATTGATTTTTACAGTGTACACAGGAACCCATCTAGGGTTCAGAGATAAGAAGTCAATTGGAATAAGAAAAACGTTGAAACCCTAAACAGATCTGAATAGAAAAGAACCCACATTGCAGGAAATCCAAAACATGATTTGGAAAACCAAAGCCTTAGCTTCCAGCTCCAAGTTTAATACCTTATAAAATGTTCATAGATAGGAAATGGTTTCTTCATAATCACTCAATTTAGGACAATCTCCCTGCTAGATTTAGAATGTAAAATATTTTTTTCCTGTGCTCACAATAAGGCACCCTTATGATGCAAAAGTACTGTATTAATTTATCCATCCAGAAAGTCTGTAATAATTAGCCAACTGTTGGTTTAGGTGAACCAACCAGATGAACTAGATTCCAGTCAACAGCAAAAGTTCATAGATGATGTAAACCGTAGCCATCACAGGCACTCAGATAAGTATGTCCTTAAGGTTAGGAAAATCAAGAATATTGTATCTTTTCAGTTCTTAAATACTGAAGTTCTTGAACAGTCATAAATTAGGACAAAAAAATTCCCCCAAACAACAATAACAACAATAAACTGCTTCGGGGAACTTTGAGTTTCTCCGACTTGCTAAGTTTGTCTACATTGTGTCTCAACATCCACTTGAAGTAAGTAGTCTGTGTCTTTCATCTGCTATGAAAGAATTTCCGTCCTTCCATCATCTTTTCTGACCCATCCAATTCAATACTGCCTATCCCAAATATCACAGGGTGAACTGTGTCACCTTGGACATGTCTGTAATTTATCCCAACACAGAGACAGACAACCATTTATGCTCACATTCACATCTATGGTCAATTTGGAATTGCGAGTTAACCTAAACCCACACATATTTCAGAATGTGGGAAAATTCTGTTTAAGCTGAGAGTGAAATAATGAACATTTAACAGTATAGCCCCAAACCCCTCTTTTGTCTGATCATTTCCTAATAACATTTAAATTTAGAACAATGGGCTACGCAGTGGGGGATACATTTCATCACAGTAGATGTCTTTAAGAAAGTGCTGTAACTAGGTGTAAGGATATAATTCCTTCACTATTATTTTCTTCAATGCCATGCGACAACATAGTGCAGAGTAGCTACATGAACTCTACTCCCACAGAGGTTGATTATCTTGTTAATAATTTTACTTCTTCACTGTGCATAACTCTGGATACTGTGGAAAGCAGATAACTTGTAAGAGGAAATTGCATCACACTCATTTGAAAATCTTCATTTTGCCTGGTAAATAGTTTGTTGTTCACTTAAAAAAAGCCCTCTGTAAAGCTAAAACATTTTGAAAGAAAAAAAATGACCCCAGGTTTCTCTTTAGTACTGTAGACATGCTGACAAAAAGTCACAGGTGTGTTGGGCCGAGCATTCTTTTAACCTTAACTCATACATTTCTTCACAAATAAAATTTTAATGATTAGACAATTACTCATCTCACAGCTATAACATTATGTACAGCTACTTTCAATACCATTTACATTTATTTAGACTCCTTCTCTCCAATTGATGTTCATGAGTTAACTTCAATAATTGCGTCCTCTAAACCACCAGTGTGTCTTTTAGACCCCATTCCTACAAGACTGCTCAACTAACTCCTATCATTAATTAATGCTTCAGTCTTAAATATGGTCAAACTATCTCTATTAATTGGCTGTAATGAAGGTTACAAATGATACTCTTATGGCCTCTGACAGTGAAGTTATCTCTGTGCTTGTCCTGCTAGACCTCAGCGCGTTCGACACTGTTAACCATAATATTTTATTACAGCAATTAGGGCATGCTGTAGGTATTACAGGTACTGTGCTGCAGTTATTTGAATCATATCTATCTAATAGATTCCAATTTGTTCATATAAAAGAAAAGTACTTTTCACATAAGTTAATTATGGAGTTCCACAGGGTTACGTGCTAGGACCGATTCTGTTTACATTATTCGTGATTTCCTTAGACAGGATCATTTGAAGGCATAGCATACATTTTCATGCAGATGATACCCAAATTTATCTATCCATGAAGCCAGATAACGCATACCAATTAGTTAAACTGCAGGGAAGACATAAAGACCTGGGTGACGTCTAATTTCCTGCTTTTAAATTCAGATAAAACTCAGGTTATTATCCTAAACATCTGACCATCGGAAATATAATATCTAACCAGATACTTAGTCTAGATAGCATTACTTTGGCCTCCAGGAATACTGTGAGAACTCTTTGACAATTTGACAGTATCAGTTAATGAGTATAAGGAAAAGGGATGCCAGGCATGGGTGTTTACTGCAAAAGACTGCTGCAGAAGTTTTCAACATGTTGGTTGCTGTCATGGGCCTGGATGAAAGCACCAAGAAAGAGTTAGGATGGAAAGAAGTAGCCTAAGTGCATTTTATTGTACAATATATATTTAGTTTTTTGGGAATTAAAACCACAGTGATGATGTAGAGGTCTCAAAAACTCACAAAACCCATGTTTCAAATATCATACACTTTAGGTTACATAAATAGGGGTTGAAACAATCTGTAAAAGTTGGGTACCACCCTGTAACATCTGCTCTTCCATGAAGGCTGCACACCTCAACAAGTCCATACAACTAATCCATCAACCTTTTTCAGTGATTTAAAATTTTGATGCTCAGAGACAAAGGTTGATGGGAGTTTCTTATCAAATCTTCTTTAAAAGTTTCTAAGAAACTGTACACTAAGGTATTTTTTAGAGTTGTTTTTTTAACTGTAAATCTGATTGTCTAAAAAACAAAGCAAGCCATTAAACTATAAAGTCTGGGTAACTACTGTCCATTGCTGCAATGATATAAATGCCTATCTTAATTACCCTCAATTAAGATGATAAAAGGGGATGTTTCACCTTTGGACTTAATTCGTAGAAACAGTATCCTCTTCGATGGCTGCCAGAGCTGTTGAATCCTGCAAAGAAATTTACTGCTAAATTGTTCTCTCATTACACACTATAATTGCCGATGGTTAAAAACCATGGATAGATTAACGTCATTAAAATCATAGGTATAAAATTGTAGTAACTCAAAATGTTTTCCTTTGCTTTTCTTTTTCAGTTTAAATGAAGATTGACTGACATGGTTTTCACACCCAGAAACAAAAACATATCTTGATGTCCTTTTCCTTAACACAATCTAGCTATCAAGTGCTTTAACTGCTGTGCAATCACATGGATGTTTATGTTCTTTACTCCCTTACCTGCAATAGAATCATGTGCTCAACCACATGGTGATGTGCCTTGGCCTTTGATCACTGGGTGGCTCTGGAACAGCAGTCACATTTTAAGCCATGCTCTTGGTCCTGCTAAAAATAATTAACTAAGTCACTCCAGAAAAAAAAGAAGGACAGACTGCATGAGAAATCATCCTCTAACTAGAAAACACCTAATTGAAAAGCAGTGCACAATGTCATGAATAAAAGAAGCATGGGTGACAAAATGTGCATAAGGGAGAATGGAAATGGTGATGGTTAATGGCATTTGCTTAAGTAGCATAGAAAACAATAACCTACTAGAGCTTAGTTCCTAATTAGTATATTATCTTAATTTAAGACATGGAAATACTTACCTATGAATGAAGCTCTGCTTCTTGTAATTGTTGCATATTTTAAAGAATTTGTCTACAAAGAGAAAGCACTCACATGTATAGTGCACTTACTGCACATGCGGGTCATTTTTTCCAATGTACCAAAGATAAAGTAAGGACTTTATTGTAAGAAGGAAAAATTGTAATTGTAATAGCTAAAGATTACTGTACAATGTGTTATTACAATCTTAAACTGGTTCTCGTTTGGAGACTCTGTGAAATCTTCAATATTCATGTGGAAATGTGATGAAGTCATAGCTTGGTTCAAGACCTTCCATTATGCTACAATGGAGATTGGATGCTTGGCTGATTATAAATCACCTTGGAAACACACAGTGATGCAAAATCCATAATGTGAACATCATGGTTAGAACCATATTTAAGCATTCAGGAGCACTGCTACAATTGCCTGTTAGCATGCGTTTTGCATTTATTTACCAATTAAAAATGCATTTGGTATGGATTTGAAAGTACTATGCAAAGCTGCAGTGTTCCTGTAAACAGATTATGGTCCCAGGGGACTTTGTGGTATTGAATGACTAAATAGGCCTACTATGATTTATGATAATACAAAAGAAAAACAGGGTGCCTAACCTTAGTCCCTCAACTTCATTGGGGGTTTGGAATAATATACTGCCAGTACTACTTCATTTCTTCAATTCACAATAAACCTAACTGTAATCTTTCATTATGGCAATTTTTTCTGAAGCTATTTCACATGTTTTGCATACACTATCCAATATGGTAAATTTAATGCAACCACTTGAGAGTGCCATTTCAATAGAGGAACTTACACTCTACTCATTGAGAGTGTGCCTAACACACAAACAGAGACACACATAAAAAGCAAAATAATGCAAGTTTTTTTTTCTTTTCTTTAAAGGAATACAAGAATCACTCTACACCTCAGCGGACTCAGATTTCCCAGTTTTAGTGCACACGCCATCAGCATGAGCTACACAGCCCATGTTAAACAGTAAGTGGATGTGAGTGCTCCATGAGTGGGAGAGGTGTTCGTTAAGGCTTCTTTCATTTCAACTGACGGGTTGAATGCTCCTTAGAGCAAGGGGAGATTTGGGGCTTCACAATATGTGACAGAAGAGATTACAGCAGTAATCCAGCCTGCTCACCGGGGAATCATCTTGTTCTTATTAACTAGTTCACATTCACAGTTAATTAAGAAATCTCTTAATTTACACCTTTTTGATTTACGTAGTTTCTGTATTCAGCAGAGCAATTGGACTAAATATCTTTTATTCCATGGCTAAGCTATGTTTCATTCTAAGGCCGAGCTATTATCCTTTTAGCTGTGGGTTTGATAGACTTTGGAATAAGTAGTCATGTAGTTTTGTATTACAATAGACCTATCCAGCAGTACACGTAATTACAAGGGTTCCTGGCTAAGTCAAAGGTTCTTTACCCCATAGCCTCATTAGGCAGTGTTACAATAAAACGTTAGCCAAAATGTTTCAATGAGACATTCATATGTCAGATTTGAGGCCACATTTTGCTGATACATTTCTTTTGGCCATTGTGGCCTTCCATCCACAAAGAGCCTGTCTTAAGTGTTTGAACTGATGACACTGGCCCTACTGTCTATGGTGGTTGGGAGATGCTTGGCAACAGTCCAGATATATCAATAATTTATGATGCTAGACAAAAGTATTTAAGCTTACAAATTAAAGGAAGGGAATGTTCTCTGAAAATTGATATGAAGAATGATTTATGGTAGGGTGAAACATTTCTTTTCTTATCAGTGCAGTTTCTTCTAATATGGTGATGCCATGGGACTTCCATGGGGCAAAAATGATCATATACTATAGTGTTTTTTATTAGCTTTCAACACAGGTGAACATCAATGCAAGAATTTGCAGATGTGTTAGAATATCATTAAAGGATCATGTTTAATTCTCAGTAGAGCTCCAGAGACAAATTGTGTGAAACACAGTGAAGCTTTTCTAACAGTAGATGGTGGTTTTTCCTTTAATTGTCATCCCTGCTTATGAACTGTCTACTGAAAGGCAGCTACACGCTGCAATATCGTGATTGTAATGGGGTGTTTCCTCGTGCTGTACCTGCTTTGGGAACCTTTGAAATGTAATTAGATTTTATCAGTCAATAAAAAAAAACTTCTTGACCGGGTCAAGTGTGTGCATCATGTGATAAATGCACTGTACACTGATAAGATGCATTTCAGTCTGAATGAAGATGTGGCATTTGGCCTTGAGTAGGTAGTGTGTATCATATAAAATACAATTTTCTTCACATATATACATATTTAATTCCATATATTAACAGATTATCAATATTATTCATTTCAAAACATGTGCAGAAGCCATTCTGATTGCTAAGGGATAGATTTTGTGGTGTGGCTTTTTTTCGTCTAAGTTGCATGGGGTTAATTTAATGATCAGAAGATTATTCGTCATTGTAGACTTTATTGTCGTAGGCCTTTTTCAATAAAATTTCATGTTGTCATGAACACTTGAGGTCTGTACGCATGTGAAATTCCTCCTTCTACATGACTTAACACACAGACAAACATATTGTTCATTGAAAAACAACAAGTAAGCCAGTAAAAAACAAAACAAAACAGTGGAAGTGAATCTGGGGTCCACAGAAGCAATATCCAATGTTCAGGGTGAAACCACCCTGCTGTCCCTTTGTGAGTGGATTAGAGTTGGTCCGACATTCCTGCCAGCTACAAGAAAACCCCAGTTTGTTCCTGTGGCCTGCTCTTGGAGTTCTTTGACATTTGTATTTTTTTATGGACCAGGATTTATTTATTTTTCCGTTATCTGAATCATAGGGATCAAGGAAAATCTGTACAGACTAAAGAACAAATGCACTAAAAACACACAAAATGGATCTGTAAAAGTTTTATATTTTTAATGTGAAATATATGTGAAATATCTGCATTTTTTCATGCAGATATTTCATCAAACAAAAAGTAAGGCCAAATAATAAACTACTTTCCTTTCTGTGTGCACCATAGTAGGCTATAGTACATTAATACAGGAATATTGCTAGATTAATAACATTCCAATTATCCTGTAAGTGATATTGATTGTCTACACAGAAATTAATGTTTTCCAGCTAAGTGAATGTAAATTGGAGATGTTACTGGTTACTCTTTCTTCAGTCTGCTGCCTACAACACAATGACTAGATGGAGACTCAGAGGTTTTCATGTTGCAATAACTATGTTCACCAAAATCAATAGCTCAGGAGAAGGGGCAATAATGCAGACTAAGTGAAAGGAATGAAATCAGACAAAACAAGAGGGGACAGAAGAAGTAAATAAGGTGATTTGTATTGAAGAGTAGGCTTTTCATTAAACACAGACCTTCTGAGTGTTGGCCTGCAACATTCAATTCTGGACCAAGTATTCTTTTAAATCCCAACCCTAAATTAAATATTCTGTGTCAGCACTATTTCATTATTGCTATTTCTCTCAGGAAAATAAGCAAATCATTAAGAATTTAGCTGTGTGTTTTACATCCGCAGTAAGAAATTTACTTTGTATAAAGGTCTTACATAAATGCATCTCAACCATTGTATGTATATGCTGTTATAAATTTCACAGTGTGCGAGCACTGGCAACCTTTCTCATAAACATATTCTTTTTATCAAGTTACTTAAATTTCTCAACTTGCCTTTTCAGATTTTAATTAAAGCACACCACCCTACCCTACTTCCTTCCTGCAGTCCTGAGACCCCTGTGCAGGAGGATTATGGGATTATATCAATAGGGTCCTAGCTTGTGAAAGCCCTCTGTAGCAACTAGTGTACAGCTAGAAGCCCTGTGGCACAAAGGAATTCTAGGTGGAATTCTTCAGGACGACTAACAGAGCCGTGGCCTTTGTAAGCACTAAAGCACCTCTGCCAGCATCTGATGGCAAGCTTCCATAGTGGCCCAATAGTGAGAATAACAGCAACTGATTATAAAAATGATTATCCATGTATTCAGCAAATTTGAATTCTCTCAACTTGTAATGCCAAAAATTAACTCTAAGGTGGTATTTGTGTGTGTGTGTGTGTGTGTGTGTGTGTGTGTGTGTGTGCGTGCGTGCGTGCGTGTGTGTATTTGTGTGTGTGTATTTGTGTGTGTGTGTTGGTGGAGGTGTGGTGAGGCTAGCTGCTGTTTGCCCCTGTAAGTGTGGCAGAATTAATAAGACTATTACCTCAACAATTACTGCTCTGTGCAGCACCCAGGATTCATTTCTGTGGAAACTCAATGCTACTAATTAAAACTGTTGCCATTGCTCTAGCATTAGAGTGATTGTTTCAGAAGATACATTCCCCACCAAATTACAAAGGCAATTTTATGAGTTGGAAAACTGAGGGCAATTATATTAACAAGCATAAAGCATTTTCTATCGAGCAGCAGTCTTGGCTGATCTAATATTAGTGCCCATACTAAAAAGAGAAAAATAAAGAGTGAAGCCAACATCAGGAGAAAATGAGGCTCCCTTTCTCAGAAATCTGTTAGGCAGCGACTTGTAGGCCTCCTGCTGTTACTCTCTGTGTGGTCACAGACTGCCTGGCCATTTTTACAGGATGCACAAAGACACACACAGAGTAGTTTGTAAGGACGCAATATGTTATGAATGGCACATACTGGACAGAAAGACAGTGGCTTTACTGCATGTGTGTGTGCGTGTGTGTAAAGTTTATACTACAGAAACTGCAGCTAATTGCTACTGACGGTATCATAATGACTCACTTATACCAAGAATTTATTTGCACGAATCTGGTTTAAAGCAAGTTTGCCATTATATTCAAAACTGGAAAACTGCCAGCCAATTACATTCGCAGATGAACACCACAAATGGTTTTTTTTCATCATGTTTGAAAGTGTACTCTGTGTATGTAATATGAGACTGTGGGAAGGATTTTCATAAACTTCAAAACTCCACATCCAGGGTAAAGAAACTCTAAGGATTATATTTATATCTAAATTACTAGTTGGTCGGATGGGACACCTTTTAACAAAGAGTGTACTCTAGTGTCTAATTTTTCAAAAGGCAGAGTTTATATTGGTAATGGGTCTCCTTTAACCTTAGTCATAATCATTTCATAAGCTAACCAGTTAGCTTTTGCTAGTGAATTGAGTTAGTTAGTGAAGGCAACATAACCGCCGATGAACATAACTCTAAAAAACAGAAAACAAAGTTCAAGGCACCAACAGCCTCATTAACATGCTTCTTATTTATGCCAACACCACTACCTTGTTATGCACACTTGTGCTCTTTCCAAGAAAAAAAAAAAGTTGGCTCTCTGAGTCCATTATTGCTAAAAAAAAAAAAAAGACCTTTCAAGTATGTACAATGCCAGAGGCATCCGACAAAAAAATCAGCATTTGATAGCCTGGGATAAGAAAGTGTTTGACTGCCAACAACACTAACATATTAACACAGCATTATGATTATTGTCATAATCGCTAGAGGTGAGTCCCTATGTGAAATATTGATCAGTTTTTACGTATGTCTATGGTTGGGGCCTGTACGAAACAAGTTCATTATTCCCAGAATGTATTTTCCTTATGTGGCTTCACTTACCCTAACATGGTCAATAAAGCTAAGCAATCACTTGAAGGTGGCTACAAATTTGATGAGTCAACCCCAATCTAGCTATAAGAACATTCTGATAAAGGGGCAGTACTGGTAGCATATGACCAACCTAAACATAAACATGTCTATTGGCAGAAGAGCTGCTTATTTTTCTGAGTCAAAGCCATTATACACTGAGCGTGTTGCAAACGAAACACGACCGAAATTCAGAATTTTTCTGATTCAAACTTGTTATGCACAGTGTGCACACGCTGAAAATGTTGCGCTTTTGCTGAAAATGTGCTCTTAAAAACTGCCCTGTGAAAAAAATGAAATTGATGTCAAGTCATGAAGAGCTGATCCTGATGTTTCTAAACAAGAAAAAAAGGGAACGGAGATTCTGGTTTCCATGGAATTCTTACAAGAAGGCGCATCAGGGAAGATTTGATGGTTTGATCCCAGAGTTGAAGCTGTATCACCACCGCTTTCATATTTCAGGATGTCAATGGGGCAGTTTGAGCTCTTGTCAACACAGTTGGGACCACATCTGAGGATGCAGAGAAAGAATTTTAGAGAGCTGATTGACCCAAAGCAAAAGTGTGTCACACACAGACACTGCCATAAAAGCTGAAAAAAATAAATTAGGAAAATTACTCCAGTGAAATTATGTGATCAGTGTGAATAGCTGCATTAGGAATAGGTGAATCCAGAAAATATTTTTAACGCATGAAATATTTGCACAGATTTTACTGGTATACTTGTGCTTGTCCTTGCAGCACTCAAAAAGTCTCATAATCAGAATCATAATCAGAATGTTTGTCAGTGCTAATCCAGTGCAACTGAATCAGCAAAGATGTGACATGTGATAAAAGTAAGAGCAAACCAGAGATTTAACGGTACCATGCAAAGTGAAAGCTCAGTCAAAAGGTAGCCCACTGCTCAAGGATGATTTAGGTAGCGTTTTCATTGCCTTAAGCACAAATCTGTCAGGTGAACAATCAAGGACTTGTCAGTCATCCAACTTTTAATAAAGTCTAAAAAATAAATAGAAATTTATATGTATTTTCATATTAGCATACTTTAGAGCTGAGAAATATATATACCTTCCCCCTGTGTTTACTTGCTCAGATCCACAATGTTCCATAACCTGCAGCACCATGTCCTGACCTCATCACACTAACTTATAAAATGTGACTTTTCACACAAGTTGCTTGAGACAATGCTGTCTCTCCTTGCCAAAACACATGAAAGATTCCCCTACATATTCAGTCTACACACATTCGTCAGGCCTCCCACTTAGTTCAGCGGTGTCTCTTCATTCTCCATTATATTCCCAATTAGGGTGGAGTTTCTGGATTTAACAATATTTTCCCTGGTAACACCCACTGTTTACAATACCAGTGTCTCTATGGATGTCACAGGGAATTTGTCAGATCTAGGAAACTGAGACCATTAGTGGAAGGAGAATGCTCTGTCAGTGAAGGGGCCTCTTTAATAATAGTCATGACACAAGATTTTGTTAGTAAAAGTTTGTTTTGTGCTATTGACATGTCAGTGGTGTGCTTTAAGTCCCAACACGTCCAAAACTATGTATTTTCCAGCAAGTTAAAAAAATCTCTAGATGCTTAGATCCATAAATAAATATCACCAGCTAAATCAGGCAGAGCATGGGTTTTGCTTTGTAAAAAGGCACTAACTCAGACATCAAGTGATATAATGCAAGATAAATACGACATGCATTATATTACATAGCAGACTGTCCTGTGGGTACTGCATGTCAACATGAGATCTGGACAGAAAAGAAATTTGCTACTACCAAAACAAATTCACTGTGGTATATGGATATCCATGTAAAACAGTATACATGGTAAAGAAATATGTAACAAGCTGTTTATCTGGCTCTGTCCTCAGTCTCCTGTACATCTGGCCCTTAAATTACAGCTGCTGAAAACAGGGAGAAATTTACAGTGATCTTGACAGGGCTTCAGACTGGGCACAGAGCCCAGACCCCTGCCTCACACAGGCTTGGAGCCCTGAGCACACATGGGGGCCATTATTTGTAAAGTAGCTGCGGTGGCACCAGGGAATGATTTGAAAGTAGCTAGTGTGTGTGTGTGTGTGTGTGTGTGTGTGTGTGTGTGTACGCACGCGCGTGTCTGTCTGCATGTGTGTGCTGGAACATGCAGCCCGAGTATGTTTACTCTTAGTTATCACATCCCCACATCTCCAGTAAGTGGCAGGGAAAAAGTGTGTCGTGTAGAGAGGCAGATATGGAGAGATTATTGTGCTGTTTAAACCCTAAACTCTCCCACCCACTCCTTTCTCCTTAAGAATGGATTATCTTTTCAAGTATTGTAAAGCACTTGAGTGAAATATTCACACACACATTTATCTCACTTGCCATTTGGCAGTGAAACTCTGCCAGATGTGTTATTACAGCACTAGACAAAGCACAACCTAAAAAGTGTGCCTGGATAGCAAAGAGATCTGGAGGTTTATAAGTGCTACTACATTTAATTTAAAAATAGAATATTAAATAACACATAAACCTGGAAAAAGAAAAAGACATAAATGAGAGCGAAAAGAACGAGGGGTGGTGGCTAAACGAGGGGTGATATAATAATAAGGGAAAGGGGATAATATCTCTGGCGTGCAGCCCCTCAGTAAAGCCACTGGTTGGTCATGGCTCTGGGCTGCAGACGGACCGTCTCCTCGCAGCGCTGGGTGAATTAGGCTGTGGTTCCTCAGCAAACCTCAGCCAGCCTCAGCAATGTGCTAAACCCAGACGTGACTTATGGCTACCCACCAGAGATTTGGCCTTTGGACCCAGGACCTACACCACAAAACAGAAAGCCAAAAGAAGTTTTATCATAAATACTGCATTACCAAAGAAAGGACAATGCATGACATATGCACTGCTACAGTGTGGTAAGCTTCATGCTGTATAATTGTTCTAACTTAGCATGGCCAAATGCAGAAAGGCTGGGTTCTGACCAGCCACTGCCTGGCTGTGTTCGTGGTCTGCTGGTCAGTACAAAGCCACAGGGCAGAGATGTTCTTCTGAGACTTCATAACCACAGCTCATAGGGATACTCCCAAGTGGGACAGCTCTGAGTAACAGTGGTTAAAGATGGTTTAAAAAAACATGATTTCTTCCACTTTATTATTTTCGGTTGGATTTTTCCTAAATAAAGGTTTTTCAAATCCTTGAAAGGGAATTTTTGTCTTTCTAGGAAGAGCAAAAAATGGATTAAAGTCCCTCTCAGCATGGATATCTTGCAAAATGAGAGCCTGCTTCATGTCTGTATTTAATATGCACCACCAAAGGTATAGTAGAAACCTAAAACTTTTTTGTTTCCTTTCCAGTCACAATTAAGTCATTACATAACAAGAAAAACCGCAACGTCAGTGCTGTCTTAAGGGTAAGCTCCATGTGTGTCAGAGTGACTTTAAAGTTTTCGCCTTGTTAGAACATGTTCTGATAGTTTTAATACACAACTCTCATTGTCATTCAATATGGGACTCTTTCTCTTTTCATATATAGCGAGGCGAGTAGCGCTTGATTAATCAGACTCATGTATCAAGCATCTTGCTTTTCTGCTTGCCATAGAATCTGTTTTTCATGCTTCAGCTAATAGACGCCATGCCCTGCTATCAAGATAGAGTTTCCCTAAATAAAGTGACTATTCATTTATTTGTCAAAGCTTCCACGGGGGAAACTTCAGCACAAACTTGTACCATATTTTGTCATTTTAATGCAATCATATAAGTTAGAATTGTGTTATTATACTACCCTTAGCCTTGGCCCATATTTAATATGCATGAGGTTACGATAAGCAGCAAGCACGTTAGCTAGCATGTGCGCTTGACATAAGAATTATGAACTACCATTGATGAGATTTACAGTTTCATTTGCAGCATGCAGTCATTTATTGATCTGGAGGAGCTTATTAGCGATCCCTTCCACATGCTTTATCAACAACATGTATCTGTCATCCCTCCTAAGCAGCAGGTTCCTGTGAGAAATCTATGGCTTTGTCACTCACTCTAGGGAGTTAAAGAATGCCCTGTCACAATACACAGCTGTCTATTTTATACAATATACATCATGACACAGCTTCAGGCTATGCTCTCACTATTCTACATTTTGGGGCAAGGACATCCTTTAACTCGTTGGTCTTTTTTTATATATATATAGATTGGCCCAAAACACTTCACAACATTGTCAGTTCTTTCTAGTTTGAGGTAGTAAATATTCTACTTCTGCTTCTATCGTTTTTGTTCATTTGATTGCATTTTTTAAAGTAGATGTTTTGTTTTGTTTTTTAAAGTGGTCAGTGTCACTCAAGTCTGACACTATTTTGCATGTAGGTTTTGTATTTCATATATGTGTACAAGACAAGTTCATAAAAAGAGCAGCTGGTCAGCTATGCAAAATGTTAAATGGACTGGTTCTTATATAGCACTTTTCTACTCTTTCTGAGCACTCAAATCACTTTACACAACTTGCCTCATTCACCCAAGGACTTTTTTCTATGCTCTTTCTATGCAAGTGCTTTCTGTCCAACATTTGCGTGCATTTATACTCTTATAGACAGACTGGAGAGAAACCCGTGGTTAATATCTTAGCCAAGATTATACTCTTTGCATGCAGACAGGAGCAGACAGGGATCGAACCACCAATCTTCCAATTGGTGGTTCTGATGCACCTGAGCTACAGCCACTATTGAGGCAAAAGTGGGCATGTCTTCACTTCACCACAAGGAAAAGGCATACTCACATGAATTCTGTCTACAGCTAAGACTTAGCTTGTAAAGCAGTGACTCAAATGTTTACAACTTGTGAACTTCAAGTTGATTAAAATCTGATATTGATAAATGCTATATTGGTTATCCCAACTATGTTTGTGATGATTCAGCGCCCAGAGCTTGACCAAATATAAACGTAAGACACGTAATGTCAGTGGCTTGAAGCCTCATCTTTGCTCCATGTTTGAATTTTAAAACACGCATTTATCCCAGATCATTTATACAGCTTCGCTCTAACACATTTATTGGCCATCATCAGTCTTGCTTAAAGTATCCATGCATTAGAGATGGGGTTGCTGGGGGGGAAATTGCCCTAGTTTGATAATGAGGCCTGCAAGAGGTAGGCTGATGGCGGTGGGTGGGCTTGGGGGAAGAGACTCAGTAATTAAAGTGTACAGGTGATTCATTCAAAGAGAAGGCAGAGTATGGGAATGTGACAACATTGCAGTGAAGATGAAGCTTAATTGCAAATGTTGGCTATCTCTGAAATGAATTATTCTTACTGGGGTGTCCGTCTTAGCAGAAGCCGTGCTGTGAGGATGAGTTTATCTATGAGAGTTTTACTTTACTTTGTTTGTAAGTATAAATATAAAATATGTCTAAATCGTTTTTTTCCCCTAATTTTTTCATACATGTAAATGATTCACATAATGTTCATCAGACTTGTTTACTGGCCAACGGTCATGATATAAGATTGTAAATATGATTTAAATAAATATTTCTTTATCTTATATGCAGTTACATACAGTAGAGCACATCCTCAATCGTGTTTATTAAAGCTGAAACGTAAAGCTTAACTTAATATCAGTAAACACTCATATTTTACTAAATATCCCAATGATTTCTTTATAGCTTACCACCATTAAGGACAACCTTAACAAGAGTGTGCAATGTATTTAATTGAAATAGCATTTACAAGGAAGAATGTAGCCTTGAATGCCATAATAGCATGGCCTAAACCAGTGCACGTAACTGAACACTGATCTTAAATAGCTTAATACCATTAACTTGTCCACTCATTCTGTTTACAGCCTGAGAACCATCTTGTGACCAGTGGTTAGGAGATGCCATTGTAAATAGCTAATGGCCCAACATTTTTTAACTGTCCACATACAGACAAATCTTGTATTGTAGTTTCTTTTTTTTCACCTGGCCAGCATAAAAAGTACCCTAAAACATGTCTTTAACTGTATTAATATTTAAAAAATAAACAAACAAACAAAAAAACATTGGATGCATTTCATAATTATTTCTGCCTATGGCGGTTCTGAAAACAGCAGCTTAAAGAAATTTGGTAGTTATTGTAATTGAACAAGTTCTGTGCTCCTAAAATGGAAAAAGAGCTGAAAAGTCAGAACGAGGAGAATTAATGCTCTAAAATGCAAAGGAAAATTCAAATATGAGGTCTTATAGAAAGTAACGGATTTGCAAAGTTTAATCCCTTTTTAAATAGACTGTACAGTGAAGCTAGTCCTTAATCTAGAGGAATTCACAGTCCATTTCAGATGTTTGGGCATAGTGGCTCCACAGGGGTGTCACTGTATTAACCCCGAGTAGGAATCCAGCTAGTCCATCCACAATAATTACTGTTATTACCAAGAAATGAATCTGGTCTATACTTAATAAGGCTCAGATGAAGACTTTTCTGACATGAACATGTTGACTTACTTTGATCTCAGTTGAAGAAAATGACACAAACTATCCAGTTCTCTTAACAGCAGTCCGGAGAATAAAATTGAATTCAAAATCTGTGTGCTATGTACATCCACACAGCTATAAACAAAACCATGTTCTTTTTCCTGCATGCTAAATATTTATGAATATTTATAAAAATTATTTTTCTTAAGTATATTTCAAGTGTTAGAAAGGTGTTTGATGATTGTAGTGGACAGTTTTGCATTACAAGCCCTGTGCTACTGGAAGAGACTACTTCCATCACAACATTAAATTGATTTGTTCCCTCTAATGGGATACATGAACCAAAACCATAAATATATATGTATAGCGTTGTACAGTACCATTAGATACACAAAGTAAATTTGTGTAACCAAAACATGAAAACTGTAGTGGAATCTTTTGTGGTCAGAGAGGTAAGATCCGCCAACATGTTTCAGAAAGAACTCTGCATTGCTTTTTAACTGTGAATAATTAATTCCAGGGGCTGAAAAAAAATTAGCTATTCATGACCTTGATAGTGCACACATTAAAGAGGGTAGCGTTTGCTAAACGTGAAATTATATGCGACTAGAAAGGCATAGCTACATCACTGAAGTCACCCCAGAGTAAACAAACGAGTTCAGCAAGCAGAGGAGGGATTACCATATCTCCACTTAACTTATTTTATCCTGTGAGAATCATCAATATTAAAGGGTAAGGAGAGGGAGAGAAAGTGCTGAGGTGGGCTTTTAGCAGCAGGGTGAACCACTGTGTTTAAGGAGAGAGATAAATGAAAGATCTCCCTGGAATCTACAAAGAGAGTAAATATAGTCGTTTCATCTTTTCTTTTAACTACACAAGGTCTCTTCATTTTAAAATAGTTTAATGCAGTTTGATGTAACAATCATCCCCATTCCCATCCTCTCGTGATATTGAATAACTTCTTATAGGTAATGTATTTGTGTTGTCAACCTTTTTGTTTTCCTGTGCAGAAACAGACAAACACAGATATTGACTGGACAGTTTTGAACATATCTGCAGTCATGGTAATATTATTATTAAATCAATCATGGCTACATTTTGCAGGTCATTGCAGTTTTGACACATAAACACAGTGATTCTAACTGAGGCGTGACCTGTGTTTTTGTGCCTTTGGGCAATAAAGCCAGTGAATATGCTGTGCTTGCCTGTCATACCAGTATTTTGTACCATACAGAGGTAGACAGTGCCCCAGGGCTATCAGAGTCAGCATGATGTCTTTGCCAGATAAATAATCCTACAGGGACAAGTACTGCAGATCTATGGACTTTATTTCTGTTACTTTACTTCTCTTAACTTATCTGTCAGTCAAAAGGGTGTGACATTAAACAGCACACACACACCCACCACCACCACCAATACAGTGTTTTCACACATGCCACACACATGCTAGTCAAGGCAGACACAGCCCAGGAGGAGGCCACTTGTTACACAGCCAACCTCCAGCTGATATAAGTTATTGATATTTTCCTGGCTGCTATTAAAACTTTATAGAGGCTGTGATTAGATGGCTCTCAAAGCCTTTATTTAACTGTATAAAGGTGTCCCTGGTGTGTTGCACTGTGGGGCCATACAGGTATAACAAATGAACATCTGTGCTGCGGTCCTCCAAATCTTGGGTTCCATGTAAAGGACTTTACCGCTACTTTCTAAAGTTGTTCATTTACATCCTTAAATCTATTAGTAATGTTAGTAATTCCATAATATAGTGTGATTTAATTCTGTTACACTTTCCCTTCAAAATGCTTACTTTATGTTTAGTAAACTGTAATATTTGTTCTAGGTCACACAATATCCATTTCCCCCCCACAAATAGTAGAAGTTGTGTTTAAGCCAATTGTCTGTCACTGGAAACATCTTTTTTCTTTTTTTTACATGTTCATTGGACCTATAAAATAAGCTGGATCTATCTAAAAAAAAAAAAGAAAGAAAGAAAGAAAGAAAGAAAGAAAGAAAGAAAGAAAGAAAGAAAGAAAGAAAGAAAGAAAGAAAGAAAGAAAGAAAGAAAGAAAGAAAGAAAGAAAGAAAAAAATGTTAAGTTTGCATTTCATGTTTTCCCAGTCTTGTTTATGGTAAAATTGCATTATGCCACTATGGTATTAACCTGCACTATAAGTATGTAAAGTCTTTGAACCCATTATTTTTTTGGACTTTTTTGGACAATTTGCAGGAGTAGACTCCATTTCTATTGATGCCTTTGCTATACAGCAGAAAAAGATGGCTCAATTTCATGGCCACTTTTCATCTCTTCACACCGTCTACATAATTTCGCTGTCATGTTTGCTGTCAAACTATCAACATTTTTCAGTCAGGAGGAATTTATTTGGAATGATGATGTCAGTCATTTGTCTCATACAAGGTTTCTTTTTTTTATTCTTTGGGGTCCATTTATAGATGCTTCACACTGGACTGTGACAGACATGAGTGTGCGTCAGTACCATCTTGGACAGTGCTAAAGAATCATGACTCTGATGGTAGGGAAATATGAGGGTAATTTTACTGCAAATAAAGAGTACACTGTGCTCCTTTAAGGCATTTAAGGCAGTGAAATACAGTTGAGCCCCTCAAGAGATCACAGGGTTTTGTTTTGGGTTTTTTTGTTTGATTGATTGTTTGCTTGTTTATAATTTTGATCTTATAGTAGTCACAGTACTAACATAGTGGAATGCCTCGTGTTTATGTAGCAATCCAGAATGTAGAATAGACAGGTATAATAAATTAATCTTCTAGTAGTTGATACCACACCAAAGCTTTCATGGTAACAATAAGGATGTGGTAAGAAAATGTAACTGACTATTAAGTATGAAACCAGGGCTTTTAGAGTACTGTTTGATACTCATACCGAAAACCTGATGTAGGGGAAATATCTCTGTGTAAGAGTATTACTATGTTCATTTATATTGTATACATTTACTTCTTTATTTATTTTTAATTAGCAGCTGTATTATTGTAGCTGTAGAACTTTTAACGTTGTGGTTACAGTAACACAAACAGGCCACAAACAACACCCGTTAGTCTCAGCCCCACCCCCGCCCCCCCCCCCAATACAGCTCTCATCATTTTCTCCATCATGGTCTGTCATTCACTTAATATTCACCCTTTCTTCTGTCTTCCTTGTCTTTTGGTCTTTCCTTCCTCTGAAAGCCCTTCAGGCTCATGGTATGCTGAACACTATCCTCTAAGACTATGAAAGGTTTAGGTGAAAGATGAGCTTTACGCAAAACAACTGTCTAATAGCTTGGAAACAGATATGCTGACATAACATCTGAAATGTCAAAATATCTTGATATGACAAAAAACAATAAAACAAAACCCAAACAATAAAAAAATGTATGCAACAATTTATCCCAGTGTGTGTTTGTATATATATATATATATTTCTCTCTCTCTCTCCCTCTAAACATTTTTATAAACACTTTTGCACTACATGAAAATAGAGTAGACAGAAATTTGGGATAGAAATTATTTATAACCTCACTGAAGATTTTGTGACAAAATTTATGTAACAACCTCAGAAGAGCTTTAGTAATAGCAGTCTATTAACAGACGAGTCTCACTGAGGTTTCAGACTATGCAGCTTTCATTAAATTCTTAATTTAAAAAAAAAAAAACTACAGAAGCAGATAGAGGTAAGTGTGCTATACCACTGAATGGAGCAGTTTATTACTTTCAATTTACAACAGATTGTTTTTGTGTGTTTTTTCAGGGGATTTTGTGGAAAACTTTTTTTATTACCACAACACAAAATATAATTTAAAAAAAGAAAAGAAAGATAAAAATGTAGAAATACAGTTGTAATGAAATTCTCTAGTAATTCATTAAATGTGTTTTAACAGCTCACAGGTAATTTTGGTGAGGACTTTTATGGTATTTCCTTATTTCATGCGATTAGATGAGACACTTATCTGTCTTTCCACCAGCAACTGCTTCATGTCTCTTTTTTCTGCCCCACATTCTTTGTTATTCATTTTGTTTTTGTACCACTAGTGCTTCCGTCTTCCTTGATTTTCTTTCTGCCTTCAGTCTTTTCAAGCTTCCTTTACCTTCCTTACTTTCTTCTATTATTTGCACAGCTTTGTGGGCTGTTACAATTCCTGAGGGAGGTTCTACCTTGAAGAGCCAGTTTTGGAAGTTGGCTCTTTCCACAAGTACCACGTCCAATTTGGCCCATCTATGGTGGAAAAGCCGAGTGGCGACCACATAATGACCACTGTCTGAGGGCCTGGCTAATTTTTCATGTTCAAACAGGCGGCTGACTCCTGGACCCAGACTAGGTCTAATGTAAGGTTTGTAAGTGCCTCCAGAGGTCATAAAACACGGTAACCTGTGCGTCTGATCTCTTTTATGTAATCTAAACCATGACTTTCATGACAGCCTGCTGTGGCAGTGATAAATTCACTAAAATACATTAGAAAAGAGTCTGAACACATTTTCCTGGAAAAGTCTGTCTTTATCAGTTAATTTAACACAAGACTGCTTGGCATAATAAAATAAACTTTTGCCAATATGTTCTTTCAAAAAACAAATACCTCATTTTTGGATTATGCATTTTTAAAAATCTACTCTCTTCTTCTGCACCGATCTCATCAGTTCTGAAACAGAGAGGGTAATTTAGGTGGTGTCACACCAAAACCAGTTTTCCTTGCTAGAAATGCCAGGCGCTCATCTGAAAACACCCAGCTGGGACCACTTGAGAGCATTTTGGAAGCTCAGTGGTTTATCAGCTGTGAAAATTTGGTTGCTGTGATACAAAACTTACTTGAAACTAATGTGTTGGAAAGGAAAGTACCAGAGTCTAGCTGACTGCTGCTTACCTGGTAGACCCACAGTACAAACTCAATTGAGTAACACACCCAGTTATTCTCTGTAAATCTGTTTCATCGTTTTATTTAAAAAATTTGACTGGATTCTTTACATCTGACATCTTGCAGTGTTGGACCTCATGCTCCTCATCACTTGCTCAGTGCAGGTGTTGAAGAATGTTTAAAATGTGTGCATCTGTTGGAATTCCAGACAGTGTCTTGATAGTCCTGTGAGAGTAAAAATATTGTGGTGTGTTGGGGGATTGTTGTACAGGTAATAATATAGTTTCTCCTTTGCTTTCCTTTGCCTTTGCCTCCTTTGCTAATAGAACGTGAACACTTGAAGAAGGATGCAAAGTCAGTCTAGTATTTGTCCACTTCAGTTTCACTGTAATT
The DNA here is from genome assembly GCF_963576455.1 of Neolamprologus multifasciatus. NCBI lineage: Eukaryota > Metazoa > Chordata > Actinopteri > Cichliformes > Cichlidae > Neolamprologus > Neolamprologus multifasciatus. Next base: position 23,423,258 of record NC_140439.1, on the reverse strand, counting down.
GGATACCTTGGTAAAAATAATGATAAAGAAAGAAAGAATAAAAGAATAAAAGAAAAGAAAAGAAATAGACAGTCATGAGCTACTTCAATTAATTCTTGGAGATCTGAAAAAAAGGGTTATAATCACTTTAACCATTATAATCACCTTGCCACAGTGTTAGTGTTTTTCGCATCTTATAAAAACCAATCTAGCATAAAAGTGGATCTAACAACAGTGACTTCACCCACTGGTTTTGGACTCTGCATTAGAGCATTGAACATCTTGCTTTTTTGAAGCCAGAAATGATCTTACATGAGACGGTAGACTGCACAAGTTTTCAGCTAATAATAGCTAGCTTGGTTAGAAAAGCCCTTTAATAAACTTTATCTGTGCAGCTCAACAGACAGAGACAGTGAGTACAAAGTGACAAATAAAATCACTGAAACTGAAGAACAAACTTCTTGGACAGTCTGGACCATGCTGTCAATCAAAGCACCTGTGGCTCTAACTCAATTATGCAGATGGATGAATATAAGAAGAAGAAAAAATCACCCCACTCATGGTTTTTATGAAAACAGATGTCAAAACAGGCTGTAAATAATGCTGTAAATTTGAACATTTATTATAAGAGTTTAGGTGAGTTTAGACTCCCTTTCAGAACCAAGTGGTACAAAGAGGAACTGCAGTTGTGGGTTGGGTTTCTCAGCTCTGGATGTTGCCCCATGGTAAAAATACAATGCTCCTAACATTTTGGCTTTACAAAAAACACTCGTGAGTAAATGCTCCCTTATGTTAGCAGTTTTATTTTAGAGCTTGAAAACATGTCAGCTAACCCTTGTACATATTGTCTGAAACTGAAGGCTATTACTCTTGATTCTGTCATGTTCCCATTAGTTCAGCGATAGGTGTTTATGTACATTTTCTTTTGACCACAGCTCCCCACAGAGCAGCTGCTCTTAGCTTTTGGGGCCTGTTGCTTGAGTTCTTCACTCTCTTCCCAGCCTGTCCAAGTGACGTTGGCTTTTTGGCCTTATTCTGTGTGGTTTTGCTCCAGTAAACTGCACACAAATCATGCTTCCAGCAGGCAGAAAGATAAACATCCTAAACGTATTAGCAATAGCATTCTCACTGCAGTATGGCAAAGAAATGAAAATATGGTTTTGGAAGGCAGTGCATCATAACTGTTAAATACGGAGTCAGCTACACTTTGTGGGGGTCACTTCAGATTTTAAATAGGTTAGTGGAAAGTATGCAGCAAAAACAAATGTCTTGCGTCATCTCAATCCTCTAATTATTAGTAGGGATAAAAAGAATAAGACACGCAGATGAGCCGCAGTAAGAATAATAGACCACCTCTATTGTGACCTAGATAATCCATTATGTAAATGGCAATATTCACTGCTCATATTGTGTTAGCCGTCTATATTAATTTCTACTGTGTATTTGTGGGTGCGGTGGTTTACCTCCTTGTGTTTACAGTGAGTTGTGAAAATAAAACAAATCCACAGTGAAGAATTGCCCCTTTAGTATAATTCTTATACAGTATAATATGTATATCTTATTGTAGAAGAATATGTCTTAATTATTTTGAGTGATCACCTTTGCACCACTTTGGGATTTTGTTGTGTGTAGCCACATAATTACTTTGCCACCCAAAAACATTCTGGCAGAATAAGGTAACCTATTGTTATGATGTATCATCGTTTTAAAAAACAACAGCATTTCACTGACTTCTATGAACTTTCTTCAGGAACCTTAAACCAAATTTTAACCCTAAAACTTAATAGCCCCCTTAGAACCAAGGAAAAAAGAACCTTCCTGTTGAACTTTGTTTGTGATTTCCTGCCTCTTTGGCGCTAAAAGAGGCCACCCAAACACATGAGATATCAATTGAAAATCCAGGATGCCCTCTATTTAGCGCATCAGGACTAGATACAGACCAAAAACAAATGTCCATTACAGAGGACGTAAAAATAAATAGGCTGGTTCTCAGGAGGATATAGAAATATATGATAATCTGCTACAGTCTTCCTCTTCCTATAAGTGAACACCACAATAAGTGATAATCTGTTGCAGTGTTCCCATTAGCCTTTAGGTAATTTACATCATAATTCTTCCAGTGGATCACTTTGTCTTGCACATCATCTTTTAAACCATATCCAGTAAACATACAGACCCGAACTGTTCATTCTTGCACTGATAAGCTCTTTCACGCTTACTCGAAATGCCTCTTTGTGGATTTCCTGTGTGAGGAACACAGACTAGTCAGCTTCTCAACGAATCCGGACTTTTTCTTGAGGTCTTCTAATGAAGGGTGTTGTTACTGCAATACAGGATGTAGCTCACTGGCATCTTCATGTACAACTTAAAACTTGAAACCTCAATGAAAGTACCTTGTGGCCTTGTGAAATGCGAATGAAGAACTGCTTTTTAACAATTAAAAAAAAACTTCAAGCAAAGGAAAAGACTAATGTGAGAAAGTTTTCCTCGTGTAGTCATTTCATTACTATAACAGTTGTGGTTTTAGAAGGTGATTACACTGCATGCTCTGCAAATTGTCAGTCTAAAAAAAGTTATACATGTTATTGAATATGTTAAGCACAACTGTTGTTTATGGGGCAGTGCTCAAGGAGATGAGTAGGAGATGTGTTTTCTAATGCAGAACAACTAGACTATGTACTCTCAAACACTGAGGTCTATTCAGACACATATTCAATTTAATCTCTATTTTAAAAATGTTTGATACTCAAATCTGCACTTAAGGAAGCATGGGTTTCTCATTGCCCTTGCTGACATACAATATCCCAATAATTGAGTTGTATTTATGCCAGTGACTGGAAATCTAATGCAAATGTGACGCAAAACAGGGCAACCTAAAAAGATGGTTGGAAAAAGAAAGGACAGCTACTCCACTTCTGGGATTGTGGCTATACAGTAGCTGCCAAAACTGAGACAAACCCAGTAATTCACCCAAATGTTAGTCTGTTAATTCATGGTATCTATACCAGACAACTGTAACACCAACAAGAAATCTAAAAAGGCACAAATGCACAATGAAGAAACTGAAAAGCAGTGGTTAATTCTGTTCTGCATTTCTGAAGAAAATAAAATATTTTTGGGTGTGTAAAATCTCTGTTAGTTTAAAAAAAAACATATTTGCTCACTTGTACATAAAACTTCAGATCATTCATCTTTTTGTGTGGGAAACACTGAGATTGATGCAACAAATTGACTTCTAAGTGAACAAGAATTACATTCTTCTTAAAACACTTAGTAGGTTTGAGTTAGACATCATCGACATCTTCTGTCAGAAAAAAAAGACATAAAATGAATTTTAACCAATATTACCACTTTCATCTACACTAGGATGATGTGTCCTAAATCAATAAGTAATCAAAACAATGTATTTACATTTACTGCCAAAAAATGCACAGTAGTTTAACACTGCACAAAATAAACCTGTGAAAGTTAATGACCTGAAAGCTATTCTATTATAAAATGCTCTTAATCACAAAACCCGAGTAGACGATTGGAATAACAAAAGAAGCTTCAGAGAGAAACTTATTAACAAAGACACCTCTAACCTTAAAGGACACACATTTGTTTATGTCTGGATGTGTGTATATTTTTTTGAGTGGGGGAGGAGGAGCTGTCAGTGGCTTGTCTCATCTGTTGGCAGGCCTTCCATCCATCAGGGCTTAAGTAGTTTTCCAACAGTACATTGACCTTGAGTGCCTGGTATCGATTTCCTGTGGTGTCGCACTGAGAGGGGTCGTTACCACGTGGCCCCTGCCGTGGGGTGTGATCAGGAACAGATTCTTGAAATCCCGATGCGATGGTGATGGATCGGCAGCCTCTGCAGACCATCAATCCTCACCTACCGTAACCAGGGTGACACCTGAACTGAATTTATCATCATACAAGCCACAGACGTGGCAAAGACAAGGATGCAGTGTTACACTGTCAAATAAACTTTCACGCAGGTACAAACATATACACACTCAGTTGTGTGTACTATATCTGACCTTAGCTGAGAGCATATCCTTTTTCTATCTACGGTGGGCCCGTGATTAAACTGAGGATAGAATTTAGATTGCTGATGTGACAAGATGATGTATGACTAGATAAGAGTGTGTCCAGATATAGTTGTTCAGCTACATATAAAAGGCATCAACACAGTAGTAAAGATATCCTCTCTGTCTATGTGACATTGTAAAGAGGAGAAACTGAGCGAGCGCAAACTTCTTTAGCATTTAAAGACAAAAGCTCAAGTGACCTTAAATGACTTGTCATCACTGGTTGTTATGAGCAGGTTTATTCTTATGATAGAAAGGTTATAAAATCAGGTGAAAAAAAAACACTCTCCTTTTTTAAAAAGAAATTAAATTTGTTGTATCTATATTTTCTGTATCCCTGATATTGTCTCTCTGAGAAACAACCATGGTGATAAATTCAGTTCAGGTACCTGTATTATTTGCTTTGTCGTAGAGGGAGTAGTCTGTCGTGCCCTCCAGACCACAGCTCAGAGCCACAGCTGTAGGCCCCATGTGGAGGACATCAGCTTACAAGTGATGCCCAACAAAACGCTCTCACAGTACAATGCTCCTTTTCTCTGAGTTCCCCAACAGGCACCACACGATGAGATTGAGCCAGAGATTTTAAGAGCAAGCAGATACACGCACACACACACACACACACGCACACACACACACGCACACACACACACACACACACGTCCAAGTTCTTATATACTTATTTCATTAACTCTGACAGCAAAAGAGATTAATGCAACGCACCAGTAATAGCAAAAAAGCAGAGTCTAGAGGCCCAAAACTTCTCCATATGCAGATGCCTCACTCCCAACATCCTCACAGTAAGACCTGGATTAGGTTGCATCAAAGGAAGACGACTGTAATCAATCGATTTCTTTTTTAATGTTAATTCTTTCATCAAAAGTAAAACTTTAAATTACTCTTACTTTTTATTTTCAATTAAGATAGATAGATAGATAGATAGATAGATAGATAGATAGATAGATAGATAGATAGATAGATAGATAGATAGATAGATAGATAGATAATAATCTTTTCTTGAATTCACATGATGAACTATGTACAACTGTTGACTAGACATACAGAAAGATCTTGCTGTGATAATTGTACAAACGAATGCCTTTTCATGTGCTAATGCACAGTTTTTTCATTGTTCTTTGATCTTCTCAGTTTGACAGTGGACTGGCCTCCATCTCACCAGTTTGACTGAGAACCAAAGCAGACAGGACTAATCTATCCACACACAGAAGATGGCCTAGACCGTGCTTCAGAACAGCACGCTGCTTTGATAAGGAATGGCTTTGAATGATTCCTTAAACTATTGATTGGCTTGAAGTTGACATCCAGCAGCAGGAGAAAAAAGACAAAAAAGAAAGATAAAATCAAAAGGCTTCTTACTTATAACCCTTTAAGGCAAAAGTTTTGTATGTGAATATCTAAGTAGTTTTCCTACTTGTTTTCTCTAAAATTCAGTCTTACTTGCACATAACAATTTATTTTTATTGCTACAAATGTTTTTATTTAAATATCTGAAAATGTCTTATGTAATTAGTATAAATTGTCCCAACAACTAAGAGGCTTTACCAATTTAGGTGTCAAATTAAAAACATTTTTAGTGTTTAAAATATACTGATATGAATTTATTTAACAAAACACAATACTAATGATAAATGACAGCACTTAAAAATAAACCTATGGCGGCATCAGCTTGCATAGTTTCCTTCATATTTGCGGTTTCAGTGTGGTACAGTAAATACATAAATAAAGGCATTGGGTTGGAGGAGTTGCAATGGGTCTTCCTGTTTCCACTTGTGGTGTCCTTGTCCGTGGTCTGCTTCTGGCTGCACAGGCTGTTGTAGGAACAGCTTCTTTCTGTGCACCACATAATTCAGCCTGGGAGGTAAGCTCACCCCCTACAGCAAAGTGGAGACAAGACATTGCTCAGTTCTTCCACTACTCCATGTACTTCTACATGAATTAGTGGAAGAACATGTAACCATCCACATTTCTTTCCTTTTTTTGACAGAAACGAGCTTGGGAATCGTGGCTTTTCGAGTTGTTATAGTTAAAACCTCTGTATTTTCTGATGAATTTTCTTATAAAAACATAAAAAATAAATAATAGCAGCAATATGCTAACAACTACACAGGGAATTTTCAGCACTCTACAATCCTTTGTTCATATGTCTGTGTCCTTCCAACCACTGTGCGCCATTCCTCTGCCTCTCTCTCCGAACATTGACAACAGCGTAATTTGAACTGCTTTTCCCAGGGGCCTAATCGTTTACTTCCTGCTTGCAGAATATGCAAGTATTGATTAGATATCAGACCCTAATTGGGGTGCAATCTCTCTCACCCTCAAATGTTCAAATCTATGATGGAAATGGCAGAAAGTAAATAAGCTAATAATACTTGTAAATAATTCTGGCCACTTGCCCTGCCACCACATAAGTACATTGTCTAATATTCATTCTTTCATTTTAAACCCAAGCCTTTAAGATCAAAACAGTGGAACTAAACTTTGCTTTAGCAAACATCTGCCTATTAGATCCATGTAAGTGATAGTTTCACTCTCTGTATTGTATGTAAAAGGATTGACCTACATGACCCCCAGCTCTAGAAAGCCTGCACAGCTTTCTGCTCTGCTTGGCCTCTTTGGAATACTGTGGGCGGCTCCGGGCACACAGTGCAGAGCATGGCTGGAATGGGAACAGACAGTTAATGGGCACTTACAGGATGGTGAAAACATTTTCCTCTGGAGATTGTGTGGTTTGGAGATTTCTCAGCAGGACGTAGCATAGCCAGTGTCCCGCCACTCACTGCCTCTGTGTCTATGTCTATTTTTTAGTGTACTTACCCAGTTTGTCTTAATTTCTGGTCTAATACCATTCAGCTGTCGGCATACCTCAATGGTAAATTGCAACTGCTGGTATGCTGTTTACTTATGCCTATCTGCCCCCCTACTAACTTTATTTTTCCTTCATTCATCCCATGGCACTCCACTGGACAGGTTTGGCACACACCAAAACCAGTCTGCTTATGGTGTGTCTGAGGGTCTGGATTACAGTGGAGCTTTTTGCTCACTGCCCAGCAGTGTCTGGTGATGGGTACTGGCTGGGCCCCAAGCCTCACGTCCACTCCAGACCAGACATATGAGAATGCCTTTGAGTCTGGTGTCACCTCAGGATACGTTGGAGTCAGCTGCACATTTTCCGAACCCTTCGTTCTGCTTTTTACTACACTGCTATATCTCTGTCCATTTAATCCACACCTCATATAAGTTTGGACTTCAACCTCAATATACAGTAGATTTTATGATCTATAAAAAGCACTTTCCCACTTTCACTTTCATGTTTTGTTTTTTTTCACTGAATATTTTTGCTAATGTTAGGTCAAGTGTTTGCACTGATTCCTACTTTTCCACAGAATTGTAAAATTTTCCAATATCTACATATGAGGCTTTCTTTTGCGCCAGTCCTTTTGACTGAAAAACAGCAAAAAAATCTGAGGCACAGATTAGATCACTTCAGTTGTAAATACGGAAGAACATACAAAGGCTAACGATGGCTAATGACTGCTGACATCTCAGCCTTGTAGACTGTTTTCTGCCACAGTACAGAATATGCCACAGAGGATTGTTGAAGTGTAGGTGCTTATTCTACGAGAGTGAAGGATATGTGTGCCTGTGGGAGGGGTGAAATCTGCAATGGAAGGCAGAAGTGTCCAAATGTGACCCCCTCAGCAGAACCATCCAACTCTAAAGGCTATCTAATTGACTGGACGGTGCTCTCCTGCCTCTGTCCATCCTCCCCCAGTCCCTGTGGATAGCCATCAGATGGATTGTGTGAACTTGCCCCTAATCAAGACCCATTCACCACTAATGAGAGGACGGTTAATGACCAAATAATGTGTGTACATTAGGTCAGTGTGTCAGTAAGGCAGAGGGATGCATAAAGCTTTAGACAAGCAGGAAGCTTGAAAATTAAAATAGTCATGTTTAGCTGATATGGGGGAAAAAATCAGCTTTTGAAAATGAATAACAATAAACTGAAAATAAAGAAAATACTTGTTTACTTTTTGCTTTTTAAACATTTGGAAAGCTGACTCTAAAAGTAATCTCTGTCTATGAAACTGGACTTAAGTAGAATGTCAGCGGCTTGTTTTCCACTAAATTTATTTGGTAACACATTCAACATTATATTTGTAAGCTGTTATGAAAGCTCACTCATGAGAGAAACACTCTCTAAATAGCTGAACCCATTTGAGAACTCATATCAGTTGTCTCACGAAGATGCTGATAATTTTCTTGCCCACTGGCTAGGCTATAGTTGCACATCAGTCATTGCCCACAAATTTAGATATGTTTTTATGTATCTAAATGTGCCATTTGTTTTAATACCATGATCACAATGTTACTGACATCCCCACCATCAACACACTTTAAGCATGAGGAGGAAAAACTGATGTGTTAATGGTGTAAGTGGAACAATGGGATATCATTATTTTATTACAGAGCAAGTATCTCCATGCCATCAATTGGAAGTAACACAAAGCTGATGCACAAAAAAGGAACTTTAATTAATTTATTTGTAATTACTTTGAATTGTAATTAATTAATCTGCATTCGGTTCTTCTATCAGGTCATCTCTGGAAAAGTTTAAGAAACAAAGCAAAGAAAATTACCAATTAGTAAAAGAAACAATATTACAAATGTAACTGATAAGCTTCCCTAGAGTTACCACCAAACTTGGTAGTGAGACCTACATTTGGTAGGGGGAAATGTTCATGGTTAAATGTAAAACAATAGCCTAAAAGCAGGCTCAACTATAGCTCTGTTGGTTGAGCAAGAAACATATATGCCAAAAACCTGCTGAAGCTTGGGTTCAACTCTGCTCTAGAACATTTCCTGTCTCCTGTGTTTCTACTCTGCTTGCACCATGATGCTAATAAAATATAACCAAAAATTATGTTTTTAGGCTCTAATATAACTCTCATTTTGGTCTCCCTCTTTATGAGTCCATAATATGATGTTAATAGATCTATTTAAAACTGGAAGTAGTAGTAATAAGGTCATTGACAAGTACTTTAATGAATCTTGAAAAATCTCTCTCCAACTCTTTGGGATAGGTGTCCCCATGAGAATTTAGAACCAGACTACTATTTAAAAGGCCCTGGATGACCATTTTCCAGTCTCAAACACCCCTTTCAGAGTCCTGGTTAGTGTAATAAATGTCTGTTTCTAGCTGATTGTGTGTCATCCTTGGACCGGATTAGTTAGCAGGCAGCGGGACCTCTGATGGACCAACATACCTTCTTCTGCCACAGGAGAGACAAGCATGAGGATTCATCCATCACTGCTTTTATGAAGACCTTCCTCAAGGGAATGAGCAACTACTGACTGCTTTGCTAGGGTTGGAGATGAACCTCTGGGGTACATCATGGTCTTGTTTTCTTGAAACTGTGAACTGGATTTGATTGTGATTGCTTGATTAGCTAAATGCAAGGCAATTTCAAAAGCTATGCCTAAATAGATAAGAGCTGTAAGTGTTTGAGACTGTTGCTTTCACTTTCAGTAGCACACTATAGGGTTAAGCAGAGTGCTGCTCAGGCTGGATTGTATTCTCTTCCTCCACACTGTGCGGGGCCAAGGAGGGGGAAGGGAAACAGGAGATTTATGTCCTTCTGTGACACATGCTGCTCTAGGTCTCATGTTAGTGGAAAATTAGATGTTTAAGAGTCTGGCAGAGAAATACAGCTCTCTTTAAATCCTCTGCTTGTCAGCCAGTGTAACAGCATTATAACTAAAGTCCAGCATGATAATGCTTTTAATGACAGCAATATGTCACCTTTTCAGCAGATTTTCATGATTCTTTTACTCTGTGTCCAAGTGAAGCCCTCAGCTGTTTAAAATACAGCTTATATGATGCTTTATGACTGGTCATGTTAGGCACCTACAAGAAAAAATGTAACTTGACTTGAAGATGAACTTAAAAAATAAAGGGTTTTTGTCGCTTTGACCTGATTAATATTCAGACGGCAAGTTCACTGACAATGGAAGCCCAGTTTATCAACGTGCCTGCCCACTCTGCCTGTACACAGAAAGGTCTATGAGTGAAAGTGGCTCATAATGCTTTACCTAAGGTCTGTGGGAAAATGACTTGGGACATAATTTGGCAATCTTTTCCAAACAAGAAGTCACAATTCCATACTTTCCACCCATGACAGTTAGCCTTTGTCCATCCAATCTGACATTCCCATAATGCCCACGTGTTTCAGATGCCTCCCTCTTCCTTGTTTCTTCAATTCTGTGTCTGTTTACTTTCTAAAGGGCTCTCTCTGCCCTCTGTTCTCAGCCTTGCTGCCCACTCTTCTGTAGGAGAAGAATGGAGACTGTAGTAACTGCTGGACTTCTCGATGATGCTGAGGCTTGTGCCACAAGATAGAAGGTCCAGAAGCTTTTGAACCATCCATCCATCCATTCTCTTCTGCCTATCCTTTTTCCCATTACACAATTTTTGTTCTTCAAACTGAGTTTCATCACATTTATTTTGAATACAAAATGTAAATGTCATATTTAAATACCAAATATCTGGTAAACTGGAATATGTTTATATCAGTAAAGAAAAAAGAAAGTGAATGTGAGATTTATCCTTTTTAGCATACTGTGCCATAATTTCTAGGGGTCAAGCAAATACTAAATATATTGGGAATGCTGTACATGTGTATTCTTTAAATGTTACTTCATGTACAAAATAACTAACATATTATTTATAGCTGATTGAGATTTGAGAGATCTTTTCTGTTTTACCCCCAAACCAGTCATGGTACCTGGCTGCTCCTCCATGACCCTGGTTCTGCCTGTGCTCTATTACTCTCAGAAGAGAGGTCTTCCTTTCAGTTCTCATTAAGTGCTTGTTCAAAGAGATGCAGAGTCTCTTCCTGCCGGTATATAGTATGAACTGAAACTTTGTAATTCAAACTAAAAATGTTATATACAGTGAAAAGATGTGACGACGCAAGTGAAGGAAATTCTAGTAAAAAAAATCACATTTCACAACCGGGAGGAACAGAAGCTTACTGAGAAGTAGAAAATAATTTACCTGGTCAAAAGAGGATTTCTTTTTAAAAAATTATCAAAGATGTGATCCCCAGTGTTGTTTATCAGAAGTACAGCATTGGTTTGGGTTGTCTGGAAATAAACCGAGACCCTACTAAGGAAAATGGAAATTTTCAAGTTGTCGAAATGATCAAATTTATCTATAAATGTTCATGGCTGCTTCTTTTCAGTGATATACTAGTAGCCCAGCATGAAACCCACAATAACAAAAACTGAAAAAATTAGGGTTTTTTTAACGTAAGGGTAGATTTAGTCTGTCAATCACAAAGGTTCTATGAATGTCAAAATTAATAAATGTATATGTGGAAAATAGTCTAAAATATCAACGGAAGCAGTAAAGTTAATGTAGCAGTAGTTCAAGCAGAGTTTTTTTTTTCTTTTGCAAGAACATGTTCATACAATTACCAAGAAAAGCAGTTTCACTTCACAGCTGATATGTGACTGCAGCAGAGGATATCTGTGACCTTATAAGGAAATCTGGATGTTGACATCTGCTCAATACTCTGAAGTTTGAACTTTCGGTTACTTTTACAAATGGGTTTCCCAATTTTTCAGAATTCAGTTGAATTCAGTTCGGCTTAGTTCATTGTTATTTATATAGTATCACAACAACAGTTGCCTCAAGGCATTTTTTATATTATATATCTTATTATATATCTAATTGTTATAACCCAACAATCAGTATATCCCCTTATGAACAAGCGCTTGGAAACAGTGGGAAGCAAAAACGGCCTTTTAACAGGAAGAAACATCTGGCACAAACAGGATCAGGGAGGGGCAGCCATATGTGTGGTGAGGGGAAAGAAGCGAGCAGAATGAAGAGAAGCTATTGTGGGAGAAATATGGTCTCTCTTTCTAGTCCCTGTCAGATATTCTCACTACAGCATTTTGGATCAACTGAAAGCCGTTTAAGTAGTTTTTAGGACAACCTGATCATAAAGAATTACAATAGGCCAGCTTAGAAGTACTAAATGCATGAACTAGTTTTTCAGCTTCACTCCGAGCCAGGGTATTTCTAATTGATCAAATATTATGCAAATACAAGAAAGCATATTTGTTTAATATCCACATTCAAGGAAATGTCCAGGATTCCTTACAGTGTTACTGTAGGCCAAGGTAATACCATCCATACTAAGTATCTGGTTAGACACCATGTTTCTAAGATTTTCTAAGATCAGTTTGATGGGTTTGTGTCATCTGGCTTCATGTACGAATAAAGTTGGGTATCATCTGCGTAGCAAAAAAAAAACACACGCTATGCCTTCTAAGAATACATGATTGAACACATAATGTTCTAATCTCTGTTGTACAAACTTGCAGTCAATGGTGCACTGAGTGCACTGAGGTTTAGCGGGACAAGCATAGAAATTAGTCCACTGCGAGAGGCCACAACAAGATCACTTTTTAACCTGCATTAGGGATGTTTCTATACTGTGATGACAGTTTTACAACTCATCTTTCAAGAATTTTTGAAAAAGAAGGAAAGTTGGAGATTGGCCTATAATTAGCTAACACAGCTGGATCAAGTGAGAACTTTTTAAGTAATCGTTTTATTACCGCTCCTTAAAGGCCTGCAGTACACAGCCCATTAATAGACTTATACTGATCACATTTAAGACTGAAGCAGTAGTTAATATAAGGATTTCCTTGAGCAGTCTTGTATGAATTGGGTCTAAAAGATACATTGATGGGTTGCAGGAAGTGTTTATTGATGTTATTCCAGAAAGACTAATAAGAGAGAAAGAGTAAACATCATTAGTACTGTTAGTAGCTGTACACAATGATACATTTGTGAGGATTATTGTGAGGGATTACAAAAGTCACTGACAAAAAGTCATTGACAGAAAAAAGTTTTTCATAAAATATCAAAGACGATATTTATTTTTACTTCTTCTCTGTCAGCCCAATTTTATATTTTTATATTTTTAGAATAATGATTTATCTCTATAGAAGCATTGATCTAAAACTTTACTGTTTGCAATTGAACCACGAAAGACACTTTATCTCATTGCCTCATCTGTAATGGCTTCAGGACTATCATCAGACTTATACTGCCAGGAGATGGTTATCACCGCCGGACATCCCTGTTCAAAACTTAAAATCCAGCTCACCCTCATCAGTGAACCAATCCCTAAAACAACAATAGGGGAGATAAAAACAGTGCTATATAAACCACAGCAGCTTGTCTTCCTCCTGAGCACAAAACCTGTGACCACTGCTTCCTGGGTCAGAGATTGCAGCCGGATTTCATCCAGGAAAGGACGAGTATTCTCTTAGCTAATCCCAGTTCTATGGATGTTGTGAGAAAAGCTTGACCAAAGAAAAACACTGGACTCCCATGAAAAGAACTGAATAGAAAAGCAGCTGAAATTTTTGTATAGTATATGTGGGTTTGTGCAATTACCAGCACTTTGGGGGTTATTTGACGCATAAAGGAGAAGACGGTGGAAAAATGTTCTTCAGATGGCATTTAATAAGTGATTTGTAACGCTATAGCCTAGAGATTATGCTGTTTGTATACCACACAAGGCCATCCTATTTAATCTCATCAAACATAACAACCCATATCATGTCTTCTCTGCCTGGCACTCCTTAGAGATATACACAGCCTCATTTATCTGGTCTGGACTGGGTCCAAAATCTTCCAGCAAAACCTAAATTTGTGTAACAAGATCTGGACCTTGAGATGCACGCCTGCCACAGCAAATTGGCCTCATGTAGAGAGAAAAAAAGAGGAGAAGTAGGGGAGGGCTGCAAAGCTAGTGAAGATGTAAGCTAGCAGGGGGAGGTAATCTTAGATCCTACATGGCCTGGAGTAGCGTGCCCCCTGATGCTAAACATTTGGCAGTGGACCAAACTGTGAGGACAAACACCATGTCTTCTACAATTAGACACAGTTCTCTCAACATAGTAACATAGTGCTACTTCAGATGGGTCTTTTTTTTCAGAATTTTTGTTGTTTAATTTGGGTTTGCCACTGGAAGTGGCACTGGCTTAGTACATACAGTCAGTGAGCTGTAAATCCAGTAGGTAGGTGCAGTTAGGGTTTTTTGTGCGTGATAGAAAGTCTTGCATTGATCATTGTTACAGTTATTTGTTTTGGAGTTTGCAATGCAAAATAAAAATTGCTTGATTTCAGACTGAGAAAGATTCTGTCATTCAATGATGTTTAAGATTGACTGTTTGAAAATCAAATATTCTCTCATGGGAACACTTTCTGTAGTCTCTCTTTGTTCTGTTTCCCTTTTTCTGTCTGACAGCAGATGTAGGTGTGAGATAAATGTGTTCTAGTAGTGCGTTGCATGGCTGGTTGCAAATTTAATGCATATCCTTTTTAATCTGAAGTTTCTCTTGGTTTAGGTCCAGTTCATATCCACAACCTCTATGTACTGTTTTCATTTCCCTGGTCAAGTTTTTCTTTCCGTAAAGGTGCAAATTAAATCATTTTTCTACCTGCCAAAATATTTACAGCTGCTTAAACAGCAATATACCACTCCAACTTTATGTCAGTGTTTCCTTATTACACATTTGTTTAATAATAATGAGTTGTTAATTACTACCAACTTCCTCTCCTTGTCCAGAAGTGATTAGTGAGGTCCTTAATCAACTCATAGACAGAGAGAGTTTAAGACACGCTAAGAGAAATCCACCAAAACATTCATCTGCTTGGATCGTATTGAGATGCAGCTTTTCTGGGGGTGAATGAAGCACTGGAAGTACTATCACTGTGTACTTGAAACAGTGCATTTTGGGTAGCAACTGAGCGTACAGAGTGCAACACTGTGACACTAGCGATAGTTCTCTCATCTATGGTGAAGTTTACATAGTACAGTAAAAGCACTTTGGTTTATGTTAGTCAAACACTGTGGTCATGGTTAGAGGCTGATAAATACAAGGCAAGGCAAGTTCATTTGTATAGCACAATTCAACAACAAGGTGGTTCAAAGTGCTTTACAGAGACATTAGAAACAAAAAATAAATAAAAAGCATGATTTAAATACAGGCAAAGTCACTGTGAACATTCATACATTAGAAATCTCACCAAGCCACACATTAACTAATATAGGCCAACTGGGCCAGAGGCTAAACATAACCATAAAACATAATAATTTCACTCAAGAGGATATTATACAGCAAAATCGGATCTTTTAGCAGAAGGCAAATCCATTCTCAAATATAATAAGTAGCATTTTTAGGAAATTTAATCTGTGTGCATTTACCTCCCTTTAAAAAACACTGGCTCTCAATAGTTAGCTGTAGCCTATATAAAGGGAAGTTCTAGAATCAGGAGTCAAAAATTCAAAGAACTTTATCAACTAGTTTGTTCAACTTTCTTTCATTTGTTATTCTATATTTGTAGCTCTTCTTTTAGTATATAATACAGATTTCCTACACTATTTCCACTGTATATTTTTTATGCACAGGCCTTTTTATTGTGCTGAATACAAGGCCAGTTCGTGCCACGAGCTGGAGAGAATGAAGAAACCTCAGCTCAGTTTATGCAGCCGACACTGTAAAATTAACCCTTTCCATTCCTCAAACTGGCTTTCCTTTGACCATTTCTTGTTGAAGAGTTATTGCATATGCATCACCCTCCGTTGTGCCTCCTGAACACAATGGGTTAACACAGACACTTCCTGTGTTGGCAGCAGTCCCAGATAAAACATGCCTCTGCACGTAGACGTGCAGACGATGAAACATCTGTGTTGCAGAATTGACACATGCATTCAACATTTTACAGTTCTGTGTGCGCACCCCCCACAAATCTTCTTTATTGTTTGCCTTTTATCATATTTTTAGATGAAAAGATAACAATGTGTGTTTCATGAGTTTATATCAATTCAGATTTGGAAAAAGAAAAAGAAAGATGCTTTATATAGCAAACTGCCAAGTCATGTGAAAGACTCAAAGCGCTCATCTAATGTCACTTATTAAGAAAACAAGATTTGACACTACTTTTAAAAAACCAGTGATTGCAGTTGCCTTAAATGTTTGCATTATAGTTTGTTAAAGAATCAGCTCTTTTATGAAGTACTTATTTCCACCTTCCAGTACTTTGTTACCTTGTTACTTCCTAAACATTTTTGCTTTCTTTATCTGTTGCAGAATAACAGGGTCATATAGAATGCACAGACAAAGTCCTGTTAAGCAGAAGTCAGAAAAACCCAAAGGTTTACTCATGTTGCTGGCAGTGATTAGTGAATTTTAAATTATCCCTTGCTGTCTTTGTTACTGAACAATCATAATCACATTTTGAGTACTGGGAAGCTATTCAAACAAATCAAACCAACCTGTGTGTCCTCTGTAGATAAAAATGAGCGTCTCGTTTGATCTTAATTTAAGCTATATGCTCATTATAACATGGAAGTCCAGCTTTTTTCTTTTGTCAAGTGTATGACATTGGTGACATTAACACTGAACTTTGAATAATCCATGAACTTTAATAATACGGGGGTATTTTCCCCCGTCCTTCCTCATGTCTTCCAATTTGTAAACGTGAAGAATACATTGCACTTTCTACAACAGAGACCTTTTGTTTATTTAAAGGTTGCTATGCCAGACAGGCAGTATGCAACACTAGAGCTGCGGTGCCCTGAAGCAGTCAAATTAATGAAAATCAAAACAATTGTGAGCAGCAGGAACAGCTGTCGTGCATACATGTTGGCAAAATGAAACTGAGAAAACTGAGAGGAGGTAGTCCCCCAGTCTCCATTGCAGTATTAATGTCAAGGAAATTTACACTACTACTTGCCACTTGTTAGACTTTTCAACCCATCTCAGTTATATGTGCATAACTGCATCTCTCACTTGTTGCTTGTGTCTAGGTGCAGGGAGCTGGGTGTTTCTGCCCCAGGTGGAATTACTACCCTAACCATACCACTCGACTCGCTCATCTCCTGCTACAGGTGTGTTGTCTGATCTGGAAATCTATGGGAATCAGTTCTCTCTTTGTTCTGTTCCCCCATTATTTTCTGTCTTCCAGGAAAGGTACGCCTTACGATGCCAGTAAGGCATCTAGTGCAGATGTCACACCCCCATCCATCGACCCAGATCACGTCACTCACTAAACTGAAGATTCACTAAGATACAGAACTTCCGTTAATGACTTTATGCTACATCAGCACAACCACACAATGCTAAACCATGCTAAACCACACAAACTCAATTAAAACAATTAGTTATCCACAGTCCAGCTAGTGGTATAGCATGAGTTAGATTTATTTGAAAATACTTCATTTTCTTTTTTCCTCCATGCATCCTCTTGGGATTGTTTCATGATGGGAATCCTTGAACTGGATCAGTGAGGTTTAAGACCTTCAGAGGAATAAAAGCTGTATCTTTTTATCAGACGTTTCCCCACAGATGACAGACAGTTACAGCAACACAGGAAACATTGTAGTGTTTTAACACGTACCAAGTCCGGGGTTCCCCAACATCTCAGGATGTTATATATGAACTTGCGGCATCACATCCTGCCTTCCTCTCACTGCTCTACCACATCACATTAAAGCGAACCTATGCACACACACACATATATATACAGACAAAACAGTACACAGTACACATACACTTGAAAATATTCCCACACTGTGGTGTTTCAGTTTTGTTTTCTTTGCCATTGTACTTCACCTACTTTCTAGGCTTTTTTTTATCACTCATTGTTTGTAACTTTACCTCTTTAACCACCTTTGAAGTAGAATATTCTCTTATGTGAATAATGTAGACCATGCTTTATTTGGCATGTGAAAAAGTTAAAAGATTGCTTAGCATGTCTGCTCCTGAATGTCCTACATTGTAATAAAAGGATGACAGACCTTGTGAATATTAAAATGTCTTTCAAATGGGTACTGAAGAGCGAAAATGGAAATGTTAATGCAGAGAAAGAGAGACAGATCCGTTTTGCATTGTCCATGTCTGACTCAGTGCTCAGTGTGCAATAATGACAGAAGTAAAGCACACCACAGTGATCAGTTGGGTAAGCTCCTAGACCTCCAATACACCCCTCTTCACTCTAATTGACGACTGTAATTTGATGGCACTCGTAACAGAGTTAGAAAGCAATTAGCGTCATGGCCCATCGGCACAAACAGTGCAGAGAGGCCACCTGTGGGTCACTTTTTAATTTGGTGAGTGCTTAGTGCTTAGCGCAGGACTATGCCTTTGATATACTCCGTAGATGGTAAATCCTGTTAGTGCTAACTTCACAAACTACCCCACCAACCAATATCCATCTAATCCACTGGTTAGGAGCTCACCAAGCCACACAGCAAATTATTAGGGTGTCATCTGGCCTAGGATTAAAATCCAGACTCCTTCGCAGAAAAAAAAAAGAGAGAGAGAGATGAAAAAGTGGAGACGAAAGGGAGGGGAGGGAAGAAGGACAAGGCAATGATGGGGGAGGGTGTTTAATTAAAGCGACTGATCCGTGCTGTTTGTTGAAGGACTAATTGTCTTTCCCCTGAGGAGGCTGTTTCCTCAAGGAGCCTCTCCAAATTATACTCTAGACGGTAAATCCTTCTTGGTGGTGAGGACTACAGCTCTAACTGGAAAGGAAAGAATAATTTAAGGAAATAAGTTTATTTCAAAACAATAACAACATACAAGGAGATTTCCTTTGTTCCTTTTGTTCTATGTAAATACTGATGGTCCCGAGTGTCTGTGTTTGTTCTAATTAGGCCAACAGTGTTGATCTTGTCAGACACTGTGCTGTCCCTTTTTTGTTTTTTACCCTGGGGAGTGTGTTTAACATGTAGCCTGCAAGCAGGGTACTTGACCCAGAATGACCTTTAACCTCTAATTAAACCAGTTTGGGTTTTCCTCCCTAGCTGTTATCCTCTGGCCCAGATTTCTGACTTTCCTGCCTTTGACTGTAAACCTGCCTTTGAGCAAAACGCCACATGGTTCACCAGGACACAGTATAAGCTGTTTATGGCAGTCAGTACTCATTGTGTTTATGTGCATTGTAATGTGTTAATGAAAAATGCATTGTACCAGCTGTATAGTGGATAGAAAGAAAGAGTTTGGCATAGTCTGTTTCTCAGAAAGAACGTTCCCATCACATGTTTTTAGGGATCAGTGTTTTCTTGTTTCCAAGACTTGACCCTGGTCTTGAGCAGGAGTCCAAATTATATTTTGTCTAATCTGGTCAGGTGAGGTTATGTTGCATTGCTGGATTTCAATATGACTAATTCCTTGATGGATCTAAACAGACTCCCTATTAGCGCTGATCAAGTGGTGCACCACTATCATCACATGTCGGTTTTCAGGTGGGACAGAGAGTGTGAACTGATGAGAATATGACATTTATTACTACTCATTTTGACCACAGCTGCTCATTAATGAGTAGCACGTCATGCTGCTGCCAGTTTTAGTGTTCTTTAATTGGGTCTGTTTGGGTTTACCGCATTTTCAGATCTAATTATCCTCGTGTTCGACAGTCTTTGGGCACTATTTGGTTGAGGTCTGTTTTTTGAAAGCTAATTCAAGCACATCTGGTCCAGGGAAGTTCTTCGTGAGCTTATTTGAGACTGTTCTAAAATTTATTTTTCAGAACTTGAAATATTAACAAGATCAGCACCACAGCTTTTACTTTAGAATCCATAACCCTTCATTTATCAATTCTGATCAACTTCAGTTAACAGAAATCCTGATTCACACAAAAATTATGATCTATCGGAGAGGAAAATTCCTCTAACTGTGGAAAGTTACTGTTTTCTGTTTTTTTCTTTGTTTTACACAAAAATCAAACTATGTAACTGAACTCACATAATCACCAAATCAATGTATTGAAGCATGACTGACCTTTGCTTTTTTTGCTTTGCTTATTCAATTATCAGGAGGTGAGACTCTTACACTAGACGTAGGTGTTTCATTAGAAACAAATATTGCACAACCTTCAAAACATAATTATACATATGCTTTACATTCTCCATCAGTAGCTCAGCACTGATTGTGGGCTTTAAGACTGAAGGTTAAATCATGGGTTTTTTGTTTGTTCTGTTTTTTAGAATATACATCCAACAAGTCCATAATGAATCACATGTTCAATTCCAGTATGGCTTCTGATTGGTGAAGAACACACTGTCACTTGGCAGTTTTAACCAGTTACATTTCTCAAAACTCCACCTACATAGACAAAGCCAAAGCTGTGGCCCCCACTTGACCAAACAAAAGAGGAGAAAAATAAAAGAACTGAGAGATCCCACAGTGCTGGACAATGACACAGTGTAGACTGGACATGTGTGAAGTGTGGATGCTGCATCAGCTCTTTGTGCTACGACTGCTGAAAGCCTGAGTCACAGTAAAGTTCTCTGGGTTGATTTGTAACTGGTCATAGTAGAAACATACTAGTTATTCTTTTCTAATAACAGGACTTGAGAGAAATATTCCAATAGACAGCACTATAATAAGTACTGGTAAAGACGTTTGAATGGCCCTTTTAAGCTAGTGCTGGATTACTGAAAATTCTTCATAATATAATATCAGAACACACTGTCCTCTTTTACATTTAGTATCAAAAGCCTGCAGACTAAATCAAGATACTCCACTGGGCATAAAATCACAATTGCATGCATATAAAATGTAGTGGTCTCTAATGCATCCGTTCTCCTGCAGTCTGCAGCTGAGGTTTGTCTATGAGGCCTGTGTGGACGTGTGAGTCTAACTGGCACTCTTGCAATATTTCCAGCCGGCGCTAATGTCTTTAACAGCCAACTGTGGTCTGAATGGGGTGCAACAGGAAACACATAGCTGTCATCAAAACACACTTTTCTGGTCAAGGGTCCTTACGATAAATAAAAACAGGTTTGATTCATGCACTGACTATATTTTCATGATCCCAGATAAGCTTGCCAATTCACTGTCATAAGCAGAGTGAATTTACCGTTTCTATTTTGCATTTTCTATGGAAGGGAGAAGGTTAAGTAAAATCCAATGGCAACATATTCTTCCTTGTACGAGAGTGAGCAGTGCTGTGTCTTCACTTCAACTGTGCATGGAGTGGGAGCAGCAGTCACAGATGGTGAACAAATGTTCTATTGAGGGAGTGTTGCACAAGAGTAGGTTCATGCGCAGCCTAGCAGTGAGCTTTGCTGCTGATGGTGTGAAAAGCAGCCACCAACAAACGTACTCATGGCAAACACGACTTCTTCCATTGATCTATGGTGCAATTTCACTTGAAGAGTGGGAATACATGTTTGCTTTATAGCATGTTCCCCTTTGTTTGTGTCTGAGCCCTTGCCAAATCATTTTACTCATTGATCAGTATTGGTCAAATTAGCTTAGATATGGCCTAATCAGTCTTAAAATTTCTGTAAGAGCTGTTGTAGATTGGTTTTACATGCCATGTATTATTATTTAAAATAAATCAGCATCCTGTGTTGTCTGTCTGTGAGATATAGCTTGTAATGTAACACCACTGAGTTTGGTTTTAAGAGAAATAATATTAAGACAAAAAACATTTCTTGAGATTTATGTAGGGCTAAAGCTATTTCCATTACATCTGGAATATTTCATCTCACACTGAATAACAAACCAGATTTTGCCCACAAAATTGCAGAGCAGGCCATTAACACATAATTACTTGGTGTGAATAACGGCTGCATATTTGAAATACAAGCATTTGGACAGCATTAACTTTTTTCAGGTTTATGTGCCTTAAAGAAACTGTGAAAATTAACAAAATGTGTCAGGAAAGGGAGGCTGAGTGTAAGTATGGACACAATATGATATTTAAATGATCTGGAAATGTGTATTTTCTTTAAATTTACGTTTTACACTGTTTTATTGGAGGGGTAACCTAGCATAAAGTAAATCAAATATAATTTGTTCAGGCCTCATATCTTTTATCACTGACATTTGCATTTTCTGTCTTAAAAAAGTAAATAAATAAATATTACACCCAGTTTTGTTTTTCATGGTACACCTAGATACCAGTGTACAGATTTCTAGGGAAGATGTCCCACTTGCAGATGTTTTTTATTAATTTTTTTAACACATCTGCTCTTTGGTGGAAAAGACAGACACACATACATGTTGCTCTATCTTTCTCTTTAGTGTTGACAATGTTATATTTGATTCAAGTCACGTAGCATACTTGGCCAGGTCATAGTTTTCACTTATTTCTTCTTTAGAAAGCCTCTGTGTGATTTTGGCAGTGTGCTTTAGATCGTTATCATGCTGGAATATTGCTCTTCTGTCAGACCTTTGGAGAGTCGGACTCGTCTCATCAGCCAAAATATTGGAATTATCCACAAGCATTCGCGGTGCCATCAATAAATTTCATCTCCCAAACACCTTTTGCACTCCATATGCATCACCATATTGTCATACTGTCACATCCCTGCTTCACTTGCAAAACTACACATTCACTTCTGCAGAGTTTGCCAGGCACATGCCAAACATGCTGGACACCATGTGCATTCATCTTTGTGAAGTTTCAGAATGAGATTTCTCCAGTTCCTCCGAGAATTCCTTTTTTTGTGAAGCCTTGATGCAGACACAAGGATAGACACATCCCATAGATCCAAACCAACATACTTCTATTGCTCACATGTCATTATATAATCATGTTCATGAAATTAACCTAATTAATCATGGGTCACCATCAAAGTTTCAACAAACGTGTACTTTCGTGGAATTATTTTTATTCTTTAAAAAAAATCATTTTATTGTTTAGAAAAGGAATTTTTACTTTTCAAATTATGAAATATTTGATTGGTAACATAGCCTTGAATTGTTTCACAATTGAATTGTTGCACAGGGCGGTAGTCTCTTTTTTGTGTAACGCATTTTCCAGGAGGACCCCTGATTTTGCAGTGACAAGACAGATGTGCATTGTGTTATGTATGTTGGTAAAACCAAAGGAAAACAAGGTCAAACAAATGTAGCGCTGTAGGGAAATCATAGATGAATTTGGAAACATTAATTGCTATTGGGCCTGACAGCAAACACACTACCAGGACTTGTTGTTATGGCCTTTACATTAATGTGAAAGCATGCAATGATTGAGGATTCTTCTAATGAACGAGTTAAGATTAATAACAAGATTGGACCAGGAGCAGAGGGGAAAGGCAGACGGGATAATGAGGGTTGCCCTTGTGTGTGAACAGTTATGCCATTGTCTCTGTGAGTAGGTGTTTTGGTCTGGATTGGTGGGCCCTGTGCTGTAATTGCGGCTTGGAATGTCAGTCTGGTTAGAGGATGTGCTTCGACTACTGGGTGTCATTGTCTGTGTGCAGTCCAATGACAGAGCTGTGGAGTCACAAACTACAATTTAGTTCATGACTTTTTATTAGCCAATTTAGTTCCTATGTCTCCATGGGAAGAGCATCTTGACCAGAAAGACATTTGACTAACTGCTTTGACAAGCCTGAATGTACAACAGCAATGCCTAGCTTGAGTGTTAGGCATATTCTATGTAGTTTATATGCATAGTATAGACTGAATGTGTGTGTGTCTGTGAAAAGTACATGTGTGGTGGGTGGCAGAGTGCAGTAAGCATTAATACTGTATCCACACACAGGTGCCACATTGGTTGCTAGTTTACTGAAATAATGCATTAATGTGGCTGCCATATTGTTCTGAGGTAGGCCTCTTAATGCACGAATGCCTGTGGAAGGAGAGGTCAATTACAACTCATTACTTGGTGAGGTTTTTTCCATTTTTATTTATTATTTTACACCAGCAACCTTATCTGACATTTCTATAACATAAGGTTTTAAACTGCTTGTCACTGACTCTACAGTTTTAAAAAACTGATGGGATTAATCATTCATTTAGCTGTCTGTCCTGCCTGACTTTAAAGTCAGCTCCAAATTGGTAATTTTGTCTCCTTTTCGTAGCACTGTGGCCGATGAATATCGTCAAACTGTACCTTTTAGGAAAACTTGCACAAAATACACAAAATAAATCCACCTGAAATTATTTGAATGTGTTATTAACTACAGTTCAAAGGCTGCTAGCTGTCACTAAAGGCCATGTTGGTATCGTTAGCATTCAGAGAAATAGCTTACATAATTTAAAGTCACTTTAAACATTTACACATACTGTTGCATTGAAAAGTGTTACTGATAAACTCACTCATTTCATCAGAACATGAAATCTCACAGAAATCTGGCATTTAGTCTTGGGGCAGTTGCAATACCTGATGAAGTTACATACCAAATTCAAACCTGTGACATTCTACTTTGAAGCTACCATTAAGGTACCAGCGTTCAGTACAAACAGCCTACAAATAATGGTGCTAAGTGTTTTGACCTCTACTGAGCATTAAGTCCTTAGCACCTCACTATAAGGTTGACCTTTATTTAGTCATTCTTTTACTGAGTTGTTGTTGAGTATTCATATTTAGAAAAGTTATTCAAACCACTGCTAATAATTCTACTACTGAGTATGATATACTCTAAAATTCCCTTCTTTCATCCTTTACTTTTTGTGGAGTACACTACAGTGGATCAATACATGGCCAGACTCCAAGCTGTTGGGGTAATAATCCTCACTTTCACCATGTTTTAGACAAAAACAAATGCTTAGCAATTATTCACTCTTTTGCAATAGCAATAATAATAAATGTATGACTTGTTATTGTGTAAAATTTGGGTCAAACAGCCAAAAATGTAATGCATCTATTGTTATTCAGGATACTAAACAGCATTTGGTAATGATAAGCCTGTGACATGCATTTCAGTATGACACCTACAGATCCATAGATACTTGCATTTGTGTGTGTGTGTGTGTGTGTGTGTGTGTGTGTGCAAAGGGAATTTTGATGCTTTGACACACTAATCACCACATTGACTGAATTATCATCATGTGCTGATTGCAAGAAAGCAATGTGAACTTTTATCAGTTTAGCTGCCAAGAGATATAAATGTACGCATTGTGCAATGGTGATCTATCTCTCTATCTCTCTGTTTTTCTCTCGCTCGCTCGCTCGCTCTCTCTGCCTATCTCCCTCTGTGTCTCTGTGTCTGTCAGACAAGCCCGGAGACTCATTGTTGCGCAGGAAATGCTCTCACGATACAGACTGCTAGCTTGTATACTCTAGATTTAACCCTATAATAGCAAGAGCGACATTTAACTAACCAGCTCCTGTTTGCCTTATGTTAAACCCTCATTCCAAAAACAAACTGGACTTTGACAGACTACAACCAAATAGAGTTACCAAGAAAAACCTAGACAGAAGATGAAACTGAAAAAACAGGTGTTTTTTCAAATTATATTTGTATTTTTGTTTGACATTATGCTTTGGAAATAAAAGATATATTTCTTTTTTTTTTTCATTTTTTGTTCAAGAGGTCTTTACGTTTACAGACACTGACAATCTCAGTGTCTGTAAACTGCTTCTGCTTCTGCCACTCATAAAGACTGACAATTATTTACCTACACGTCTTGTGTCTCTCACGTACAAATACAGTGGGGCACTAGTTGCCTTAGCTTAACAACATGTCTCCAGAGGAAGAGACTTTTACAGGCCAAACAGCCCTGTGAATATCTTATCGTCCCCCTCCTTACCTATGCCTCTTTTATATGAGTCCACACTCATCAATGTCCACACTAAAATCTCCATTAAAATGAATCATTAAAATAGAGTTTGCAAATGAACTAAAACATATCTTTTGAAGAGTAGCAGGCCTTTGGCTCAGGATTGTTTAGCGCATTTTTTAGGCTCATTTAACAGTGATAGATTTATTTATCCAGAAGGTGCTTCTCTGATCTTTTTATCAGTCCTGTAGGCTGAGAATGGGCCTGACTTTCAGCCTGCCTCCTAAGCCTCGTCAGTATCTTCCCATTTCATTAGGAATCACTCAGCACTTCAGAGAAACATTCAATTACGCTCCAATGGTAATTAAATGTTCTTCAAATGAGTTCATTTAAATCATCGCCATTTGGGCTTCAGTTGGGTTTTTAATGCCGTGCTCAACACAGAGCTCAAATGAACGTTAAGCGCCTCACCCAGTGGGAATATTTGAACGGCCATGCTCACAATCACAGTCAGATGACTTTTAACCAGCTTAGCAGCGTTAACAATAGAGAAGATATCATTACTAGGAAAAGATCAAGACTGCAGGATTTAAACATGCAACAACTCTGATAATATTGGTAACTCTCTAAAGCAGATGGTGTGTACTTGCAGGTCAGAAATGAGTACTGCAGCCTCACAGTTTCAATGTCAGAGTCAGTCTTATTGGAGAAGAGCAAGTGTGACATCGCCTGAAGTTGCTTTGCTCACCGTGTTAGATTATGTCTGATTTGACATGGTTAATAGAGGGGACAAAATTCATCCACTCACGTTTCATTGTGACGAAGGTTTCCACACTACAGGTTTGGAATGTATGACGATAAAAGGCTTAAATGTCATTGCAAATCCTGTGATTAGAAATGGCTGAAATCCAAGACCAGATTTTTAACATTATGGGACATTATGGAAAAAGTTAAATATGACGAGGCAAAGCCCATAATGACACTTTGTACTCTTTCTTTTGTAACAGTCTTTTTATTTAGTTAATCAGACAATCCATTATAAAGGGCACAGCTTTAGTTTTACAATAGCTAATGCACCACTATAAAAGCTGTAAAGTGTTTTGCTCTTTTGTTTTTTTACCAATGCTACCTTTAGAGCAGAACATAAGTACTGAGTACACTCGCAGAGAATAAACTTTTAATTGTTCATATTGTGTGTTAAAAAGACCACCTCCTACCACAATGGACCAGCCCTGTACAGTCCAGCATAATAAATGCAATAATTATGTGTTTCTGATATAACTGTAAATCATTTAATGACCCTACAAGCGAGAGTTATTTTTAAAAGGGGATTCATCAATATTCTCCAGGGGTGTATAAAGAAAGGTCAGAAAATCTCTCATTAGGCTTGAGCATGCGCATGGGTGTGTGCCTCTCTTTGCATTTGTATATGTCTGCATGTAGTTGGGAATAAGTTTGTGGAATTGTTTCTGCTTTCATGTATTCATTTAGATAGAAGAAATGTCCTTATCACCAGTTCACAAATATGTAGACGTATTTCGTCACTTCATCACACAAGACTGATAAAGAATGAAGATCCTGCTTTTCTAAACATTATAATATTATGTGCCATAGCCCTGAGGCCACATCATTTATTGTATATGAGAAGTATTAGATTTATGTACCAACATACAACACACTGGATTTGAGAACCCTTCTAAAAACTCTGTGGATCTTATCAAACTGTTGTTTGTCATAAGCAGACTGTTTATCTTCACTAAGTCAATAGTCTGTATTGGCATATTTGACAAATACTGTGTTGAACATAATAAAGAGATAGTCTCATTAGGTTCACTGTAATGACCATGTAGAAGGTGACAAATGAATGGAAAAACAACATAAATAAGGACATGTCCAAATGTTAAACTAAAGCTAAAGCCCTTGTATAGAGTCACATGGAAAGGTATAACATTAGGTGGTATTATATCATATTATTATTTACCACTGCCATGATGATCAACCCAACAAAAGTAACAGGAGTAAAAAATGTATCATAATAAAATTTAGCTTAAAAAAAAGCAAATAATTATTGTTTTCTGATATTCATTGTGCATTTATTCATTTTGCAATTGTGAAAATACACAGCAGGAGTTAGAGGCTGGATACTTTCCAGATGCTTCTGTACAACACAACAACTCCCCTGAACATTGCATGTTTGCAGCTTAAAATCTTGTAGCCTGGAAATTGAGAAATAGCAGCTTTATGGTAACGAACGTGCTATATCAGCACTGAACTGCTATATTGTATATTGTATGGAAAAACCCCCCTTAATTGTTTGTAAAACAGCAAATGCAAACAATGAAGTAAACATATTTTATGTTCCATCCATCCATTCGCATCTGCTTATCCTTTTCAGGGTCGCGGGGGGCGCTGGAGCCTATCCCAGCTGTCATAGGGCAAGAGGCGGGGTACACCCTGGACAGGTCGCCAGTCTGTCGTAGGGCCAACACACAGAGACAGACTGTCATTCACACCTATGGGCAATTTAGATTTTTCAATTAACCTATCCCCACAAAGTGCACGTCTTTGGGAAAGCTATCCACCAGTTAATATATCATTTAATTGTGATACACATTAACCTTACACATGACAGTAAACCAATACATTATGTTCATGTGAATGTAATTATGGCTAATATGCAAACCACTCTGCCAACTCTTGTACAATATTGACTAGTCTTCTTCGATTACTTAGCATGGGGTGAAGAGAATAGCATACATTTACTTGGCACAAAGTATTAATTAGCAACCATGTCAGTGAACTTGACAAATATTCAGCTGGGGGGGAGGGAATGGAATATGAGAGATAAAACCTCAAAACTCATGTGTCATCCCTGGGTCGTGTGACACTAAGACAGTCTAGAAAACATGTGTGACTGTGCTGTTCACAGCACTGTAACACATTCACTGGTTTACTGCTGGTTCTTTGCCATGAAGCCAAAGAACTGATACTAACTTGTGTTCAGACACCAGAGTTCTCTGCTTACATAAAGCCCACTAGCTGTAGGCTACGAAATATTTTCCACCGGTGTCACAGCGGCTAACCAAACTCCACCTCAGACTACAACCCTGCTCTCCTCCTGACCTTATTTTGTCTTCTCTGTCCTCTATCACACCCTTCTCTGCCTCACCCTTCTTCTGACTAATGGATTAAAGTAATTGTGACATGGCTGTGCCCACATTCTGTTGGTAGGGTGAAAATTGATATTCCGGCTTTGTTGCTGTCACTTAACTGTTGATGAAACTGCATTACAGCAGTGCAATACCAGCTCATCCCGTTAGTAAAGATGTAAAGCATGGGTTGCCTTTCTGTCTTCTTCATTTTACAATTAAAAGTAATGCTCAGAATGCTATGTTTTATTTGGTTTCTTGTTTGATAAAGCCATACTAAACTTTGTTTTTTAGCTAAATTGCCTGTATGGTTGCAGGCTCTATCGGCTTCCAGGTATTTGAGTGCCAACATGGATACAGTAACAGTCTCTGGTTAGCCCTGCCTGAAACTGAGGAACCCCCTTCCCACCACACACAGAGTCTAACAGATACAAAAGACAACTTATTGACCTCTGATCTTCCCACTCAGTTGCCTCTAGAGCTAACCAGAATGAGAGAAGTTCAGACAGATAACAGTATTCATGTTAATGCTAAAATTCTCTTCTAAGGTTTAACAACTACTGACTATATACTTTGTAAAAAAATAAGTGTCACCATAGACAAGGAGTCACACAACAGATGTGTGTAGAAGTAATGGAGAAGTAAATTTGAGTCCTTATCTTATCAAAGCCATTTTTAATATTCTAGATATGTTGACGTAATATTCTTCCTTTGAACCAACATAAAAATATCAAAGTCACCAGTCTGTTGTCTAAAATCGAACAAGTGGACATAAAGCAGATATCGCTAATTAACGTAAATGTCATCTTGTTTTGTTTATGATGTATAATTGCACTAATATTCCTGTTTCCGTGCATTGCGGGCATTTCCTTCAGCAAGGTCTGCAGGATTAAAAACATAATGCCAACAAAAGAAACCTCTAACACTTAGATATCACAGGAGCATGGCCCCTAGCTGATCAGATCTAATCTGAGGTCAGCAGATCAAATTAGAACATGACCAAGACCCTAGATTGATCATAAACCATTACAGACCGAAACTACAAATCATGTTGTTTTGTTTCTTGTTTGTTTCTTGTTTGGTTTTTAAACAGTACACTGTAAACAACTACACAGTGTTTAATGCATCACAACTGATGGTTTACATGATGCATTTTAGATTAGCAAATTTAACATAGTCAAAGCAAATGAATTGATAACATGTAAGTGGATCCATAATTCAGTGTTTAACACATTCACCTAACCTGTGAAAGATCCCCAGCTCAAGAGTGGGAAGGGACGCAAATCCCAGAGAGAGTTATGCCAGGAAGGGCAAAAATCCATGCCAAATCAAATATGTGGATTCATCCCTTGTGGCAACTCAAAATGAAAATGTGTGTTAATTAAATGAAATGAGTGAAATAGGTGACACACAAAGTGAGTATATACACAAATAGCCTTCTTAAGTCGTGTCTCACGATTCTTAAGTTTGGAAAGCCAATGAACACATTGAACATTAATAACTACAGCATTCTAACAAGCTGCACTCTTCAGTTTCATGTGGCTGCTGTGGTTTCAAAAATCCTCCAGGTTTTTTTTTTTCAAATTGCTGAAAAGCCTGAGCGAAAAAATGAGGTGACCTATTTAATGAGGCTGGATGGTTTCATATCTTTATAAGTCAATCTCGCGTTGCTGTTCCATCTCATCCCATGAACTTCTGTCTTTCCGGTTTGATAAGTTGTCTTCACAGCATATACTGATCTCTCTCCATGTAGATCTCTCACAGCTCTGCATCATCAATAACTTCAAAGGCACAAAAGCAGCTAAATTAGGTTCGCCACTTTCTTCTGTCATGACTAATGAGCTTTCCCTTCGTTTGTATATTAGTCTCAGTCCGCTGTGGCCGCACCCCAGGGAACAGGCCGCTGCTGTGCCTTCCTGTGAACAGGTAAGCCCAAACAGATGACAAGGCAACAGAATGGAAATAAAAACAATAGGGTTTTGTTTGAATTTTATTTGAGCCATATGTAGCCTTCCATTACCATACAAATGGATACATCCACTTACCCTTTAATAAAACATTCAGTAATAGTAATGATGATGTTTTTACACAAAACACAGCCTTATAAAAAAACTTTTATTCTGCATTTATTCTAATTTATTAAGTAATAAAATATTTGAAAGTCTGTTGTGTTACCAAATTCATAATATATAACTAGTATTTCTCCCATTTAATGAATAGAAAATCAGAATCAGAATACTTTAATAATCCCCGTAATGCTATGTCAACAAAACATAAAGACATAACCTGAACTATAGTTTTGGGCAGCCATAGCCAAGTGTTGAACTCCCTGTGGTTGTAACATATCTGGTTTATTGTCAAGATCATCTTCCACAGCTTTTGGCAGAATGGACATGACTGAGTTGAACTATCATTAAATAGGACGCATACAAAAATCTAAAAATATACATCATTGCAAAGATGAGATCATACACTTGGCGAGAGAGTGGGAAACAGGCTATGATTATAGGCTTTTGTCACAGGAAAGAAATGGTTATTTGTCAGCACCATGTCAAAATAGGCCACAAAAGAAATCAACACTCTTGTGGTCAGTAAGACAGGGCCACAGTGTGGCTTACATCACTATTTTCCCTAACAAACTGCTTTATTTTTTTAAAGTGAGCTGCTATTAGTCATTAGTTAATTGCATTTTGCCTATACATTAATAGGAAACTTCAACTATACACTGTATACAAACTGTATACAAACCTTACTATTTATTCTGACTTTAAAAAGTCATGCTGTGTCCACTGGGGTAAAGAAACTATAACCACCTAACTAGACAGGACTTACAGTGGAAGCTGGATTACCAAGACTGACTCATGTTAGTGCTGTACACAAGTCAATTAAATGCAGGAGACCTCTGAACTGAGATAAAGAGCAATGTACTCAGATAAAGTGAGTTTTATGGCTTTCACAGAATATCAGTTTGCACTGAGCAGCGGGTTCACTCGCATCCACTTCCTCTGATATGACTTCTTCCATAAAACACAAAATCGACTTTGTTATGTAAGTTGTTTGAAATTTAGTCGGGGTACCGTGTCTTTTTCCTACTGAAATGAAGAAAACGACACTCGGACCGTGTACATCTGTTTGTGTTTTGCAAACAGTATATGTTTCATTCAACTTTCAACTCTTCGAAAATTGTGTGGACTGGATGGGGAGGGGAATCCCTTTCACTAGCGTGCCCAAAAGGTGGCAGTGTTGAGTTTTATAATGTTGTGCGAAAACATGACAACCTCTTCAGTCCGCCTTTCATATTTTTTTTTCCTTTTTTTTTGTCAAGTTGCCGCGCAGCTTCTTACATGCCACTTTTGTTTTATATTTAGTTGATAAAACATAGTTTCTAGATTTTAATTGCGCTGTACATTCAGACAAATATCAGACATTGCCATTAGGAAGTGGACGGGTTTTTTTCAGGTAATGTTCGCAAGATTAAGACTTATGTCTTAAAATGTATAACCAGTTTATGCTGCAGGGTTACGCGAACTATATAAGGTCTGTTTTATGATTGCTTTCGCTCTCTTTTTTCTATATGTCAAGCATCACAACTCCGTTTTGTAATTCATTTAGAGCATGCATGCTCTGCTTCGTTCCACTTACAACTCATACTTCGAAAAAATAAACAAATAAATGAATAAATAAAATGAAATCGAAATTACGATAAAAAGAACAAAGGGATCTATGCTCCGACTGACAGTCAGCTGGTGTCCATTAACGGTAGATAAAAGTTTTGTTTCTCTGGGCTACTAATATGTTAATTAGCTGTTAGAGTGTGCGACCCTATTGGCTCGTCGTCCGAGTCAATTTCCCATTTCCAGCCTGACGTCAGAGCGGCTACAATGCTTAAACTCATCTGCTGTGTGATCCCACTAAAAAATCGCCCCACCAGACAGCGGCTTAGAACGTGCAAGTGAGCTTTTACTCCCTGACTTTCGGTGTGTTTCCCTCTCCGCGTGTGCAATGTATTCATGAAGACACCGTAAAGTGTTAAATGTTTGAAATCCAAAACCGCCGAATTTCACATGCTGAAAAAGGACTCCGCTACTCGTACGCGCGGCACTGGTGTGTCAGTGCAATAGACTCTGCAAAGAAACTCTACTCACACGCCTGCAAGTCCGCGGCTGCAAAAAGGACGCCGAAAACCTATTTTTTTTTTTAGTTTCAAGACAAACGCGTAAAAATCAAACTGGCTCACGTTCTTCCCAACCAACCCAGTTTGACAGCTGCTCTTCACCCCGTTTGGAGGACTGTCAGCAGCAAGAGGATGGCATCAGAGCTGGCAATGAGCAACTCCGACCTGCCCACCAGTCCCCTGGCCATGGAATATGTTAATGACTTCGATCTGATGAAGTTTGAAGTGAAAAAGGAGCCGGTGGAGCCCGATCGCAACATCAGCCAGTGCAGTCGCCTTATCGCCGGGGGATCCTTGTCTTCCACCCCGATGAGCACGCCTTGCAGCTCGGTGCCCCCTTCCCCAAGCTTCTCGGCGCCCAGTCCGGGCTCGGGGAGTGAGCAGAAGACACACATTGAGGATTTCTACTGGATGTCCGGTTATCAACAGCAGCTGAATCCAGAGGCGCTGGGCTTCAGCCCCGAAGACGCGGTCGAGGCGCTGATCAACAGCAGTCACCAGCTCCAGTCTTTCGATGGCTATGCCAGGGGCCAGCAGTTTGCTGGTGCAGCCGGAGCAGGAAGCACCATGGCCGGGGAAGAGATGGGGTCCGCCGCGGCGGTGGTGTCGGCAGTAATTGCTGCGGCAGCCGCTCAGAACGGAGCGCAACACCACCACCACCACCATCACCACCACAGCAGCAGCCACCACCAGGCACCGGGCGTCCAGTCCAACGGCACTTCTGGGACAAATCACCCACACATGCGCTTGGAGGAGCGGTTCACAGACGAGCAGCTCGTGACCATGTCAGTGCGGGAGCTCAACCGGCAGCTACGGGGGGTCAGCAAAGAAGAGGTGATCAGATTGAAACAGAAGAGGAGGACCCTAAAGAACAGAGGCTACGCTCAGTCCTGCCGGTTCAAGCGAGTTCAGCAGCGGCACGTCCTGGAGGGAGAGAAGACACAACTCCTGCAGCAGGTCGAGCACCTAAAGCAAGAGATCTCCAGGCTGGTCCGGGAGAGGGACGCGTACAAAGAAAAGTATGAGAAGCTCATCAGCAACGGCTTCAGAGAAAATGGATCCAGCAGTGACAACAACCCTTCATCTCCGGAGTTTTTCATGTGAGTTTCGACATTATCGCGAAATAAAACTATATCAGATGAATAACTCACCCCGCGTAAAAAGTTTTCATTCTGAAACTTTTTTTTATTATTTACTTGACGCAAATCCCACTGTATGCCTAGATCAAGAACTAATTTATCAACTTTTTGATTTTTTTATTACATTTATTTTTTTGAAAACAAGTTCCCTCCATTCTACCACTGCTGTAGATTTGGAGGGCTTTGTTATCCGCATTTTTTTAATCTAGAAGAGGCGTATTGAGAAAACTTTTTACTTTTTGCTATCATACTCAGTATATTACACATAGTTTGTCTGTCAAGATTTTTTTCATCTCTGTTCATTAGATTTGCAGTGCTTGATATTTGAAAGTTGATCCAACTTTATGCCGCAGTATACCAAGTGTGCATGCAAGCACTAAGTATACTCCTTTGAAGTTCATCAACTTGGCCCTTTTTCATCATTTTAGTTTTGATTCAGTGTACAGATTCTTATTAAAAGTGCATCCATCGACAGTATGTTTTTCCTTTTTTTCTTTCTTTCTCCTTTTTTTATTTTTATTTTTTCTTTTTTGTCTGCCAAACTTGGAGGATTGCAAGCCTGCCGTTTGACGCCACCTCATCTCATGCGTTTGCTTGTTATTGTGTGGAGCAACAAAAGACTGTATCCATTACAAACTCTTCATTGTTTTAAAGAGATGTGTTATTGAACTGCCCTGCATGCTGGACATGTATGGTTTTTCTTTCTATGCTTGAAGATGTCCTTTTTTGTCGGATGACTCCAGCATGGCACTCATACTTCATTTAGGCCTCCTCACTTTTTTGGGACAGAGACAAAAAAGTGACAGGACTTCCCACCCCCTGTAGTGGTGCATTTCAGCTGTGTTGAAGTGCACCACCATCGGCTGTCATAAGACTGCAGTGAATGCGCTGGCATTCCTGGTGGAAGTTTGTCGGCGGGGACCCTGGTGCGAGGGGAAAAAGAAAAGACTTCAGTATGAAGGAAATTACCAGTCAATTTCCTGGAAGTTTAGTCTGTTGCTAAGCCTATGTTGTTATTTAAATATATTCCATTGTGCATTTGTCAGCATTTGAATAATTTTTAAAGCGTAATTTAAAGACAAAGTTTTATAATCTATGATGCAAAAGATATCATGTGCTACAGCTTATGTCATATAGATTTCTAGGATAATTAATAATAAGATTGCTGCCCAAAACTACTTTTAACACTGATTAAGAGAAATTGGCTCGGGTCCAATTTATACAGTGAGCAGTATTGTGCAGTGCATAAAACAGCGCTTTTGCAGCATGTGCTATAGACCGAAGTGTGAGAGATCTGGTGTCCGACACACATTTTATTATTATATTTTAAATAACTATATTAAGAAAAAGTATATTTGGAGAAGACAATTCTCACAACCGGAGTCTAAGTAAATTACTGTGCTTTTGAAAATGTGTTTCTTGATTGAACTGACTTATTCTGAACGGAAATGCACTAAAAAAATGTCATGTGGAAAATTAGCTTTCCATCTCCCAAGAAGATAGATCTGACATTCGTTTACGACGTAGTCGTACCATTTGGAGATATTAGCATCAGTTCAGGGTATACTGTTGTTTTCTCTTAAATAAACGTAAACATTTGCAAAGCAATAAGTAATTATTCTAATCTATAATGTCCGGACATTATTAGATCGTCAGGGAGTGTCACCCTGCATGTATAAAAGGGGGGAGTACCATTCGCCAATAAATTTTGAAAATATGTTAATTAATCTTTCATCTTACATATAGTGTATATATATACATATATATATATATATATATATATTTTGCTGTGCAAAATTATTTCATTCACTAACCATATGTGATGTTCATATGTGCTCGTTTCTCATTTCATACAATTAAATGATATGCAATAAATGTATGTAATTGTCTTCAATAAGTTTCTCACTTTTCTTTTGAGTTGTCCTGAGACTCTTTGTTGTTTGTGAGTGAAACACACAGAAATGAAACTAGAAAACATGTCATCTCCACATTACTGCCCCACATTTTAACACTGCTTATAGGGGTCTTGTTACCCTCTTTTTAAGGCGTTTCTGCCAGAATTAATTTAGTAAGAGCTTCTTAGACCATTTTGGAAGAATCAGAAACAAGAATGAGTTGAACATTTAAGCAAAGCAATTCAGGCTGGCAGTGTAAAAAAAATGTAAAATGCAGAGATGCAAGTCCATTGTTGCAATAACTTAATGAAGCCTAATAATAATAACAATAACTCACAGTGGCGTGCAGCTAATTAAACATTTCTGCTTTGACAGTCTGTTGAATGATAGAGACGCATGTTTCTTCACAATCCATGAATTAACACCAAATAAAAATATATGTATTTATTATTTCCTATGATGATGATCCTAAAGATCATCAGACCTTACCTGCTGACTCCAACGTGATTCTATCATTATAATCAAAAAATGATGTGTTACAAATATGGTGTTTGCATCTCAGTTCATGAACTTCATCCTCATTTTTATTTGCAGAAGTCCAATTTGATTTTATGTCTGATAAATCATGTTAACATTATTATGAACAGTCTGGTCATGTGTGAGCCTTTCTATTTGTGCATATGTGTGTGCTTGTCTTAAGTGCTGCTTCATGTGGGAGTATGCAAGCGTGTATTTGGACTTAGGTGTAAATCTGAATGTGTGTGTGTGTGTTTCCTTGAGTGGCAGTATGTAATAATGACAACGCTGTGAGTTTCTTGTGGCTGTGCATGATGCATGCTCCATATTTGTACCCTTCACTTACCCTTTTTACACATTCTTTGCTTACTTATCTGTTGTGCCCGCTTACCGTGTTTCTCGGACACTCTGCACTTACAGTCATTAGCATGTCATCGTTTGGCTTTCTCAGTTTCATCCAGCTCTATCCCTTTTGTCAGTGGGTCTGGACGTTGGCCTGAAGCAAACATGCTGTGGGAGACGGGGCGCACGGAGAGCACAGCCATGTCAGGCATGTGAGGAGGCGCTGGAGAAGGTGCCAATTTATGTCAGCCACTGTGGTTAGCAGAAGAGTCTCTGCTCTGCTGTACCCAATCTTGCATTTCATTTGGTGTTTTTACATCATACGCTGATTTTCTTTTTAACATAACTTTTGGACTGCACTTGGACACGAACTAAACTCGCCACTTTCCAGAAAGACAAGACGAAAAGTTCTTTGCTGAGTTCACAAGGAATAGGCTTGTAGGCATTCGGAACAATTTGTTTGTTGAAACAGGAAGACCAACGTGCCAAAATACACTTTGAGGAAACGCTACAGTTTCTGAAGACAGATTCAATCTGGATTTGTCTTCTGTTTTGCAGTTTAGCCACAGATTATCAGTGTCCAACGGATACAGACAAAAAACGCCTTTCATAAAAATGAACCACACTGTCAGTGTGTTAAAGCAGTAAGTGCTCAACTGTTCGTAGTCTTTGCCATTATAAATTTCATACTTGTTAAATTTGCAAAAAAGCAAGCTTCTGCGCCATCTGCCAATGATGATGTTCTACACAGCTCATCAAAAAGGAGAGAGAGGGAGAAAGATGGTTTTAACCCAAGATCTGAGGTGTGCACTGCTGCTGTGGTGGCTGATTTGCCCAGAGTGAGGGGAGAAGCTGAGACAATAGTCAGGCTTGGGCTGAATTAAATGATTTTGCTGATGATTAATAGTGGTGTGGGCCAGTGGCTCCTGCGATGTAAAGATGATAAATCGTGAGTGTAGCTCTGTGCAGCTGTGCCAGTGTTGGGTCTTAGCATGTACACACCATGCAATTTACAGCCAAGCCGTTCTCCTTCTTCCTCAATTTATCTAATTACATCTAAAGCAGTAGTACCGTTATAGTCTGATATGTCACATTAACCACAACAATGTATGAAATGACTTTAGAGAGGATAATCATTTGCTTTTCCCCTCATTTAAAAGACATGTTTTTGTATTTGCTATTTCAAAGAGGAAATAATTTCCTCTTTGCTTAAGAGTCTCTTCTTTTCTGCCTCTCTTTAAACCATGCTTTCAGTGCAGTGGGGTTTTTTTTATGTGTTTTGAGTGGCATGTAAAAAATGAACATTTGTTTTTTGCTAGGGGCTTCTTTATAAGACTCTTAAACTTATTTAGTTCGACTGTTTCCTCATTGGAAAAGATCATTTAGACCTCTAATGTCCATCCACTAAAACACAGTCACCGCACGCATACTAAACATGAAAACACACTCACCAACTTACAATACGAAAACAAAAGGATAGATTTGCTCCATTCTTTTGTTTCAGACCATTGTGTTACTTGTGCTTCTCTCTGTGTGTGACTCAAACACTTGAGTCCCCGAGCTAAATGGCATTTTTTTGCGAAGACAGATCTAAT
This sequence comes from Neolamprologus multifasciatus, assembly GCF_963576455.1. Taxonomy (NCBI): domain Eukaryota; kingdom Metazoa; phylum Chordata; class Actinopteri; order Cichliformes; family Cichlidae; genus Neolamprologus; species Neolamprologus multifasciatus. The sequence goes on along the minus strand of NC_140439.1, from coordinate 23,384,817 downwards.
TTGTAAAAAGATGTTTCCTCTTATATCTGTGGTGCCCGTACGCAGCAGTTATGTAAGTGATAAAATGATCGATCTTCCAGCGAGACACTCATGTGGAACGCTGGCGCTATGCAGGTGACAGCATAAGATGCAGCACAATGTTCAGTTAAGTACCAGTATGCCAGTCGACAGAACCAAAAATAAGAGCCGGTTGGGGGTTTGAATTCTTACAGGCTTTAGAAAGTGCCAGAGGAACAATTGGAGCAAATCTTTTTGTCTTGCTGTTTCGCATGGTATGTCATGTATGTGTTTGTAGGTGTAGATGCATGAATCCGTGTGTGTGCATGCATGTGTATTTCTTCTTGTTGTGTTTTTTGTCAAAGAGGATGAGCAGAGGTCAAAAGTTACAGCGCACAAGGCTGCTCTCAAAGTCATTAGAGTAATCCCTGCCCTGGGGAACTCATGCTCATTTCCTCTGCCCAGAACCCAATGAATGAGATGTACACACACATCCGACATAGCATAGTATCCAGTAAATTCAGCACAACTCTCTGCTATATATATTTTTTAATTATTAACATCCTATATTTCACTCCGGTCTTTACATTTTTTGAATTGCAAGAAAACAAATAATATATTTTTGACTGTGAAAAAATGATATAATAATACTATACTATAATAGCACACATACAAAAGGAGTTTAAATACAGGGTGCAGGAAAAGTGTCTATTAAATATGCTGTGAAGGGCAGTGGCACTTGGCTTAAGCTGGCCAGGTATATTTTCACACTGCCATTCATTCTGATTATTTTCATGTATTCATTTATTTATTTATTTATTTACTCTGAGTCTGGTAGTATTTGTGGCACACATGGTGAACATTTAATCTTGTTCTCACACCCACTTCATTCAACCATTTCATTGTGGGTGTTGCAAAACAAAGCAGCCAGTCGTACTTGGGGTAAATTCATTGTTCCTGTCTTAAATATCAACTGACTCAGAGTGGGTGTGTTAAGCTGTGGCTTTCTGTCACATTTTATACAACTGGGGTTAATAAAGACTCACAAAATATCAAAAGTGCCAAGTTTCAACTGTGTTTTTTTAAAACATATTTTTCTAATCTGTCTTAGTGTGATGATGAATCCAAAATAAATGGAATAAGATCTGTTTCTTTTTTTTTCTTTGCATTTTCACATTTGTTCGTCCTACCTTTGCATGAAATTTGCCTCTGTTTTTCATTTTTTACTATTTTCATTTTCAACAGTTAGAAAATGTTTTATATGAGTTTGGTTGTGGATAAAAACCACTGTCGACAGAAGATTGGAGAGAGGATGTGCAGCAGCAGTGGCAGTCATGTGTCTCAACACAACCAGGTGGCAGCCACATCTGTGAATGGTCTGTCTAAGTACAGAAACAAAAAAAGGAACATTATTCTCACATTCATAGTGTAGAAGAGAGGAATAGTACAATCGTATAAGAGAGGAATGGTGCAATAGTGCGGTTCACTGGGAATAAATAAATGCCAGGCATCAATACTTACACTTTACACTTTGCTGTCGATGATGTCTGTACATTTCTTTCTTTCTTTTTGTTGTGGAAGAAAGCTTGCTTCAAATAGACATTAAGCTGATACATGTGGTGTCATTAGAGAGTCGTCCTTGAAAGACTGGCTGCAGGTTATGTTGGTAATGAGGTGGTAGGGATTTGCTGGAGTAATTTTATATGTCTGTAAATGGACCCAAACCAAGAGCCTGTGACTTAAATAAATGCAGCAGAGCTAAAGCAAGAGGTAACAGAGTAAAAGAAAAAGTGAGACACAGTCTTTCAAACGGGCATATGTTTGTGAAATTTCTCCCACTAAAAATCTAGCTACATGAGTGAAATCCCTCTGCACTCCACAAATGTTTTTGTTTTCTACACATTTAAGTCCATTCCTTTGGTTCCTCAGGTGTAACTTTTAAAGCAGATCAGTATGAAATAAGGAGCTGCATGCAGAGCGATACACATGGAGCATAGATGTAAGTGCAATTTTGTTGTTTAGGTAAGTCTAAGTCATATCTCAGCATATGTATTTTTACACTTTCAGTACTTTCACCTTGAATGACAGGTGAAATAAAGCAAACCTAAGACATGAAAAAGATAATATCCTGCTATATCTAGCAGGTGATATGATTTGTCAGCTGATTGGCTGCTGATCACAGTTTAGCACCATTAGGAGCCTTTTGGTTTTTTTGGTTTTTTTCTTAACATCTGTCATCACAACAGCTGCCTCACTGCTTTTGTGCCGGTTCTATGCGGCATTTATTTGAAAATCCAATGATTTAAAATTTCCCTCACAGTAGCGTACAGGCAAATTACTTCCACCGCTGTTATTTTCCAGGAACTTTGACCGGCCCGGCTTGGAATCTGCACAGGGAGCTAAGAGCTGAGCTAATGTTTTTACTTGTGCAGCAACATTTATAGGGGATATGAACTGTATTTGGACCCGCCTAAAGCAACATGCCCACTTTTGTATGTTTTGCCAGGGTACTTCTGAAAGTTTCGGTCACAAGGTAGCAAGGAAACAAGACTTTATCCCTCTCTTTTTTTATTTGCCACAATTCCTCCTCTGTTAGAACAATTCATTATTCAACTGAATGAGATGAACAGAAATAAATGCCTTGACAAAAAAAAAGGAGAAAAAAAATCTATTTTGCCTTGTCTGTGTGATGGCACGCCGTACGTACGCTTAGATATTTTAGTTTTGTCTCTTGTGTTTTGATGCATGGGTTCCGCCTGTAGAATCTATTTGCATGTAAATTTTTACAATTCCCCCAGCATCAAACATTTACTATGATACATGTAGTGTATTTCACCAAAGAGACAAGGTGAGAGTGAATCTTGCTCAGAATGAGTCTGCTTGTTTCTTTGTGATTGTTTGTGTGGGCCTTCTTGTGTGTATCCGTGTCTGATGCAGACAGAAGGGAAGAGGGTGTAAAGGTGACACCAAGCATATTTACGCTGATATTAATTTATCTGATCTGTTTGTCCAATCTTTTCTGCTTCTTCAGGTCATCAAGAAAATTTCTCCATCTGTGATTTCAAGCACCATCCCTCCGTGCCCTTGAGGATTCTTGAGGTAAATGTGTGATAACTTTGGCCTTTTCTTTTTTACATTTTCTGCTTAATAATAGTGAGCAATATCAGATTTGTTGAGTTTACAAAATATTCCTTCTTTAGAAAAATACCACAGCTTTGCACATGCTACCAAACATAGCTGTGTTATGCTATATTATACAAGTATTATTTGTGGTATGCATTTTTCATTTATAGCACTACACAATTAAATCCATATTAACTATTCATTAATATCAGGCAGTCATATTAAACAGAGAAAATAGTCACCACATATGCTACTGAATGTTTTAAAACATAATGCATGTCTGTAAGCTTTTTATAATGGATACATAATGCATTGTATATGCTAAAGAGCACACACCTTCTTAATGTTGGCAATATCTCTCTACATCTATCTCCCTGATGCAATAACGTTCCTTGATATCGTATCCATTATCATACCTTATTTTATCCATGGAGAAGAAAAATCACACGACACATGAAGTGTTGAGTCTAGGGCAACATCCTTCATGCCCGATCAGGACAACCAGCAGATTAGAGCCACTTATTCAAATGCAAATTATATGTTCATGTTTTGCACCAGTGACAAAGAGTGAAGAATAAGATTTGAGTCTTGATATCAATTTGCAGAGACAAAGGGCAACCTGGGAGAATTTATATTGCAAACCCAAATGTTCCTGTAATGGTTTCACTGATTGTTCCAAAGCAAACAGCTGCAATGTGCTTCATCATGACACATAAGAATGAAAGAGCACTTGCATTCTAACTTTTTCCACCAACGTAAAGAAGAATATACTGTAAGTGTGTGCTTGTGTACATGTATTTGTATCTGCTGTTATTTACTTGATTGTCTCTAAGTGGGGAGCGGGATCAGTAGCTGGCCTTTCGCCAGATCCACTTAACTTCAGGAGGGGAAGCAGGACAAAAGCCATCAGGGAAGACAAGGACAAATCATCTTTAGATGAAGTGTTTTAAGTGCTCTGATTCTCCTCCCACGTCATCACTGTGAATTAGGTGCCCTCTGCTCACTGCTGAGGGGTGTCGAATATAAACAATGCCATGGGAACGGATGTTAAACGAATTAAAGTGGAAAACCATGAGGGTGTCTATCTTACGCGGCCTCGTAAATCTCGGTTCTCCTGCCATGCGCTATGCTGATGTTGTGCTCTGACAACCTGCCAGCTGAACTTAGAGGTGCTGCGTGCGGTGTGGTCTGGTCGATCCCGTTCTTAGCAGTTTCAACCATGGCAGACATTCCAGGCAGAGCCATGTCTTTGTTTTATGCAAATCCATGCATATGAAGAATGGGGTGGGGGGGTTGGGGTGATGAGCAGTCTGGCCACGTAGCTCCAGGAGGACAAGCTGAGTGATGGAGACGGAGAGCCAGGTCTTGGTGTCCTTGCCTGGGGAAACAGTGTCCTGACTCGAGCCTGGACTGCCACCAGGACACTATGTCACTGCGCCTCTATCTAACTAATCCTAGAAGAAAAAGATTTTCCCAGGCACAAATGTATTTACGCCACAAGATGCAGAGCTGGTATGAAGATACTGTAAATAGAGGTTAACATTGGTATAAAGCTACCTGCCAATGTGCTTTTCCTGTGTGTTGTAAAGGTAGGCACAGCTCAGGGGATTGCCATGCAAAGAGACACTGGAGTTCAGAGCCCAGTAGGGAGCTGAAGGACCCAGAATATGCTGACAAAGATAAAATGCCAGGTGTGTGTATATGCAGTGTAAGAGGCTGTGAGAAAGTGGAGTGCAAATATAGATTGGGGGAAAAAGGTCTCTGTGTGTGTGTGTGTGTGTGTATGTGTGTGTGTGTGTGTGTGTGTGTGTGTGTGTGTGTGTGTGTGTGTGTGTGTGTGTGTGTGTGTGTGTGTTTGTGCTCACATAAAGATACAGCATACAGTCATGTGACCATTGTATGACAACGTGGTTTGGGTGAAACCTACTGAAGCAGCATCACCCACATACCACAGCTCATCGCACTGTTCAATTTCCCATCTTAACAAGTGTCTTTCGTTTCTTCACATCGGTGTTTTTCCTCTGTGCAGTAAATTATGTTGTTTTTAAACTTCCCAAAACATCTTCTCTTGCCCACCCCTTCTTAGAGTTGCTTGTTAACGGTAATGGTTAGTAGGAGGCGAATCCGTCACAGTGTGCTCTATTTCTGGGTGCCAGGATGTTGGTCTCAGTCGTTGAGGGCAGATGAAATCGATCCAGATTAACCTGTCATGTGGGGGAGAAAATGAATGGGACAGAGGGGTGCAGAGGCCATGGAGAGAAAGGGGGGAAGTGTGAAGTATAAAAACAACCTCCTTCATATGGGTCAAAAGTTGTGGGATGATTTATTCAAGACTGGGTGCTATCCCACCTTCCCCCCTTCTATCTGCTCCACCTGCCTCTTGGAAAGGAGTGAGAAACTGGAGACTGTTCAGGAGGAGGTGACTATATTTAGCCTTGGTGACCAAAGACACTGTGGTCTAACTTTAAAGTTAAAAATACATATATCCATGTACAGTGAGATGGACACAGTTTGCGTCATCACAAGGCACCTATCACAAATTTGTCAGCTTGAAGTGACTCAGATGCCTCGTGAAGAACGAGTGCAAAGCAATGTGCAGCTTCCAATAGATGCGTTTTCATTAAAAGACTGTATGAGATTGAACTAAGTTTTAGTACCCCTGATTAAATTCATGCTATTAAAAGTTATCATGAAACAAAGATTTTACTTGTAATTGTGAAAATTATGTATCCTAAGAAAAATGTGTGTGTGTGTGGGTGGGTGGGTGTTACGGGGGCAAACAAATAAGCAAAAACAGAAGAAAAAGAATTGAGATTTATAGTTTCATTTGACTGTGAAGTGCTACTAGATTTAGCCTCGTGTGTTTGGGCAGAGCTCCACTTTGCTAATTATTTTCCTGTGGCAGAGTTCTCAGCATGGCGCTCCTTTCTCACTCTGAGAAGAGAGACTCACTGGTAAGTGCTTAGTCAGCCCTACTCTGGGTGTGAGATACTGTTGAGTCTCTAGTGGACTGTAGGGAGGCAGAGCAGCGTGGGACCAAAGCCATCACAAGGTGAAGCCTTTAAAGTGAGGGTGGGCCCATCATCACCCATCAGTGAAAGGAAGAGAGATGATATATGAAAGTTGGGGACACTGAAAAAGAGTTCTGTTTAGTATACTCCTTATTCTGTACTGTTAAAAGTGTTATGGGAAATATCATTGCTGTGTTGTTTTGCTAGGTTCTTGATGCCTCTTGTTGAGGCCTGAAGAACCCAGACACTGAGCAAGAGCTGTTATAAAGCTCCATAAAGCCAGCGGCTTCGCTCTTTATCAACTAGCAGTGGCATGGACTTTAAAATATATCAACACATCATCATCAGATTCAAGTTATGACTTGGTGGTTCTTGACTTGATCTCTGGAAATCCTGCCTGCGTTCTGTTTCTCTCTTCCCTCTCTATTTATATTCCAATGTCAAACTTGCCCTTCTTTCTATCGCTACTCCTCTTTATAGAGTGGCACACAGCTCCTCTTCTGTCTGCCCCGCTATCCTCCAAATGACTCTCCTCCCAAACAAACTTAGCTTCCTTCCCCTCCCCTCTGTTCCCAGCGTCACTTTCCCTCCCTCCCTCCCTTCACCTCACACTGCACCTGCTTCCCTCCCGCTTTCTGTTCCCTCTCCAAACGTCACTACTCTCCCCCCCCCCCCCCCCCACTTCTATTCTCCCCCTCGTTAGCTTGATGAATGGCTTCACTGCAGGGAAAGTGCTGATTTTCATCCCTCTGTCTGATTTCTGCTGGCTGTTATTAATTTCAAACACTCAGAGAAAAGCAAGTGAGTCAATAAATAAGGAAATGAACACACTTCATCCTGCCATATAGCAGCTCTTGCAGTCATTCACCCAGGGTGCGGGTCCTCTATGGAGGCCAAGTCTGCATTTACACTGATAGAGTTCAGCTCCCCTCTTGAATCACAACACGGCAACATATTTTTAAGGCAAGAATAAAAGTTGTCCAGTAGCACTGCATCATATCAAATGTTCCTGTAATATTTTTAGTATCTTGCTTCAACAGGGCTAGGGGGGGAGACAGAATGGTACAAAGCTAATAGCTCTGAAGAGACTTCCAGTGTCTTCTCTCATCTTTTCTCTTTCACCCTATACTGCACCATTTAAGAAATGTACACACAGAGTGACAAAGAGGAGGAGAGAAAGAGAAGCAATGAGAAGTAACAGGCTAATAGAGTTATTGCTGCGCATTAAACAATGCTGTCGACGCTGTGTAGTTAGGGCCGTATGTCTAAGCGCACATTACTTACATTCCTGGCTTAATGCATTGTGCGTGCCTGCTAATGTCAAACACAAATAGCCTCCGAGAACAACACAATTCTCTCAGTTTCTTGCTGTCAAACAGGAAATTTCCAACCAAAAGTTACTTTTCTTTACTTTCTGTTTTCAATTAAAATGCTAGGGTATTTAATCAGTCCAGGATACCAGTAATACATGCAGAGGGACAGATATTAGGCCAAAGATATTATCAGACTGTTTACAAAGTGTTAAGACAAGCAATCAGGTGGAAGCTTTAGTAATGCACACACATCATTAGATGTTTAGTCTGTGCTCTGGAGCCACAAGCCACAGGGCTGTTTCTCTTGGCCATTAAAGCAATATTTGGTTTTACCTTAATAAACATACAGATTTTTTTGTAATTAGCTGATAGATTCCTGACACCTTAGTAACTTAGTAATTTCAGCTTTATAGAGCTCCCCAGCTGAATCACTGCAGTGTTAAACAGTGTTGCAAGTGCAATTTAATGTTGTTGTTTTGCAGGCGTACGTTAGCCATAACTTGACTCGCCTAAACTTTTAGGCAGCATTTTACATTTAGCACACTTAATAGAAACTCCTAAACATGGAGAAAGTCACACACGGCTGCACAATGCACAGTCAGACAACTTGGACAATTTAGACAAAACTGATATTTCTCAAAACTATTTAAGATAAGATTAGGTGTGTTTAAAAGACCATGAAGAAAACTGGGTGTTAAGTTAATTTTGCTAAACTGATAGAAACATATGGTGTGCGTGGACGCCAAAGCCCTTACCCCTCTTTCACGATGTGGGGACAGGAGTGCTGTAATAGAAGAAACAGTTAGAGCATTTAGCACTTTGTAAATAAACATCGGGATTCTAAATGCAGTTCCATAACTGAACCAGAGGCCATTTATGGGAGGTGAGAACAGACATAACATATTTTAACTATGTATGTTTGAGAAAGTCCAGACTTGTTGTTCGGTCAGAGAAGAACCAAATAACATAATATAGAAAAGTGTGTGTGACCTAAAAGATTGTGTGTTTAATTTAAACAACAGTAGGTTCTGTTTCTTTTTGCTTACACTGATTATAAATTATGTGGGAATGTTTGGTGGAGGAAGATAAAAACAAAGCTGTAATAATTACTTAGCACTCTTCAGTTGCACCCTGTTAAAGATATACAAACTTTGCTTTTATAAAGGGATGACATATGTACATGAGAGGAGAGGAGAGGAGAGCTGTATTAGTAGTAGCTGCAGGGGCAGTGGAGCCTGTATGTCTGCTTCATGGCTCTGTGAGCGCAGACATAACTATTGTGTTTACAAGGCTGAGTTGCTCTTACTGTTAAATTATCGAGGTGGGGGCGTGTTAAAAGAGGAGGAACAGAGGGAAGGGGTGGGGAGGGGGTAAATATTTGTCCGTCTCTCATAGTTCTGGTTAACCGGGCTGAGGAATTCTCTTTGCATCTTGTAATTACAGAATTTGGGTAGTGTCACTCTTGGAGAGTGCATGGCCTCAGAGACCTGAAAGAGGAGGCCCCTCTGACACAGCGTGGAGAACGAACCTTAAAGTGTGGAGGCGGGAGAGTGGCACGCTTCTGCGTCTCACTACTGTCAAAGAGGCTTGTGTCAGGAGATTACACCGTGAAGTTAAACACCGCATTGGTCACTTTTTTCTTTTCATTTGCTCTCTTTTTATTTTGGCTTGGACGAGTGTGAGACCTTTCGGAAAGAATGTTGTGGCTGAGGCAAAAAAAAAAAAAAAAAAACTGAAATGAAGAAAGAACCACAGTCTTAGTTTGCTCAGTCTTTCGCGGAACGGAGGAAGCTCTTTCCTCTCCCTCGTGCACAGCCCCATGTATTGAACAACATCTTCACTCCTCTTAGTTTTTATTCCTTCTTCCTCTCTGTGGCCTGATCATTAAAGGAGAGGGATGAGTTCACAGCTGATAGTGTCTGGTTGCAAGAAGCGGACAACGGTATAGGATGACATTATCGGAAGCAGCTGCATATAGATGCTAAGACCAAAAAAAAGACACAAACAGAAAGAGAATATTATGGCGTACTTCTCTCAGTATAAACGTCTGTCTGCTTGAATTACAGTAATGACCCCTGACAAACCATAATAAGACACATGCATCTCTATGGATACAAGCCATGACCAAAGGAATGGCTCTCTGTTTACTTTCCAGTTTGACATTCTGGAGTATGAGACTCTTGTTAGCAAAAACTAAAACATGATTAGTTTCCTGTTCTCTTCTAAAACTAATAATACACTGCACACACACACACACACAGGGAAAAACACACACAGAGAGAGGCACACAAACACACACACAAACCCATATGAATAAAAGAAAGAATATTAGTAACTTACAGCCAAGTATGGCACAACTGTTATTAGTGAGAGAGATTTGTAAGGAGAGTGATGGAGAGGGACGAAGCTTACCCTCTGTCTCTGTGGCTGAAGTGGAATAGTTGTGGTGACGGGTTGTGACAGCCGAGGGAACGAGGGAGCAGGAGGGGAATATCACTCCAAAAATCCCCAGGATACAGGGAGGGAAGAGTAATTTAGAATGAATGGCCTGCCGTATGCTCTCGAGCAGTTTCTCTTGTCTTTCTCACTTATGGATATAGAATTGCATGTGGACAAGTCTTTTTCTATCTCCTTCTCTAACACACACACATGCGAACACACACACGCTTGCGTAATAGATATTTACTCTATGAATTCTTGCATTAACTCTCTAGTCACTAGATTATCATAATGATTCAGCCAATAAGTATTAATACTGGCTCCTTTGCTGGATCCCTCGGGTCAAAATTAGACATACATCACACATATGCCACACCAGAATGAGATGGGCACAAGTCCTGTACACTGACTCTCATTTCCTTCCCTCGTCTCTTGATAGTATCCCTAATAGACCTCTCTCCCAGTGGCACACTGCTGTTGCAACATTCACCTACTATTGCTTTAATGAGATGTCTGCGCCTGTATGAGTGTGTACGCATATGTCTGTGTGTGCCTGAGAAAGAAAGATGTTAGCGATCCTTGCGGCCCTGTTTATCTCCACGCTTGTGTTGGAGTAGAGGGAGGTCAGAAGCAGGGCTGCTTGTATCCATCTCCATTCCCATGGCTGCTCTGTCACAGGCACAGTGGTCACAGGAGAATGAAAAGACTATGGATTTTTTCTCCTCCTCCCTACACTCACCAGAGTAGGAAGATTAGGCAGAAGATGAGCACAGCCTGGCCCATTCAAAGCAGCTTTAAGCCCAACACTGGAAGCATCTGACCTGAGTTCTCTGGTTCATGGAGCACAAGTACACACAAGACATGCATTCGCGCACGCACACATGCACAAATCAACCAGGGAAAGATTTCTTGGTTCACTTTTCCGGTTCAGAGCTTGGTCACATGGTGTCTGGGTGTTAAATGCTGACATTGTGGCCTGTGTACATTAAGATGCTATAAGCACACGCAAGTGCACACACCTAAAACACTGAGAAATAAGCCTTCACACTCCCTGCTCAGCAGCCCCAGATGGAGGCTGACAGTTGCATGTGCATAAAAAGATATTTTTAGGGAAAACTTAATAGACAATAAGGTGAAGCGAGTCAGGAAAAAAGAGGGGAAGGAGGGGGCATCCACTCATAGGCAAACAGTAATAGGGAGATAAAATTCAAAGCTCTGCAGCTCTCACTAGCAATTAAAATAATTTCCGTATAATTTGAGAAAGGCCCGACCCGCCTTATCGGTTTCCAGATAAGTCTCCTCCTCCTTCTCCTCTTCTTCACCCAAATGCAGAGGGCCTGATGACTGAAAACCGACAGCGCACTGATAACCACCGCCATATGGGCTCCCTCTTCTCTGCTCAACTCATTTCACTTGCTGCTCTTTCCTCTGCACAAACACTTAAAGATGCAGGCACACAGTCACACATGCAAACATGAAGCAAGCGCCATGATCAAAAGCTTCCCTTGTTTCTTGTTCTATTGTGGTGTGTGTCCATGCGTGTGTAATTTGTATCATTTCATATTCTTTGTTTTGCACCTGGGTGGAGAAGAAAAAACGTTGAGCATTTGTTTCTTTTAACTGAATGGAAATTCTGATTGAGAAAAAAAGCGTAAGATTGAAAGAGTGAAGCATATTCTAGAGAAAGTGTGGGTGAGCGAAGCGAAACTAAACAGGGCCTGAAACCTGATGCCGTCTCTGTTTATGGGGGTTCCGTGTAAAACTATATATACTATATTAGATAAAACTAATGGTGTGGGCAAACGTGGACTGCAAAAATTAAGCTTGCCCGAATGACATACAAATGAGGCATCATTTAAATATCTTTCACGGGACTTGATTAGAGCGACGAGTAACTGTAACTACTTCACACCTAGCAGATGTATTGCTGGGGACAGGCAATGTCAAGTTACAATATATTTATATTAACTAATATATATTCCAACATAGATTAAAATAAGTTGTGGTTAAAAGCTGTCTTTTGATACTGTGTTTCATTTGGGTTGAGTGCTTTGTTCTGCTGTGTGTGGGAAAAGATTCCTACATTGCTAAAAACTGACACAGATACACATACAGTGACACAACATGCAGAGGAGAGGAGAGAAACTAGTGTGGTTGTAAAAGATGCGAATAAAACAAACTGTGCACGTACTTTAAATAAGCCAAAGAAACAGAAGTCAGAAATTTGTTTACGTGTGTCATTTTTTTATTTTTTTTTATACTTTTATTATACTTTTTGTTGTTGTTTTTTCATTCCTTCAATAATTTGGATGATTAGTTCTTAAGAAAGTTACAACATGAACAGGCCCATTTTAATAGGAACTTCTGATGACAATTTAACGTGAAAGTGCATTAAACCTGACTTGAGTAAACGGGTGCCACCGCAATATGGCACCCGTTTGGGAAGCCAGTAAGTAAGGGTTCCAGTAGTCTAGTGATGGTTCTGCAAATATGAACTAAGTTCCTCACGTGCAAGCTACATGGGAATCACTGTGGTCAAACTGTTGACACTCTTCTTGGTAGATGATAGGATGTGACAACTGACTACAGACTTTTTGCTACTTTACATAAACAGTTGTGGTGGGAAATGGTCAGTGGCAGTTATGGCTTGTGTGTCACAATGTGTCAGGTAGGCTGGTCTCAGATGGCCCATTTGGGTCATGTGTGAAACAGTGATGTGACACTGTTATTCACAAATGGTGTTTAAACCACAACCATCTGTAAGTGTGTGATCTGCAAAAGAGAGATCTCGGTTTTTCCAAGAAACAATAGCTTAGATTAGGTGTCATTTGGTGTGCTTTATTTAAAATCAATGTTGGATTTTTTTTTTTTTAAAGGCGATTACAGATTTAAAGAATGTGCTCTTGTGCATTGGGATGTTTGTGTATCTTTTTTACCTGTGTGTGTAGCGCAAGCCTCGAAGTTGGTAACGTGTCTTTTTTGGGAGGTTTTGCTGTCACGGACGCACAGAGGGCAACGTTCCAGTGAACAGGAGGTGGGTGCAGTGACATAAGCGGGACACAGTGCATCTACTATACGCGATACTCTCACAACACCTACATATGGAGGGGTCAAGGACATGCACACGCTAAGTAATGCATATACACTATCATGAGATGTAATTTATTTTACATAACACTGACTATTTTAAAGACCAATTTCAAGACAAATTCTGTGCAACATTTCTTTGCACCATTGTACTGCATTTAAAGTGAATACAATTTTTTTTTTTCTAGTCTCTGAACAGATACAGTACAATACAGAGCGAGTCTGGTTTCATATACTTGGCAGCATCCTGCGCACACACTGTGTGCGTGCTGTAAATAGCCAGAGTGTGTCGTGCATCTCTGCTGTGTTTGGACCTATTTTAGAGCTGACACAGGAAACAGGGCCATTCTGACAGCCACCCTGCCAGCCGGTACTGCACACAGCAGCCCCGGAACCTTCTGTCACACACACAAACACGCACACACATAGACACACACACACACACACACACACACACACACACAGTCATACACACAGAAAAACTAGAAGTTTTTCATGTTAACAACCTACCAGTGCTTAATCCACTTCATAGGCTTCCACAAATCATTTAATGTCCTCTTTAAGTCCACACTTTTGTGTTCACCTGAGTTTTGTTTTTGGGGGTTTTTTGCAGTTCAACAATAAAGACCTTCAACAAAAGCCCTGGACCCCTGTTCTCAAGCATCTCCTATCACATCTTAATTACTATCAATTTCAAACCTTGCAGTACAGAAGTGATTTCACATCTGAATCAACTAGAAAAAAAATAGCTTCTGTGTTACAGATCCTTGCATAATATCAAGAAAAACGATAACTCTGGCAGAGAGAAGCTCAGTTACTCAAGACACAGGTTTCTGCTTTCAGCTACATGAGACAGCTGGAGATCCAGTCCACAGTTAATTTAAAGTTAATTCGTGTTGTTCAGTGTGTTTGCTATTCTGCTTCCTTGTTCCTGCACCGTTCTATTTTTTCATATATCCACCAGGGTGATGTAATTTAATTCAACATCTTTGTAATTCATTCATTTGGTAAATATTTTGAGGGACTTAGTAATATAGAGGCACAGACTGCGGGAGTTTAAAAGCTAAATTAAGCTGCATCTCAGTGATATGACAGTGCTAGCTCATTTAGAGACAGTTAGTATACAGACATAAATGCCTCTTCAAAGGCTGCTGCAGAGTCCCACTCACCAGCCTCTCATGTTTGGGGTGGAAGATAAATTCTGCAGGCTGCTTCTGCCTTCCTGTGTAATTATGTGCACGGTGATGTGCCTTTACAGCCTGCCTAACAGTCGGAAATTATCTCCCGGAAATGAAGTCCAATTAATTGTGGCACTTTGCAGGCGTACATGTGTGCAGAAACACTGTAATGACACTTAACGGGAAATTGGCTCCTGTTGAAATATTTAATAAATAACTTGCGAGGTGAAACAACCTCATATGATACTGACAAACGTAGCTTGTTCTTTTGGTTTTTTCTACACACACAGACACACACACACACTTCAATTTAACAAATTTCTCAGTTGCTTGGTGTAAGGCATCACACTAACCGGTAGTTAAAAAGACGCACACTATGTAAACGTATCACAGTTTTTCCTGTGGACCTTTGTCACATGTCACCCATTTCTTTTTCGCCTCATGTTTCCAGTCACTGCCTGCTGCCAGCTACCGAAGAGAAGAAAAATGCCTGAATTTATCTTTTTTTTAAAGGAAAATTTAAAAAAATTAGGTAGATTTTTTTTTTTGACCTACACGTGGCTTTACAGTATTGATACAACCTAAAATGAAAAGGTCTATAAATGGAAACAGCAGTCTTTTAGGGTCAGTGACACACCGTGTCACGCCACAGCAGCTCTCTATTGTAGGGCACAGTGTGTTGAGTCAGCACTTTTCAGAGAATAGCACCTTTTGTTTTTGTCTCTGGGAGTCTGGGTGTTCTGCCCAGAATCACCGTCCAGACACAAGCCATTCGGGAATTCGATTTTTCTTTCTAATAAAAAAAGAGATTTGTTTCTTATTATGCTTATTTTTTTAGTTGCTCTCTGAATATATTTGAAGTTTTAATTCACTTTTGATATAGAATATTCCCCCTGTGATTTCTTATTTCTGAAATTATGTGATTACTAAATGTACAGCAAACAGTTACTTTCTGTACTCTCATACAAAAGCTGTTGGAGTGGATTTGGTTGATTGCTCAAGCACTCCTCAGCAGCAGCGTTTTACAGGAAGTGAGTGGATTTGAACGCGCATGCATCTGATCATCATCATAATTGGCTTCAGATTAGCTGAGACATTCCTTTAAAAGTTGATGTGTTCATCTAATTTAAAAATTCCCATCCTACAAGACAGGTTTTCTCAAATGTGTATGAAAGGGTGCGTGAGTTTACATTCACCTCTACATATTTATAACACTAAATGACATTAGGGCCATTGTGATCTGCTTGGTTACACATAATAGAGTGTATCTGGCCAACGTGTGAGTCTGTCAATATGTGTGTGTGTGTCTCTCTCAGTGTGTAAAGACCCGTTCAGCTCGGCAGTATGGCACATAAATGGCCACAGAGGGGTGCGAGTGTCAGCCAGAACGCGTGCTTGGCAAGCACAGAGCTATGCTATTAGCAAGCGCTAACAGTTTTATTATTAGAAAATAAACGGTGCGCTGCAAAACTCTGAATGTTATTAGCACCTCACCATCTGGGTCTGACAGCTGTGTTCAGCCACCATCATGGCTGTTCTGCTAAAGGCTATATCTGAAATCGCCACTCTTTATCTACAGCACTTTCACAGTCGTCCTGTGTCTGTCAGTTTCCTCTCTTTCTCACATTATCTCTTTTTCTTCCTCTTGTTGTTTTTCTTGCAGACATGAAGATGGGTAGATAATTCGCCAGCACAAACTCTTGATTTCTCACACTGAAAGAATTCAAACATTTTTTATTATATCAATAGAGGTTTTGTTAGTCCTATGTTTCAAAGTGTTTCACTAAGATTTAATTTAAATAAGAAAAAAAAAAACCTAACCCAAAACCACAGGAAGAATTCTGCTCTCACAGAAACTCAGTCCTTGACTATTGTTCTATTTTATATAAAACATGTTTTACACACAACAGACAAAAAGAGCGTGGAAACAGTAAGTCTCATAATGCTTTGTTAAAAGAGACATACTGTCTGTGCTTCCTTGTGCGCGACCTCTTGCACACTAAAATGTGTTGCCTTTTTGCAAGTGCTTGAAAGTGTGTCTGCAGGGATACCTTTAGATTTCTTTCCCCCGCATGTGTGTTTTTCCCTCCTTGATCACACAGCTTCTGCAAGGCTTTATTTAAACAGATAACCTGCTACTAGAAGCCCCCAGCACCCCCCCAAAACCTCCTAAGTCCTCTCCTGGCCTTCCAGTCTTTAACAACAACCCCCATCGAAAGGAGACACCTCCAGAAATTAGCACTCTTATTGCAGACACTGCAGAAAAGCCTACCCTCCAGTGTTTCTCTTTCTCGAGCAGAAAATACTTTTCTCCACTAAAACAGGCCAACTGCTTCTAGGCGTGCATCTCCTGTGCCCGACCTAATCTACATGCATACTTACCTTCCTTTATACTTACGGGCGTCGCTACCGAGAAGCGTGAAGGACTCTGGATGGCATAAGAATCTATTTCACATATAGATGCACAGGGCTTGCGCACAGGAATAGGAAAGAGAGCAAGGAAATAGGAAATATGTTTTCAATTTCACTGACCCTCCATTGTATTGTGCCACGGTTATACGCTGTCTAATTCTATTTGTTTAAGTGTTCCTTCACTGTCTGGTGGGTTTAGAGAACAGCGTCAAATAAGCTTTACAAAGAAAAAAAAGTGGATGATAATAATTCATTATTTTATTTTAAATGCGATTCTTTCATTTACACAAGCAGCACATATTGAAAAATCCACAGCATGGGTTTTAGATAAGCTAAGAGGTGTCCAGTACACCTCTTAAAATTGATTGAGATGGACTCAACTTTTCTTCTCTGTCCAGGTAAAAGTGGTTTATTTTTAAATCTTCAAAAGCAAGTCTTCAGGATTCAGTTTTGGTACAAAAACTTGGCTTTAATTTGTAATAATTGTGGGAAATGACATATGGATGCAAGATAGAGAGCAATTTATACAGACTTTAAATGAGTACTGAGCAAGTGAGTCATTCTGGCAGAAGAAAAAGACAATATTTGGCTCTGGACTTGTTCAAATAAGTTACACAGCACTGACAGTATGCTTGTATTTTCTTCAGCAGTATGGTCTAAACAAACAGCTTTTGAAACGCTATCAGACACAGGGAAAGCAAGCACACTCATTTCACACTGCCTGAGGTTTGCAAAAGGACCATTTTGTTTTGATGGTGTGTGCGTTTGTATTTTTATGCAGCAAAATGTACACATCTGTGTGCAACGTGGTAACGCACTTGACTTGAGCCTGACCACAAATCAAAGTGATGGTTGGTGAGCACCACATAAGAGAACAGAAATGAAGCAGATAAGATTTGAGATCAAACAGACCTTCCCCAGTCGAAACTCCCCTCAAGGAGCAGCACGGCTACAAAGTGCTACTTAGTGTATGTCTCATTTAGTGGAGCCACTACTGCAACCACTAACGAGGTGATAACACAGACAGATGATAAGTTATTAGGAAAATGAAATAAGACCTGTTAAGTCACTTTTCTTTGCTTTCTCTGTCTCTCTCTTTCTCCCCATTATTGTGCCATTGTGCAGTATTTAATGGCATCTTTCAGAATAAATTCTGTGTATAAATACAGACTGTGATTTCAGTACTTTAGTGACTACATAGAATGCTGGTCTGAACTGAGATCTAAGCTCAATTGGTCCAAACACAGCAGACAATTGGCCTCCGAGGACAGATGAGGAATGGCATTGATGAGAGGTTTTTGTCACTGGCTGGGAGCCAGAACTTAATGTGGATAGTGGAGTATTTGAGTTTGACAGGACTGAATGCTGTTTGTCTGACAGCTTACTGCCGCATATCTAACTCTAGATAATATCCAAAGCCACTTCTGCCCCTTGTGCTCCCCAGTAGCTTCTTCTTGTTTTTTTTTTTTAATGCATGCTGAGATTTTCCCTCTCCTCTATATTCCACATATCGGTGTAATTGGTGTAATTCTCATTTTTAGTTTCCAACACACTCCAGCAAATGAAAAGGTCTCAGTTTCACTACAACCTAAGTGTAGCATATTCCAAGCCTAAACATGCACATATACAGGAGCACGTACTGCTGCACAGATTCATGCGTTGCACAATTATGAATGAATTTGTGGAATAAGTCTGCTAAAGCGAGCCCTTGTGAGAAAACTATAAGAATGTGCCAAATAAAAGGGATTGGGAACCAGTGCTGTTAATATCGTTGTCTATGTGTGAACTGCTATCCCTCCAGTTTTTGTTAACTCTCCCCTCTGTTGCTGTTTAATGTATCAGAGGTAGCCACCATCCGTCTAAGAACTGGGTTTTGGCTGACTCTATTAATGGCAGAGTGACAGAATCAAAGGCGGCTTTATAACCGTTATCCCCCTGTTGACAGCCAAATTGTTCTGTCAGAGAAATCCTGACTTATCTTATCCATTGTTCCTGTGGTACAAATTCAACCACAAAGCAATGGATACAATAGCACACTCTTACACTTTAAATAACTTGAATTCAGCGTCCTCTCCTTTTGTGTTTCTTTTTTGCAGTGTAATACTCTAAAGACATTTAGGATTTCAAAGAGGACAGATTTGATAACTTCCAAATGTGCAGAGTGAGCGTACGGGTATGAAGGGCGATGTATGTTGCGAGTAGTGGATTGAGAAAATGTTATTACATAAATGGACTATGCAAGACAAAGACGCTGATATTATCATAATTAAAAGTGAGCAGCACCATATGGTGAGGGAAAGAAAGCGGCTCATAAACAATCAAATTGAAAGCCTCTTGGTAAAAGAGAGGTAGAAGAACAGACAAAGTCTGAATGTACACTTTTCTATAACCTTCTCCTCTCGTCATCTCTTCTCATCCTCTATGTGAGTGTATGCTTGGTCAGTGCCCTGGTCTGCTAGGGGTCTACAGTATGCTCCAGGAATAGTCCAGTCACGTGGACGCTCTGTGGGATCTGTTCCCCTGGCAGGAAGCTGTTATATGGTTACAGTTATTTCTGTTGTCTGTCTGGGGATAGTTTTTACTGCGCTCCAGAGGATCAATAATTGTCATAAAAGGACTGCGTCACCTGGTGCCTTCTTTGAGCAGGGCATTGAGGCGGTGTGTGTCTGCGTGTTTACATGTTTGCAAGTATACACTGTGCGCAGGTATGAATGGGTGAAATGCTTGGGTGTTTGTATATTAACTTAAGAAGGGAGAGTGGTCTGTCGATCTAAGCGTGTGAAAAATTGTGAAATGTGTTTGTTACGTGAGAGGAAATGAGCTGCAGACAGTGTGGTATCCGTGGTTATGAGATGTTTTTTTAGATGTGTTACATTTGATATATAAGGATGAGGTGACATGGGTCAGTCAGTGTGTTGGTGAATTTGACCACAGCGTGCACTTTTGTGATGGTTTCATACTTGCAATAACAGTACATATTGCCCTTTACCTCTTTGACCTCTTGTGTCTGTCTGCACTTTTTTTTGTCTAAAAGGCCACACCACATCCCCGTCTGTAGCATGTCTGCCAAGTATCTGTGTCTCTCTTATAACTTGTCTACTGTATACAGTATATGTACCACCACAGCCCTGAAGCTGAAGTCAGCCCTGGGGACTCAGAGAGGAGGTCCTATAACGGCACGGGCAACGGAAGCTGGCTTCTAGCTAATTGGTTCCTGTGTTAGCGGCACACAGAGACGGTGTCAGACTCAGCACTTTCCCCCCTCGTTCCCTCTCCTTTTCCCTTTCTCCATCCATCCATCCCTCGCTGCCTGCCAGCCACAGATGCCGCACATTTAACATCCCTTCAGGACACATTCATGAGCTAATATGTGCATTGCTTGATGCCTGTGTGCTGTGTGTTGCCAGAGAAGTTAGGTGTGGCTCAGGAGCTAATAGTTTGGCAAAAAATCCAAAAACAACATAAGAAATTTGGGTGAAAAATAAATAAATACTTAAAAACATGGTTTAAAATTAAGAATTTCTCTTTTAAATCTATTTCCTCTTTGAGGAAATCTACACCTCGGTCAGTGATATTCACGGTGATTGCTGCTAATCTATCCATCTATGCCTGCAATCTTGCCCATCATTGTCTTCTTTGTCCTTTGTATCTGCCTCAACCCACAGCCACAGCCCTCTCTATGAGTACAGCTGATGAAGGTCACTGTCTAACTCTGTTTAGGTCCACCCTCCCCCCCTTCCACAAACACATACGAACACTCCTTCAACCGATGGTCCCAATGACAGGGAAGGCAGACTTCTAGTCCAAGTAATCACAGCTTGTAGGTGTCTGCATTCCAAAATGCACACAGATGCCTCCACTGTGAGTGCGTGTGTGTTTTCATACTGTGGGAGGAGATGACTATGAAGGGTATCCCACTGAGTGTGAGTGAATTTGAGGAAAGCGGGCCTTTTCGCGACCCAATCACAGAGTAGGTGTCTGGCTGGTCACCGCCTAGTGCTGTGTGTTTATCATCGCAGGATGTCCTCTCACAAATGGGCTCAAACTTTGTGAGCCACTCGCTAACTCACATTCATAAGGTATTATCCTCTACATTCTTGTGTTCTTGCCAGAGGGTAAAATACTGTAGCACTGTCTGTGCTGTATTTTCTTGTAGTTAATGTTGATGGGAAAAAAAAAATAATCATACATATTCTAGATAAACAGAGAAGCTTAGCAATGCTTTGTCCAACAACTCAACAACAATCAAAATTTGTTTAAAAAAACAACATATGCACATTCATATATACATTTTCAGTATTTAATCCTTCAAGTTTTCTAAACATCACCATAAATGTTTGCAGTCGGCAGGAAGAAATATTGTGGGCTTGGAAATGTTGTCAATGAACATTTTTCATTAACTGAATTTAAATATATCCCTATGGTATTGCATTTCCTGCTAAATGCATTTGCTAATTAAAAAAAATGTTATGCATGGAAATATGTTTTAGGCTGATCTGCTGAAACAAAGCTTTACAAAAATCTATGAGATGGAATTATTTCCACGAGACACTTTGTGCGACAGACCCTTGTCTCCTGTCACACCCTTTAAATCGCTATGGTCTCCCTCCACCCTGTCGACTCCAGAGATGACCTCCTGTATGAGGGTGGCAGCACAGGCTTGGCCCCCTCTCTGCTCCACTGCATTAAACATTGATGGAGCTGTAAGGGAAAGCTGGAGCCTGTCTCACACTGTGGTGTGGCCCTCGCCTATAGCAAGTCTCTTCTCTGGCTGCAACCTGTCTCCTTTCAATTTCTCCCCCTCCTTTCGTAATCTTTACGTTTATTACTGCTGTGGTTATTTGAATGTGGTTGAATGAAGCTGTCTGCAGCAAGTGCTACTCAGTATAAGGAGACACATCAAATCTCAAGAAAAGAGAATGATAAGTGTGTGCCTGTGGCCAGTTGCACTGCACAACGTGACTTCCTGGAAATGACTGCGTGTGTGTGTGTGTGTGTGTGTGTGTATTTGATTTCTGTATTTGCATCAGTGTCTGTTTGTGGTACATTTATGTTATGCATTATGACTCTTAACCACAGAGCACAGCTATATGAAAGGAAGTGGTAGGAGACAAGACGGCAAATACTTTCCTTTCCTTATCAGTGTGTGTGTGCTTGTATGTAGCAGAAGCGGTGCATAACATCAGACCATCAGCACCCTGCTATTTTCACAAAATGTAAAAAGATGCGCAATTGCTTCTAAAGCACTTTCAGATGCATATGAATAAAAGCTTGATTAAATCATACGCACAATGCAATTATACCTTGAAAAAATAAAATAAAAGTGTATGAAATGTGGGAGCATGCAGTGAGGACGGCATCAAAGTAACAAGCATCACTAACAAGTGAAATTTACTCATCCATTAGGCCAGTTGAACAACATGTAGTGACAAGTTCAAACACAAATATATCCAAGAGAGATTTAGTTACTGCCACCCTACCTCACCCATCTGTACCCAGTGCAGACTTACCATGGGAGATCTGCCACACAACCAACAAGTGGTAAAGTTCAGCTGCATACCAGACCTGTTAAGACTGTAAATGTATTTATAGAGTGCAATATGAGCAGGGTTCGGGTGTTGGACAGTAAGAGAATGAGACTTTGTAATCTACTATGTATGAGAATCAATGTCTGGTGTTACTTTGTGTTAATGTGCGAGGTCTGGCAGGAAGCATGTGCCGTACATGTTTGTGTGCATGTGTGTGTGTGTGTATGTGTGTTCCTGTGGTGAGGATGAATGTGTGGGAGAAGGCTTGCGTTAATTAGGATCATGCCTGATTATGTGGCTTTAAGGCATGGAGAGTTTGTAGATAATCACAAGTGGTTTGTGCTAGTGTGTTGGATCCTGAGAAGATCTACTGATAGATCTCTCTGCCAGTTACCTGCTTTAATAGTTCACAGGCGAATGTCCATTCAACACATGTAGGTAGGACTGTTTTCAGTTCTGAATTACACAAAGCAGGGATATGATACATCCTGCAAGTGCTGAGTAATATAAGAGCAGTGCACTTTTGAAAATAAGATCATCATGATGCAGTGCAAAAACATAGAGGAGATAAAAAGTGTAAGACTCTAATAAAACACTCAACTGATGCGGTACATTCCTTACTTTTTTTTCCCTAGGTATTTTAAAATGATCTGAATTGGCAAAACTAAGCATTCTCATTAATCCGAGCATCTCAGAAGAGTTATCTGCTTTAAGATGAGAGAATCACATGAGAATAAACCTAAGTGAAATAATCACAGCTCTGAGCAACAGCAAACGCGGATGAATAAATAAGGCTGACTAAATAAATGATCAGTGATTGTTTGGCTCTAAGTGCTGTTGCTGTAGCTCAGCATCCTGATTTAGTCGAAGCCTTCAGCCATCCCTCAGCGGCGCTATGGTCTTAGCGGAAGAGAAACGGCTAAAAAGCCCCATTCTTCTTCATACCTTCAATATTCAATGAGAGTGCTAATTGCAACGTGCTGAAAGAAAGAAAAAAGGGAGGGAGGTGCAGTGGGGAGGTGGGAGGAACATACTGGCTAATGGTCCGTAGGGGGAAAATAAAGAAGAGGAAAAAAGGGGGATTTAAAAAGTTAGACATATCCTCAGGAGGTTCCTTCTTCTGTTTTTTTTTACCTGTGCGTCTCTTAGCTCTAATACTAATGCTCATTAACCAGTCTGTGTGATATCCGCCGTATCACTGCTACTGTTAGCCACCATCACCGGGAGCACTCTGGTGAAGCGAGTGCATCGAATGGTTACACATATGCTCCTCTGTTGTCAGCCGGAATACGACACCCCCACACACACACCTTTTTGGGTTTTTTTTTTTTTGTTTTACCTCAAAAGTTAGTTGGATAGATAGCTTGGAATATATTCGCTCAAGGTGCACCCATTTGTGAAGAAGAATTGGGGGATGCATATGCATTAAAAAGTCTTTGTGTGTATAAAATGCCAGCGCAGCACTTTAGCTTTCCCTCATCTTTCTACCCCTGTTTCTTCCTTTAATCTTTGGCTGAGTTATAATACAATAAGTCTCTATAATCACTGAATCTGCTTCTCTCGACTTTGCTGGGATAAATGAATGGGCTTTAAAAGAGGTGAAGGAAACAGGAAAAACAAAATAATGCAAATTTAAACTTGATATTAATCATTATAGAATAAAAAGTGATCAAATATCATTAGGTTTAATACTTTTTGCATTGGAATATTCCACTTATGACCACCAGAGGCAGCATTTCCAACATGTCTCTCTTAGATATTTTAGCTGTGGTGTTTCCTTGTCCTATGTCTTGCAGTCAGCCCTTTCACTGTCCCCTGGTATACAGCAACTGAAATACTGCTGATAGGAAGTTTTCCTCATAAATCATGCCATTCACCAAACAAAGCAATAAAGATGTTTGTTTGCATTATTGAAGGAAAACTATTGCCTGAGGTCAGCTTTAAGCAGTGGTGTGTGTGTGTGCGCATGTATGCATTCTTATAATACGTGTTTACTTCTTTGTTTTCCTGCCAAGTTTTTTTTTTTCCAGGTCTAAGGAAAGCACATTTTGTTCATTTTCTATTTTGTCCACACTGGATCAGGTAATAGTATTTCAGACTGCTCAGCCAATCAAAAAACAGCAGTGTGTGTGTTTGCGAGCGCTTTTGAGTGCTAAAGTGGTACTGGGAAGGGGGTTCTGTATAATGCACAAACTTAAAATATACGTTTGGCTGCATGTCTGTACTTGTGCATAAGAGCTGGTCCGCTTTTATGTTCCAATGGGATCTTTGGGGATTATTTACAACTCTTGACAATTTTATAACAACCCATTTGGTGCTATTTATATTGATCACACATGCTGCCAAGTACAGACTCAGAATAAAGGCTCTTCCTGAAATGTACTCTTTCTGGGCTTTCTGTTTTTTACTCTTTCCTCCTCTTTTCACTACCTTACTGCAGTTTTGACTTGCTTCAAGTTGTTTTTTTTGTTTGGTTTTTTTTTTGTTTGTTTGTTTTCGGTGACACAAGCTCTCTCCTAAAACTTGTCCCTGGAGTTACAGTGTGGCCCTCTTATTAGACACACATCATAGTATATGTCATATAGACCACTTTCAGTTTGCAAAAATATATTTGAGGTAAAACTGTGTGTTTTTCGCCACGCTCATGCTAGACTCAAAAAATGAATATTAGTAGTATATCAGTACTGATCAGTGATGTCTGCCTAACCCTTTGCCTTGTTTGTGTTGTGTGGCTTCTGTCTTTCTATTGGTGAGTCACACAGATACCCAGATAAATACACAAAAAACACTCTGTGGTTTTGTGTTTTAATTACTGAAGTGAGTCAGGAAACTGAAAATCACAAAAAAATGTTTCTAAAAGCACATCTGACATAAATGAAATACTCCATATTGTCTGTTTGACAATATGTCAAAGGTCAAAATGTCGTCAGTACCTGTGCAACATAGCTTACACCTACTTGATAATTAGAGAGCAACCCAACCCAGGTCTCTATCAATAGGACCCTCTGCACAGTTGGTCAGTAAACAGCATTCCAGATTAAGCCTGAACCTGGTACACTTGTTAAAATCAAACCCAAGTATTTGGTTTCCCGTCATGACACTTCCATGTGATTCATCACTGCATGTGTTTGTTCAAGTGTGATGAAAGTTTATAGGCAACGTCTCCAGCTGTGCTGTAACTTAACCTAGTCCATGGGAGTCTGTTCTGGGCTCTTGACTGCACTCTCATGGCCTTCAAGCAGTCAGCACTTCATCAGAGGGAGAGTCTGTGAGTGCTTTGCATGGCAAAAATACTACTTTTATACTGAAACCAAGAGGGAAACTTAAAACACAACTTGAGAACGTTAAAAGACAAGTAAGAACATGGGAGACAGGTAAAAGGTGTGCACTGGAGGGCTCACATATAGGAAACTAAACAGCTTATAAGAAAGACATTACTTGCTTGCTGTCCACTTACTTTAAAAACTTTTTACGATCTTGTTTATGCTGCCTCCTCATCCTTGCCACTCCTCCCTCCCATTCTGTCACAGAATGAGTGATGGTAAGTGGCTTCCAAGCGGGTACTGCAGAGTGAGGGGACGAGAAAGTACCTGCTTTTGTTATCTTAACACGCAGCACCATGCAAGAGACAACCATCAAACATCCTGCACCACACTTGACAAGACCAACCTCTACTGATGTGAAGGGAGATGGGATTGACATGCTTGGTAGAGTGCGCTGCATCCCTGGGCCCGGTAGCTTTATGAGTCCAAGTCGACGATAAAGACACAGGCTTCCATGGCCTCAAATGCTCCCCGGGTTAGGGTTAGAAAAGCATATAAAGCAGGGACAGGATGCCTGTTTATTCAGAGTTCAGTGTTATCTGAGTAAGCTCTCCCCATTCACAGAAGCAAGAGTAACCACAGCTCACTAAGACTTGAACTTTAAACAATATCCGTATCCACATATTACCACTAATTTTCCATTCAAGGTCACACAGATGCATCAAAATGAACAATGCAGCTTTATCTTTCCACGGGCACAAAAATAGGCAACTAAACTACACGATAGTGTATGCAGGCACAGTTATAATCATACATAGTATAAAAAATGTAAAAAGCTACTGTGACATCACCTATTGATTTTGGACTCTTCAGTGTTAATGTTTTTTTTCCTGCTACCACATTTGGATGAAAATGGCAGTGTCAGTGCACAAACACGTATCACCACCAGTTAGTGCAAAGTAAAAGACTAATGAAACACTAAAATTTCACACACTAAAACTGGAAAACAAAACTCTTGGATAGTTTGTACCACACAGGAAGCATATTTTTAGCTAGATAATCTATTAAGGATGCCCCGAAAAGCACCGAGATCACAAACACTGTGTAGTGAAGAGGTCCAGCTTTGTTGATTCAGCCACATGTCAGACCTACAGAAATTGCAGTTTTCTGAACTTACATTAGCTTCATTTCTCAGTTTTGCCCATTAGTTAGGTTTTTTTGCAGAAAGGTGAAAGATAATGGTCAAGTGAGGTCATGGTGAAAACACAGTAGTAAGGTTGACCATGCAGCACTTGGTAATTGCTGCTGGGAAGTGCAGCCAAGGGCTGAAGAAAGATGAACATGTAAGGAGCAACAAGAGAACTATCAATAATGGGGTGAGGCCCACAAAGGTAGGACTGCAATCAGGTAGACAAGATTTGTATGGACCTGATGCACACAGTTACTAGTAAGTAGACTACATAAAAACAAAGAGCTAGGACCTGAGTGTAACCACTGAGCAACACAGGAAATAGATGGATAAAGTACAGGGAAAAGGGGAGAAAACAGAGGGCACATGCTGAACAATGGCAGCCACAAATGCAGACGTGAATACACTGGAAGAAAAGATTATTTCCTGCTTTTCACATACCTGTGGCATGTCACTGACAGATGCTTGTGTCAGAGTTTGTTTTAGCAGCTAGGTTTTTGGATGACAGGAGGAAGCTCTGGAAGAGCTCTATCAGTGTTTAGACAGATACCAGTGGGACGGAAAGACACGCAGGCTATCCCCAGGCCATCAGGTCACTACTCTTGAAGTAAAAGTATCTGACCACAATAAATGGCCAGATAATTGGATGTATTAGATGGGTAGTTTTACTGTCTCAGGGCAGTTTTCACTTTGCGCAATTGAAAAAAATAACAAATTTAAGAAGAAAGTTGTAATATATGTTTAATCAAAACTAACTGTACGGGCCGTGCTAAACCCTGTCCATTTATAGCTAATACCATTAGGTATGAGTAATTTAAATGAGTAATTTAACATAACCAGTGACTGACGCGACAGTCTGTTTGATCTCGTTTTCAAAGCTTTCTTTATGACTGGAAGTGCCCCTCTTTGCAGGAAGTTGAACAGTGTTTCCTGGAAGAGAAATCTTCATTTTCCTACCCTCATGTTAGGGAGTTAACAGGACCATGATGAGGAGCAGGCAGAAAGAAGATGAGGAGCACAGGCAAGATTAGACACAATGAGAACACACAAGTAGGCACATCTGTTCCTACTGAGAAACTGATGAAGAACAGACCTTTACTTTCTTTAGGTACAGAGACACACAAACACATGCTCCCGGCTGCACTTAATGCACAGCGTACATGCTCTTGTAGCACAGATGACGGACAAGTTTTCAAAACATTTTATGGATGTAGTTTAGCATTGTTAAACTGGAAATAACAAGGCTGCAGGTACATCTAAATGCAACTGGCCGAGAGACGGTGGAGATGTGAGTCAGTGCCACAGTCCAATCGCACCCTGTTTTTCTAGGCGTGTGAGTGAGCGTTCCCTTGACAACCTCTGACAGTAAAGTGTGAATCATCAGTTGTTTCATCATCATCACACTCCTCCCCCGGAGCACAGTATGGGGGCTGTGACTGCTCCAATCTTGTTTTCTAGTAATAGGTTAGCCAATAAAGCTTCATACACCTTTCTTCCTACTTTTCTAACCCGCCCTCTATTTGTATGACTTGGTCATGCTCTCAATAAAGTGGATCAGCTTCATCTTTATATGTATTTAAAGGAAATCCATCTATGCAAAGCAAATTACATACAAATTTATTTAAGTCTTTGACATTTACGCCAGGCTCTTCTCCAGAGTAGAATTTATACAGATTGTGATCGGGTCACTTTCCTCTTTTCTTTTTTTTTTTTCTTTTTAAGATGATTTAATTTCAGGAACATTTCTCTCAGAGACGAATTGGACTGGGAATTGGAATTAATTAAATAACTCTGTGGGTCAGTGATGAATGGTTTCAAATGGTTCATGCAAAAAAAGAGAAACCACAGCCCCGCTACTTGTCTCTAACAGCTCCTCAAACTGGAGGGGGGTGGGGGGGGTGGGGGGGGTGGGGGGGGGGGTGAGGGTACGGGCTGAGGGGTGTGGGGTGAGGGCTTCCAAAGGCAACCTGTGGTAAAGGTGGTCACACTGAGGTTCACAGCTACGTGTGAGTGCTGTATTGCTTTTGTTCAGATGAACTTGCGCACATCTGCAGACACAAACCTACATCCGTGTGGGGCCGAGAAAAGGGAGAGAGGCAGGTAGTGAAGTTTCTGTTGCCACAGATAGTGTATCAATTCTCACCGCCTCAAAAGTCACCGGAATGCGAGACTGCAGCTTCTGCCACTGCTGTGCAAACAAAAACACTAACAGACTCTGAACATCTAAAATGCCCGCTGACATGTTCCACTGAGCGAGCTAACATAATGAATGTTGGTTTTCAGCAAACTGTCTTGACAATAAATTAACTGGATTTATTGCAACGGTACATAGTGACCTGGGCTTTCTGCTGTTAGAGACAAAACACTAATGCATCCAGTTATGTAGCTGTATTGCCTTTGTAGCTGTGCGCATTTGCGCCTGTTGTGGAAAGGTGTTTTATTTATAGTTATATTGTTTGACATTTCTAAAAATGCATTATACGTGAAAGGGGTGCATTAAATTGCCTTGGAGAAAAGTTGATGCATGAGATTTAGGATGGAGTGCAGTGTTTGTGAGCGAAACATCAGCGGGCTGTTTTGGCGCCTGCACACCAATGCTGCCATGATTCACTCTTGTCCTGTGCACAAATGAAAATAAAATACCCAGCTCGTGTCAGTTACAGCGGCAGTTGTGTAGCTGTGCATGAGATCAGTGGATGCAGAGGTGTGGGCAAAAAAAAAAAAACCTGAATAGGTGAAGAGAGGCCAAATAATTGCAAAATGAAGCAAAAATGTGAAAAAAAAAATCATCGTGTCCAAAAAAAAACTGGTCACAGTATTTTAACGTTGATCAATTCTACTTACTAGTATAATGAACTGTTAAATGTTGAATTTTTTGTCTTGCAGTAGTGTTTGTTTTCTTCTGTAATATGATTGTCCGATATGAGCTGCACCTTCCCAGCACTGCGGAAAGGATGGTATCTATTTCTTCTCCTTCCTGCCATGGCTTATAGAGCAGGCATCCATATCTTACCCTAACCCCATCATAGTTCTCTCTAGCCTGATATCTTTGTCAACCGCACTGAATAAAACGCTGCTTCCTGTTTGGGTTGTCCAAGCAGGGCCAGCTCTCTCTTACTGGCTGCTCTAATGTTCCTATGTCAACTTTGACCCTACTTAACTGAAACCACTGTTATCAGCCTGGTTCGCCCCAGTCACAGGAAGTCATGCTCTGAACTCAAGGCCTAAGACAGGGTTACGAAAGCACGTTAAAAAAAAAAAGCGAGGGGTGAAAATCTACTCAGCAGAAACATTTTGTCCTTTCAGCCTGCAGTATGCACACATGTAGTTTTAGTGAAAAACTGAAAAACAACAACAACAAAAGTTATATCCTGGTTAGTGATGATGCTCAGAAAATAGGTGAAAAAAAGAACATAACCTGAAATGATGCTGCTTTGACTGGGTTGGATTATTTATGATGTTCAGTATGGGTGTATGTTTATTGTGTTGCAGTCCTTTTCTCATTTAGATTAAACAAACAGCTCAAGGTTTCTGCTTCCGGAGTCTGTCTGGTATAACCATCATCTTTTCATTCACGCTTTCAGAGATGATGTTTATTTGACTTCCTCTTCTATCCTCCTCCATTTCTGGTGTACTCTAAACCGCTACACTCCCACACGGAGTGCTGCAGCCCAGCAGCTGGTAAAACAACGAGTAAAAAAATTTAAAAAGACAGACCTCTTTTGGCTTGGCTACAGGGGTAGTCACACGCAGCTAGTAGGTGCTAAGTCTCATGCTAAGTCTGAGTACAGAAGACTTATGCTCCAGCAAAGCTCTGTCTCCTTGGTTACAACACTGCGTTGTGTGCTTGTTATGCTGCTAAACATCCAAAGGTGGACTAAGTGACAAATTATCAGATGGGAATCTTTGATGAGAAATTTTAAAGAGTAAAAGTAGGAGTGTCTGTCTCAGTGAGGGTGCATACATAAGGGACAGCATAAAAGATGACTGAAGTTTGAAAGGAGGGACAGACAGCATGACAGACCACTGAGTGTCTATGAAAGTGAGCATAGCACCGTCTCCATCTTTCTTAATAGAAACACGCACTAGTCCATTATGGGTAGGTGCTTGAGAATAAATCATCTAACAGGGCCCTTTTCAAAGCATTACCCTGTCAAACCTAATCTAACCTACCTCTGTCTGCCTCTCTCCTCCCCTCCCGTACCATCCCATGCCGCACTCCCTCTCCTCCCTCCCTTAGTGAGCAAAGCCGTTTGCCGCCTCAGGCAAGGGCTGGGAACATAAGCAAAGTCAGAGCAGAGTCGTAGATTCGAGTCACCACCACAGTGTCTCCTCTCAGACTGCATGCTTTGCCTCGCAGAAACAGGCCAGCATTATGAAGAGAACACTCTGGGTGAACACCATCAATTTGTGTTTGCTCACCCATCGCAATATTTAGGCCTCAAAAATGATGCATTTTGTGTTCCAAGGACATTGTGAGTGCGGGATTTGTAAATGAATTTGTTTGTGAATTTAATTTTTAGAGGAAGAATGCCGGAGCCTTTGGTGAACCAAAAGAAAACAAGTTAATAGCGTTTGATGTGACCACTGCTGCATTGAACAGAGATGAGAACTACTTTCCTCATGTCTCCTCTGTGTCTGTCACACAGTGTGGTTTTCACCACAAGACACATCCCCTATCCTTCTGGGAACCATAAGGCCAACCTCTATAACAGCATGGCAAAGCAACAAATAGACTAGTGCAGAGACTCTGAAAGGCAGAAAAGTTTTTGGAAAAACATGCAGAGCGATGCTATCTCTTATGCGGCTTAAAGAGGGGACTATTTGACTTTAAATGCTCAGAAGCTTGTCTCTTTCTGACTTTTTTTTTTATCAATTAAGTTTGAGAGGTGTAGAAAAAATTTTGTTTTCTAATTTGTACATTCAGAATTAACAATGTAAGGTTTGGCAAGGATTCTGATACATGAGAACTGTTTTGCACAGCTTTGCACTTCCGTTCTCACTTAAGGACAAGCCCCATTGATCGGTTGGGATATCGGGCAATAAGCCCTGTGTGTTTTTCCATGGTTCCCTCCAGAGCTAAAGCACGCTGATGCACAGAGCTGCTATGACTGAGATGGCTCGGCCCACTGACTGACAGCACTGGATAAGGGATAGTGTGACTGTCCTCAGTGCCAGCACAGCTAGAAGTGATAAACACCAGAAACCTGATCCAGAGACAAGAGACGCCTTTGCCTTCGACAGAGCTCAAACTTAATGCACTTCTGTTCTTCTTAGCCAAGCCCAGATTTGCTTGGCTCACTCTAACTGAGCCCGATATATTCTGGCCAGGTGGAGGTCAGTGGAGGCTATTCTGGTAGTTTTTTGCCCACTTCTGATTGGCTCTTCCAATTGCCAGTCTATCACAGCACTTGATAGACAAACCATCAAACTTTCAATCTGTGTGCTGCCTCTGCATTATACTGGGCCTTTCAGTCTCCATTATTCCAAAAGCTTGTCCTATCCAGTATTCCTAAAGGACATACAGGACCTGAGCATTCTCTCCAGTCTGGAATATTTATGGAAAGTTTTTTTTATCTGTTTTTTTTATTGCTACTCTTGTGCAAATAGCCCCCCATAGAGTCCCTGGTCCCTGCCCTTGCAGTAATGGCAATGTAAACATGGGAAAGTAATTTGAATTCTAACAAAGTGGAGATTAGCTGGTGACAGTTTGTGGCATGGGCGATTATTTCTAAAATAATCCTGTTTTGATATGCATCTGCTTCCTGGCAGGGATTTTCAATTTGTTTCCCCATTGCCGCATGTAAACAAGCTCTAGTGTCTCCTTATCATGGCGTCGCACGGACAAGGAAAGCGCGTATTCCCCCCACCACCCCACCCTTTCCATCTCAC
Organism: Neolamprologus multifasciatus; assembly: GCF_963576455.1. Classification (NCBI taxonomy): domain Eukaryota; kingdom Metazoa; phylum Chordata; class Actinopteri; order Cichliformes; family Cichlidae; genus Neolamprologus; species Neolamprologus multifasciatus. The sequence continues at coordinate 23,352,385 of NC_140439.1, read as the reverse complement.
CACACAACCTGTCTCCTCAAGCCTGCATCTGGTTAGAGTCGCTGAGCAGCCGCGCTTGTCTGGGTTTCAACAAGTCTCTTTATCGAGAGCAGGTAGGGGGTTTTATGTGTGTACCTGCAAGTCATTTGCAAACATGAAGTCCTCAAAACGCACCTCCTGAATATGTTCTGCTTGAGGGGTTCTGCCCATTCCCCGTCTGAATAGGCAAATATGCAGCATGGCAAAATGGCCTCCTGTCTGCCAAAGGAGGCATCCTACCCACAGGTCTGGGGCATGTGATAAATGTTTACACTTTTGATTGTCAACCAGCAGTTCGGAAAGAATTGACTATTAAAATGAATTACTTGCATTAAAAAAACACTTTAAAGTTACAGACTTAATCCAAAATATTACTGGAAAATGCTGTATTAGAAAGATTTATTGTTGCAAGTCTTATCTGTCACTTCTGTAGATGGTAACTAGTGACGGGCTTTCCACATGGTATCATTTCAGATGGTGCTTATAGAGGTGGTAAAACCATGGTACGTTCTGAGCAGCAATATATTAGCTGTTTACTTGTCCTTCTTTCATGTGGATAGAAAGCCAGGGAGCTATTTATCTCTCTCTGATTGATTGCTCCTGCCTGAAGCTAATCAGCATGTAGCTTGTTGTGTCTTAATGTTTATGGGGATTAAAGGAGGATAAACATGGTAATCCCTAGTGTTGTGCAGGACTTCCAATTATCACGCTGCTTCACCAAAAATAAGGTCACCATAGATTTAACCTATTAATACGATATAAGCCAGCCAATATCCCCCTGTTGTTCATTTCACCATAGCTAAACGTGACATTGGACCCAGATCCAAACCCACAAGAACAGGCTAAAACTTACAGGTGACTCATCTCCACGACAGTAGGTTGTGACTGGAGCTGACCAGCTGGGTTAGGCTGTGGTCACTGACGTGCCAGAGGCAGGCTTCCTTACAGATAGAGATAACAGACAGAGGTGAATGTCTAGTCCATGCTGACAGTCTGGATCGATTAGGGATGGATCACTTACACGTACCGATCGTTACAACCCCACCCCAGCACTCAGGTGGAGCCATGGAGTGCACAGCAACATAGAAAGGTGATGGTCCTGACTGAAGTGCGTCCTTGCCCAGATAGCTGTTCTTTGGTGGAGGTGGCATTTGCGTGAAGTTACTTTTAAGAGTCATTTCCAAAACTGTTGACAAAAGTATCCTGCGATCTTTGACTGACATAGATTGCAGGATTGATATACCTTCACATTTCATACCATTAAGGGTGTATGAAAAACAGAGTGGACTGGCTTTCAGTGCAAACCACCTCCATATCCTCCCCTCATTAATCTACTCTAATATATTCAGTGCAAAGAGCTGCTTTCCTGGGGAAGAGCAAGCAGGCCTTAAATTACAATACAGAGGAGTGGAATCATTACTACCTTTAATGTTCCCAATCTAATTGAGGTATTAATTTAAGTAGAGTCTCCAGTGAGGATTATTCATAACTGCATTTTAATTTAGAAGGGTGATCAGCAGAAATATTCCCAGATCAGAGGCAAAGTTCCTCCCCTGGTTTCCCATTTCACTGCTTTTGAAACCCCCTGATATTTACATGGTGAAGCAGGAAGAAAATACAGCAGAAGAGAACAGTCAGGTTTTTTTTTTTTAGCAATAAACGCAAACAATAAATTAAATCTACTTTGGTGTGTTTCTTTTGTAATGCTAAAGATTATGTGTTGCTCAAGGCAAAACTAGACACAAGTGTGGCACTGACTATGTAAAGTATGCTAATCTAAGTATTACTGAATGTCTCTAGTCGAATGATAGCAGAGAGGCTGATGTGTTAATTAGCTGCTTCCGATGAAGCATAAACAGTGGATTGAAACACAATATCAGTGTTCTGTCTGAATGAACCCAGTCAAGTGTAACAGAAGCTTTAGCCGAGGAGAATATATGTATGTATACATTATTCCTCCTACAATGAAATGTTTTTGGAAATCCATGACAAGTTTTCACAGACTGTGTTCTTCCGTTTGAAATCACTTACTTAAACAGTGAGGCTCAGCGGGGAGGATTATTTGTGATGGAACTCCATATTGAACCACAGCAGCCAAATTTGGCCAACGGGGAGAAATCAGCAGCCCAAGAGAGAAAGGCATTTGACTTTAAAACACCCCCCCCCCCCCCCCCCATCCCAAAAAAATGCACTTAAGGGACACGCATACACGCTTACATTCACATACCAAAACAAGCACACTCACACACACATGCACATGGACCATGCCCCAAGGCACTCGAGTCACGCCGATACTGTCGCAGTCCCCCTGTGGCACAAGAACCAGGCATGGCATGCCATCTGGAGTTGGGAGGAGGGTTTGTTAGAAGGGTGTTGAAACCGAGTGGTACATGCTTCGACCGTGCGGCTGACCATCTGGCTTGGCATACTGTGTATCAGTAACTTTGAGCATTCCTGCAAGAGGGAGGAGGAGGGGAGATGGATGGATGGAGACAGAGAGGTAGATAGCTGTAGGGTTAAAAGCAGCCAGAGCACAGTGGCACCAAGTTGATGGATGTATTCTGTGCTCTCTCTCTCTCTCTCTCTCTCTCTCTCTCTCTCTCTCTCTCTCTCTCTCTCTATTTTCTCTTTTGCATTTGTGTTGAGAAAGCAAAGTTGTCAGTTTTGCAGGGACACAATGAGCACACTCTGTGCTCATAGAGATTAAATAAAATTCTGCATGCAGTACACAACATTAGGAACAAAAATACTGATCACTATTCTTTAATAAATCTATTTAAACAAGAAATTCTAGAGTTTAAAATAGTTGAGTGTGTCTTTTAGATCACTCCACACAAGTCTTATTGCAGTATCATGTACTTGTACTGAGAAAGTGGATGAAATATGAAAGTTTGGCAATATATCCAGGCAGTAAGCAAAGACTGTTGGTATGGCTAAAAAGTAAACGTAGCTTCAGTATATTATGTGTCAGCACTCAATTTCACAGTTCACAACCCAGCAAATGTCATTAAAAAAGGATAAGCATGCTCTTGGTCATGCTCCTCAATTGTCCTGCTGCCTTCAGGTTTGGAAACTTTGGACCCTTTTTCTAAAAACCTGTTTGGTTGTAGCTAAAGACCCAGATCTCGTTCCCTCTACTTATCCTTCACATGAAATCGGGGGTTAGTTTGAAAGAGATGTACACTCTGTGGAAGTCTGTGGTCCCCAGTGATCACAGAGCAAATGCTCAGAACAGGACTTCCATGGAGTAATCTAAAACTAGCTGCTGCAATTAAAGTTGCCTGGAAATACATTGGAATCTAATTTTAAATGTTAGATAAGCTACACTGAAATCAGGTTTTTGATTTTTTTTTTCATGGCCCAGACCTTTTGATCACACCTCTCAGTCTCCAGTTAAAACATGCTTTTACCAACTAAACCATCATTATCAATACAGGTGTCACTGATGTCAAAGATGTGAAATTACATATAGAACTGTGGCGAGAGACAAAAAGTCTATTTTTAGCTGATTTCTCTATTGATGGGTTAAATTAGTATCATCAATATGAGATTAATAATAAATTAAATCAACTCACTATAGTTTCAGATAACCGGCACTTGCAACACAGGCATTCCTGGACTTCTGCATGCTTTGAAATCAATGTGGGTGTGTGTGCAGAGTGGCTATACTGATCCTTCATTGTCATCTTTATAAGTATATTCTGACAGACAGAGTACATGTCTGACAGTTCAACGGATATTTCAATTATAGCTGAATGTGAGTGTGCAATCAGAGACACGCTCCTTTATTTCATATACTGAAAAGCCTTTTTATAACAATTATGGTAAATCTAATTCATTCATTTTCATATTCCAACATGTGAAAGTCTCTTTATGCTGGAAATGAGAAGTAAACCCCTGGTGTGTAGTCCTCTGTCACTTGTGTGCTAAGTTTTTCTTTTGTTGTTTCATTTACTTATTTATTTTTGGATTTTATGTCACACATTGCGGATTATGAAGGGTGCATGGGACTACCCTAATGCGCGTACATTAACCTCTTCTACCACACTATCCCAGCAGTGATGCTATCGGTCATCAGTGGCACAGGGACGACGAATGATTGGACTATGGAACAGATCGCCCAGTCCTAATGACACATGAAAGGCTTGGCAATGACATGAGATGCTAAATGGCTTTAAAAGCGCATGCTATGATGGAAATCACAGTCGCTGAGTTCTAAACTTTTTTGTTGGCTGCTTTGGCTGAATTTTGTGCAGCTTCTTTTGTTGTTTTCTTAAATAAATTGTGTAGTTTACACACATATTTTAAGTCAGAAGTGGGACATTACTGATCTTATTTCCAAAAAATAACGTTCCTTTAATTTATTGAAGTACAGGGGGAAGTTTGGAAAATGTAATCATTCATTAATTTTTAGTGACTTCTGATCAAAACAATGCTTTTTCTTCTAATCCAGTTCTTACTTATTACATAGTGTGCATAAGCAAAGCAAATGACTGGCACGATCGTGGCTCAAGAGTTGGCAGTTCGTCTGGTAATCAGAAGGTTGCCGGTTTGAGCCCGGTTTGACAGTCTTGGTCGTTGTGTCCTTGGGCAAGACACTGGTGATGGCCAGAGGGGCCATATGGCAGCCTCGCCTCTGTCAGTCTGCCCCAGGGCAGCTGTGGCTACAACTGTAGCTGCCTCCACCAGTGTGTGAATGTGAGAGTGAATGAATAGTGGAATTGTACAGCACTTTGAGGTTCTCGAAAAGCGCTATACAAATGCAATCCATTATCTGTGATGAAAGTGAAGACAAAATAAGTGCAGGAAAAACCAGTGCTGAGGAACTCCTGCTTGTGGCAGACCTGAAAAGAGCCGACAGGAACGCTTAAAATCTGTGTAGCTTGAAACTCCATGACATTTTTTTTTTTTACCACAAAGACTGACAGAGATAGTAAGGGAAGGAAAGCGCGAGAATGAGATAAAGAGAGAAAAAGAAGATTTCGCTTGTGAACCTATGTGTGGCCTGACTCGTGTCTGCATTAAGCCAAGTGAGGTATCCACTTCCCCTTAATATTTTATGGTTTCCTTCAAAGAGGTCCTGCTGCACGTACTAAAGTCTCTGTAAGGGTTCAGTGCAAGAATTCAGACTTCCTACCTGGTATCCTGGCCCTGTATAGAGTTACCCTCCCTCTTTTGCTGATCTCCTTCCACACACACTTAACTGTATTTCCCCAAAACAGTGACTGCGCAGTTAACCTGAACCCATGAGGAGAAATCCACCGAACCATACTTACTGGATATATGATCAGACAGCTTCTTAGCTGAGGTAGATAAAAAAAACTTCAAAAACATGAAAAAGCTTTGATCTAATTGGCATGAGTACGTGTTACGGTGTCATGGCATGCTATATATTGTAAAGCTGTCAATAATGAAACGTGTCAATGAAAACAGATTCCAGACACTGTTAATTCGATCTTGTTGAAAAACTCAGGAAAATACATTTTTTTAAAAAGAAGATGCACTATATGTATTTATCTTGGTGCCCAATTACTGACCAGTGAAAGGGACCAAAGATTTTCAAGGAATACATAAAATCTGGCCTTGCTTTAACTTCAAAGCCAGGAAAGGGTTCCTAAACACATCATGAATATTGCAAGATTGTAAAGTCACTCTTTCTGATCTGAAACAGAAACTTTTGAAGAGCTCCACCCCGCCCTCCTCTACCCCTCCAACTTACAGTAGCAAAGCGGATGGGCAGTCCATTAACTATTTAAATGCACACAGAGATGTGAGAAGTACTGGCCAGCATTTTAATGAAAAACAGAAAGTGAATTGGCTCCTGGCGGGACCACTCTGTTTCTGATTACCATTACTACAGCTCAGAGTTACATTTTATAGGTCTGGATGTGATTAAAGTTACATTGCTATTTTCTTTTCGTCTTTTTCAGTCTGCATATGCATGCTCTTTTCTACAAAACCAGATGTGGGTACATAACCTTCGTGGCAGATCCATTTCAATGTCTGCAAGTGTAGACGGTGACAAACTGCTACCAAATACAAATAGGTTTGAGTCAAAGCCAAAGTGTCATCTGTCATTCCTATTTTCTAACCCTTGGAGCGGTTCTCACCCCTCCAGCTTTCATGGTCCTATCTTTTGCTTGATACAAAAAACAACATCTTGTATTTATGTTGTGCTCTGGTTCGAGACTTGGTTTCTGTCAGGATGAGACATAGGGGTTGAAAGATATATCACACCTTCACTCATTCTTTCAGAGTTTTCCTGTAGACGCGGGTAGCTTTTTACACTCATTTTTAGGTTGGTCCTTTTTACCTGAGCATTTTTTTTTTACCTTACACAAACGTATGAATCACATAAGCATGAAAAATGCACTTAACATAAGGGATGAATCAGTGTTGTATCTACACATAACAGACGACTTAGCAAGGACCCAAATTTAAATTGTATCTTTAAACACTTTTGTTACTATCACCCTTTTACAACAATATATAATTTGTTTAGTTGAATCCAAAAAATAGTGTTTTTGTTCCAGTAATGTGATTATTGTTCAGTGAAACTTCATCAGCGATGGTCTGAGTGGAAACCTGGCAATCAAGAAGATGTTTGAAAATTTGGGTTCCAGTTGTTTTGAAGTCAAGCAGAGAAGCAGAGCAGCCATCTGTAAAACATGATGGAGGCACTATCGTAGTCTCGGGCTACATTTTAGTCACTGGTGGTGGGATCTTGTCATAACCGATGGAATTATGAACATAGAAAAGTACCACCATATATATATAAAACCACCTGGAAAGCATGGGATTGGCAATGGCTTTATTTTTCAGCATGATCCAAACACACTGTTCATTATATATTCAACTAATGAGTCCCAAACCGAACAAAAGCTGAATACAAACATTTTAGATTGTAACAGTGATGCATCTCTAAAATCACCCTCTGTTCTAAATGCACCATGAAAGAAGGTGCTGCACATGTAGGGTGCAGTGCACCACTAGATTATGTGCTTCAGTTGCAACCAAAGTATGAATCTCATAATACATCCACTCTCTCGCAAACATGGTCACTACTTTCTCTGGTGTGTTCCAGTCCCAGCACAGACTGGAGATTTTGAGAAATGTTAGCTTTGTTCAGGTGGAGTTCACACTAAATAGAAGCCTACAAGTAGAAAAAAGATAATAACTCGTGTATTCAGGGAAGGAAACAGGATCTGTATTTCCTATAAGGGATTTTTTTTCCCCCAAATTAATTGTTTGTAGATCTCTACAAAATAGTCTTGCAATTTTGTTTTTCACCATCAGAACAAGATTACAATATAATTCTGACTTTGCTGTGAGCTCTGTTATTGTTCCAGACATGAATGGTCTCTTCTTTATTCTTCTTATATCTTTCATGAATGTCAAGTTTGTTTACATTTCACGTTGTTTGATGCAAATTTATGTTTACATGTCAGCAAAATTTAAAATCTTTTTTTTTTAAATATCTGGAAACACAATACGACTGAATTGTGTGATAATAATTACAAAATTCAGGCAAGATTCACTTTCCTACAAGCATATTATTTCTACTATTGTAAATGATTTAATACTGTAATATTTTGGAGCTAGAGAAGAACATCTGGACATAAAGCACAGCAATATGTAATCTGATGCCCACGATCTTAAGTATGTGTGTAACAGATCCATAAAGTGATGCAAAAGTTTTTACATATATTCTGACCGTTTTTTTACTGAACAAGTCTACTAATGCATCTAAGAACAGAGAGTGAACTTTAATGAAGCATTATTTCAAGAAGTATGTACTGTCTTTTTAAGAAAACTAAAGCACAGTTCTGTTCTTTATTTTCAAAGCATCTGACTCTTTAGTATTTTTACCCGAGATGTTACAGCAACAGCCACTTGAGCTCCCTCAGGCAGGGTGCTAAGTGGCTGAGAGGACTGGGAGCACTTGTGCAGAAGACTAAAGACGTGCCTCTGTAGACACGCATGCATCTTTGCACCGCTCCTACTTCACACACAAGCTCTCCCCAGCAGAGTCAATAAACGGTTTGTTTTAAGTGTCTCTCTCACTTTCATTCACTCTGTGTATCCTTTGCTTAGCTCTGTGCTCATCTTATGAAATGCCTTTCTCTCTCTCTTCTCTCTCTTTCTGCGCTTCTGAAGCAGTGCTCAATCTTGCGCTGCAGCGCAACAGGAAGCCATTTAGAGTGAAGTCCCCACCATTGTTCCAGTCTGTTTCTCTCAAAAAGCTTTTATCGCTTCTACTAAGCGCTCTGCCAGGTGGAGAAACAAAGATTTGTTGATGGTTTGCTGCTACTAAAATTGCACCCTGGAGGTCCACACGCTTAACATGTGGAACATGTAATAAATTAGGAAAAACGATATGCAAACGTGGATGATGGAGGATGTTCCTGTGAGTGATGACAGTGGGGCATGTACCATGGCAGGGACACTGCCATTTCCTCTTTGCTATCTAAAATCCCTCACTCTAGCTTTCCTGTTGATCTTAAACCTTTTCCTTCTTTTTTCCTTCGCTTTCCTGGAAACAATCGTGCCTGTTTAAGTCCAAGTCTGTAGTTGTGAATGTCACAACAACAGTTAATAATGTTTATTTGTTTAACTTGACACAGCACAGCTTACAAGTCATGCATAAATATTGCATTTGACTTGTAGAACGACAGTAAGAAAATGCAAGACAAAAGGACCCATCTTATCAAGAACCAAGCACTACAGATGTCTGAAAGACACACAGTGGAACTAATGATATTGGGATTTGGTTCTCAAATTATTATTTTTAATCACCTCATTTAAGGAGTATATTATGATCATTGGTTTCTTAAACACTGAATATCAAATTAAGCTATGAACAAAAGAAAACCTTTTTTATTCTGAATCTGAATCACAATGGGCAACACTATAAATATAAAAAGTGCCTACAAACTTTTTTAAATGTAAAGATTTACATTTTATTGACATTCATTTTCTTTGTCACATTATCACAAACATCTTTATATAAAATATTTGAATAAAAATCAGGCAAATAGATTCTGGAGTCATCAGCATATTACGCATAATATAGTCTCATGCTTAGAAGGGTGTGTCTTTCTCTTGACTTGTCCAATTCTGTCTTGTTTAATGCTAAGAATCCAAGTCTGTTCCTTGACCCTTGCTACGGTAAGCTACTTTTGGATAATCAGTGAACATAAGTTAAAGTTAATTGCCATGTCACAATGTCACAGACACCACAGACTCACCATTGAGGACTATGTGTGGGAGGCAGTTGTAAGAGGATTACAGGGACCAGATGTCTGTCTGTTTAGTTTGGCTTTAGTCCAGGCAGGTTCAGGTCGGACTGACCGCCAAGGTGAGTTCCCAGGAAAAAGAAGAAAAAAGAAAAAAAAAGAATTTATGTTCCTGAAAATGCATCTTGTTTTATTAGAAGCCACGGTGTTGCCAGGTACTGACAGTTACACTGATGAAAATCATAAGACCAGTGAGAGCATGTAGTACAGCATATGTTACCATGCAGGGGTAGCAATATCACCCCATAACTTCAGGACAGTGCTACACTAACAGGCAAGCAATTTCTTTTTCTTTTTCTTTTTTTTTTTTTTGCATAATATTACACTATAACCTTTATGTAAATAATTTAAAATGCTTCCTGAATTATTCATCAAAAGTGGCTATAAAGCCAAGTAAGCACTCAATCTGGCGGTATTCCATTTTTTTAATGTTCTTTACTATAGTAACTATATGTATTTATTGAGAATACATCACTGCATTTCTTTGTTGATGCCCAGCTAAATGCATAATGTGAACATATACAGTCTTCTGAGCACAGATGAGGGCTCATTGGTGTTGCCACTATGTCTACAAGTCATGGTTGCACAGTAGTGCACAGCTGCTTATGATATACAAATATGCTTTTAAAGCTGTACTCATCTATAGTGAAGCATGTTTATGTGACGATGAAGAACCTTCTTGGGTTTCAACATATCTGTTGTGCGGTGAAAACCAGCTACGACTGATCTATAGCTGCTCTTACAGCAGCATGCAGACTTTATCCTAGAGATAGAGTCTAAACATATACTGTTGCAGTTGAGCGACCACACAAGGTATTGCAGATGTGCTCCCTACTTAATTCCCCCAATCTCCAGCTGACAACTTTGTAATATCCATGCTAAAGTCATCCTCTCCTGCCTCCTTGATAAGGCATGTGGCTGAGTAGAGACTTGGGTTGGATACCGTGAAGGTTTTGGGACTGGAGCAACTCTGGTGTTCATACCAAGGACTGAAGGCACCCATCAAAGCCTTTTGTCAGCCTGTCACCATCTCTTTTCTGTGTGACTTATGTCCCCTCAGGCATCTTTGGGCCTCCATTACCTTTGTGTGTATTGTGGGAATGCCAGGACCTTCCCGCGTGTAGAGCGTGTGGCTCAGATTGATGGGCAAAGGTCTAACTGTGACCTGGCTCACTTTCGCTTTGAGCACATACAGATTTATATGGTGCAGGGATGGGAGAGGATACAGAGACACTCAAGGGAAACATTTAGATGACTGATTTACAAGCATACAGTTCCTGAAAAATCCTTTAAACGAGGACAATGGATTTTTTTTGTACACATACACGAAAAAGTGTCATTTAAAACCTGTTAAAATGGCAATCAGAAGACTCCAAGCGGTAAACAGACTTTTAAAAAAAAAACAAACTTTTATGTCACAGCGGCAGTGTTGAAACAATGACTTATGATCTAAAGGTTAAAGTTAGTTTCACTTACGTATTGGGCAGCTGTGCAGTGTTTCACTGCTGGTAGGAGAAATGTGCCACATTTGTGATCTGTTGATCTGTGTTTTTTTTATAGAAATTATAATAAACACTCAACAAGACACTTATTATTTGCACAAAAAGAGAATTTTGCTATACTGTCTGGTAAAACTATGCAAGCCTACTTTCTATAGTCGTGGTTTTCTCTCCATTTCCACATTGCAGCACTTGAACACATTCAGTTGTCAGTTCATTGGGTTGAGGAGCGTAGTGTTTTTTTCCCTCCAGAGAAACTGTACAGCGCCTTGAGCAGAGAGCTAAAGCTTTGTAATCACTGTCCTGTCTCAGCCTCTGCATTTCTCTGTCTGTGTTTTTTGTTAGTATTGGAGCTGACAGCCTCTCAGCGCAGGATGGGTTTTGAACCTGGGGGCTCCTCTCTCTACCAGAGGCTAATCGCTACTTCAGAACAGGGGACTGCCCCTAAACAAACATTTGCTGTTGTAAAAAGAGGGTCAGCCCCTAACGATGTGGGTCAGCAGGGCCTTTTTTACTGCACAGCCTTTATGGAGACGGATGCCAGAGATGGACAAATATCATGACATTAGCTGTCAGCAGCACCAGAAGGGGCCAGATCCAGTCATACTTTAATAGTTGTTTGTTGGTGGAGAGGAAGAGCCTCATAAAAGAGGAGACTCTTATCTTCTGCGGACCCTGTGTGCTTGTGTCACAGCCAAGATTGACCACAATGAATCACCACCAGACTGATTCAGGCCAGAGATGGACTGCACTCCATCTAATTGCAGTGCATACTTCCATCTACAATGGCCTACAGAAGGAATTATAAAGCTACATTAGCATTAGAGTCTAGCTGTCTTTATAGCATATTCCACATAGGTTATTTGTCAACACTGCATATACATTAGTTTAGGTGTCATGTAATACAATGATATTTTGGACAGCATAATCAGTTCATCCAACAAGGTTTTATTTGGTGACAGCGCTGAGGGTCTTTCTCAGCCTGAGGATGTACACCCCCCACCTCCACATGCTCACACCTTTAACGACTTCTTAAATGTCACTGAATGTCAGGCGGGGGGATAAAAGCAGAGGACCTCCTCCTGCTTGCCAGTGATCCTCTGTAGTTTTTACTATGCTACAGTGCTGCCGGGCAGGACATATGCACTCAGGTGTGGCCCAGATTTCACCGGACCGGCTGGTGACATGATTTAATGCACTCACTACTAAGGAGCCAAGTGAGAAGAACTTCTTGTCAGTGGAAGAACACTGATTGAGCACAGCATGCACTAACAAATGTATCCTTTGTGCATGACACTTAGGAGAAAACCATCCATCACGTGCGGTTTCATACAGTATAACACTTCAAAATAAAAAGCAGGCACAGAACCAGGACCTTCACAAAAACCACACTATTTATTTTCCTTTGTTTCAGAAAGATTTAAAATCATTGTAAGTTGACTGTGTATTCCCTGCGGAATGGGCTACTGCTGTGATGAAATAAGCATCAACTCTGCTCAATTTTCCATTGAGCTAACCAGGCAGCTCATCTCCATTAGTGTTAGTCTAACCAGCTCCGCTCTGGATCTCTTTAGCTGTAATCTCGCCAGAAGCCAGCTGGGTGTTATATGTGTGTGTGCGCGTGTGGGTTTGTGAGTGAGCTTGTGTGATTTTGTGAGAGCTCAGTACTCTGAGCCCTACAGCTGTGAGAGATCTGAGTGTAAGGCCATGACGGGGCTCAGTTAAGCTCAACAGCGTGAGCCTGTATCAATTACGCTGCAACAGCGATACGGACACAGTGTGCGGTCTTCAAAGACAAAGACTTATGACCGCCCAGCGTCTCAGTTCCTCTGGCCACAGAGTCAGCTGGATAACCTTCAGACAACACACACTCAGTAGGGGGTGGAGAAAGACACAGAGAGACGATTTTAATACTATGTGCTAAAAGCGTTACAGCTTACGCACAGTACTTTTCATAGAGATGTAAATCTACTCAAATAAGAGTTCAGAGTTTGAACATTAATATAGCGTTAAGTATTGCATTTTACATTGATTGTGCTGAACTAGAAAACCACAGGCAATTATCTAACTTTGCAAATGTTTACAGTCTAGACTGTAAAGTCTGTTACAGTACTCTGCAACAATCCTACACATCTTTGAGTACATAATAGAGTAACTTTTGCCATTAAGGAGTTTGAAGTGAAATAACATAGGACAATGAAGGACAATGGTACCTGTCTCACCTCTCTGCAAAAAAATCTGTGGTCCAGCACTCCTTTGAACATCCTATGGATCTAGGTCCAGGGCCGGAGACTAGTGGTATAGATGTATAGATGAGCTATAATCCATGCAGGTGTTTCTCTACCTAAAATCTTCTTTCCAATATCTTTGTACCTCCACATCCAATATTGCTCAAAAGGCAAGCCAATTCCTTTGAGGATATCGCCAACTTTGAGAAATTCCAAAGGCAAAACTGTCACGCATATTATGTCTGGTATTTTCCTCTACTCCAGTTAAAGAAATGACTGCTGTATCAACCAGTCAGCTGTGGACTGTAGGGAATGTAAAGGTGTATGCGTGTGTGTGTGTGAAGAGTGGTAATGAATGAAGGTAAATGGCAGGGTATGAAGCACTTCCTATCGTAATTTCACACTTGTCAGCTCTTGTGAGGAAACTTCACCTTTACACAAGGATAGCAGAACAGGCCAGACTATAGAAAACAGAGAGAATATGTCTTCATGTTGTGAGATAAATTCTCTATGCAAAGAATTTCCCTTGCAAATATGAACTATTTTTAAATCCAGTAAAATAGTGTGTGTTTTGACAACATTTCAGTTGTCAATCAAAGGGTATTTAATGAATACACAATATGCATTTAAAAAGTCAAGCCAAAAGACTGTAGCATTGTATACGTTGCTTTATAGAAGCAGGTGGCACGGAGCTAAGTTGTCGTGTATGTGCACAGGCACACGCGCACACGCCCACGTACACATTAAGTTGGGTGGTATCTCATTAAACTCTGAGGTGGGTGCGTTAAGTGCAAGCACATGATATCCATTAAAGTCGCTTCTTAAACCACATTAATAAAATTCATCACTGCTTGATGGGAACTGCTTTTCATTATTAATCCTTGTGCATGTATGAGTCAAATCCTCACAGTGACTGTGGGATGAAAGGACCCTATCATGCTCACGTTCCAGGACCATACAGCCGATAATCTCCAGCTAAATTGAACCGTTCCTTTATTATTTTTAATTATTTATTAGTTTTATTTTTTGGCAGTCAAGCTCCAGTTAACAACAAGAACAGGGACAACAGTCACCCCTTCAGTTTAAAAAAAACTATGAATTGTTTTATGCATTGTTTAATGTACACAACAATAAACATTTATCCTCAGTGTAAATTTTAGCTTCGCTCTGTTCAAACATTTATTTTCAGTCACCGCATTTACTCATAATGTATTAAATGAGAGACAGACGTTATACAACTCTCTGCTGATGCAGCACTATCCATATTCATGTTCCATGCTTTTCACTGAGCCCTTCAAACTTTTGTAAGTGCATTACTAGGAAAATCATTATCGCTTCTATAACATTTACTCCAAACAAAGCTTAAAAGCTAAATTAAAAGTACAAAAAGAGATATTCCAATATTAATGATATTGATTAAATATGGACGGAGCTGAAAAAATAATCAATTGATTCATTTGCACATGTCAGCTTCTATCTATCCGTTTAATATGTGACGCGAGTTAGGGAGCATGAAAAGTAAGTGTTTTCGTTTGTGTGAGCACGAGAGAAACGGAGCAGGGATGAGGAAGGGGTGAGTAGAGGGAGGATATGGGAGCCTTCTCGGGGGACCTTAAACAAACTGACTAAAGTGGTCCTGTTTTCTGATCAGGCACAGAGAGGAGAACACTTAGCACTGCTAGAGACACTCTAAACAGCCACTGAGGAATTAGCCTGTTACTGGGGAACTTCACAGCTCCAGTACTGGGCTGTGTCCCTGACTAAGTAATACAGAAAATAGAACAGACAATAAACAGCAATAAACAAGTGCAAGCATGCACACAGCTATTCATACTCCACCCACACTTGTTCACACATACACAGGTGTAGCAGGATGTACTCTGTGTATCCAGCACTCTGGATAGTTGTGTCAAACCAGCACAGATAAACATATAAGTACAAAAAATTCAGGATACCATATGCAGAACAGTTTCTCTGAGGAAAAGTTGCAGATAATGAATGGCCCCCTCACACATTTCATAAAAGTGTTGCATGTGACTTAAAGAAAAATATGTTTCCACTGAGGAAAAGCGATGACCTTATTCCTTCTACGTGTCCTCCGTGTACAGTTTCCCCGCATCGCCAGGTTTGTGCAAACAAAGATGAGTTTAAACTTAGGCCCCATGATGTCAACACAAACACAGGATAGAAAGTTCATCTTTAATTAGGTGTCCCCCCTTTTCTAAAGTTCATTTCAATTAGTCCCACCTCGGCCCCACTTTCAGGTCTCAGTGATTTGTCAATGCCTCAACTTTTATGTAGCGCAGTGTGGTCACAATGCAGCATGCAAACAGGCGCGTGTATGTTTTCTGCATGCGTGTTGGTGTTTATTCTGTTTGTGTGACCTCGACCAAAAAAAGAAAAGAAAAAAGGAACTCCTGTGCCCTTGACATTTCTTTCTTGTTCTTATGATGAATTGCAGGGGTTATTTACTAGTTCATAGGAGAGAATCCCAGATCCCTGCTTTGTTACCAAACGCTCAGAAAGAATGCAGAGACATACATAAAAATAACTGCTCTGGAACTTTAACTGTTTTAACGGAAACGCTAGTGAGAAATGCACAAGGTGTACTGCTATTAACCTCAAATTATTTTGCAATTTTGTAAATTAGGAGATTAATATTTCTAGAACACTTAATGATTTTGTTAATATCAAGAACATGATTTGTTAGTTAAAAGACTTGGACTATAAGAAAAGGTCTTCTTAGTCACATCAGAGAAGCAGTTCAGTTGCTGATTTGAAGTTTAATAGAAGTGTTGTTTATACAATAAGCACTTTTAATCAAACGCTGTCAAGTGCCAGTGGGCTGTGCACAAATCAAGCATCAAGAACTGTTAAAGAAATATGTCTCATGATTTACTGTATATCAGCGTCTCATGTAGGAGCCTTGATAAATAGCCTATAGGTACTGTATAGGATCCTGAAGGTATATTATGTCTACTCTGTCCATTTTGTGACACCCTAACATAAGCCGATCAATCAGCTGTAATGAAACCCATCAGGTCACCTTTGAAATTTATCATTTTTTTTTTGTGAGCGTAAAATGAAACGCCCCTTGATGGTATGGATGCTAAATTTAGATTACCTATGCTATATGCAAACATATGTCTCCCCCTCCCCCCTCACAAAAAAGAGGGGGGGGGGCTGTGAATTATGCTGAGATACCGAGGCCATATGCTCATGAACTTGTGGAAGGCGAGTCTCAGATGAGACATTTGACTTTGTTTTTGCTTTTTTTCCCTTTGCAGCAACTGTTCTATTTAAACATAAAATCATGCTCTTTTGTTAAGAGCAAAGTTGAAAATGTAAATGTAACATGTAACGGTGCTTTGTTGCTCATCAGCGAACAAAAAATTGAGCAATCACCTGAGTGTTTGACTCGCTTTCACCCTGTGGTGTGCTTTCCTCTCTTGCTAAGGTTTGAGGTGCTTAGCATCTCTTGTTTGCACACAATCCGTCTGTGATTATTGCCCGCTTCAGGCTTCGTGCACAGTGATGCGTCTTTTCACAAAGCAGCTTAATTTGCATAGATTTTGCCAAGAACCTCTCAAGTCTTTAGGAGTGTGCTTAAATGAGCAATTATAATGACAGATCTTCCGGTTTGGTAAAGGCATGCGATATCAGTATCAGCTGAGTTGCACGCATTAAATTGGCTCTTCAAGTCAGAGAAGGCTCACAAGAACTTATAAATAAATTTGTTCTGATGTGGTGGGAGGATTTCCAACACTTTAGTGAATTTTCCACAAGTTTTCTTGAATAGTGAGCGCAAACCTGTCTAAGTGCACTCCAGGTCCAACTCTACGGTTCACTTTCTGCAGATGGCACACAAAAAAGCCCTTATTCGAGCATTTGCAAAGAAATAAGCTTCTCTTATGTGTTTGTTGATTTGTTTATTTATTTCTTTATTTTGTTGTTGTCATTTTTTTTCTGCTGAACACAGCTGCTTGGGCTCCGCCATGCATAAAGGCCCAATATGGCTATGTCTGTAAATCGGAGTCTGGGGGCCACAAGACAGAAAAGAGGGGAGAAACACCCGGCGAAATTTAGCGCACGATGGCTCCCAGCGGGCATCATTTGGGGACCAGAGAGATTTTTTTTCCTCATTCTCTTTTTTCCCTTTTCCTGCATGGTGAGCAGGTTGGAAAGCTCAACCCTAACGTTGCTGCTGACACAACCACTCAGGGACGGCTGTAACAGCTCTCTTAGCATGGCACCTGTTATTGAGCCATCAGAGGGAGAAAGAGAGAGCGAGAGAATGAGAAAGAAAGTATTGCGGGGTGGGGGGGGGTGGGGGAGGTAAGTGTGGAAGCAGGAAGGAGTGAAACTCAATTGTAATTTCAGGGTTGTCACAGTTCTCAGAGCCTGTAATTCTGCTGTCGTATTGGCGAGTGGACATACTAGACTGACTCTTCGTGCTGAGACTGATCTCATCTTCACAGTGCAGCCTACCTAAATTTTCATTCATCTCAAATCAAGTAAACAAACTGATTATAATTAGATTCACATCAGGTTACTTTGTAAACAGAGAGCGGTGTGTGTGTCTACGTAGCGGCCACACTCCTGCTCTTACTTTTTCTCCACTGTTGTGTTTGTCTGGCTTAGCATATTTTCTTCCCACTGTCTCTTTTCCATTTTATTGCATCTAAAATTACTTGGACAATCCAGTCTGCCTTTTATGCGACTCCTTTTCATTTGTCTTCATCGCCTGAATACAATTGGCTTTTGGAGTGAAGTGATTCATAATGCTTTCATCAATGATTCTAAGACTCCCTATGTCTCAAGCCTTACGAAGATAAATGAGCTAGTGTACAGTCAAAGAGGAAGTAATAATAGCAATGCTTTTCATTCATGATCTATTTTCTCTTGAAATGATAACACGATAGAGAACAGAGACGTTTCAAGGATTTCCATAACAGGTCAACATAACTGATAGTTGAGAGAAATCGTACAAATATCAGTGAAGAAAACAAAGACAAACACTAGTCTTGTTTTTTTCTGTTTGAGACAATCATAAGAGGTGCACAGCAAGTTGTTGTCCACTCAAGCAAAGCAGCTGCATTCCTCTGCAGAGCAATCAAAATGGATTAAACCAACCACGCTCCAGCTGCCTCCACGCAAATCAGATATGCCTGTGATGATGATAATCAATCCATAATAAAATAACACAACATAAATCTGATAGTGTTGTTCCAACAATTTTAATAACATAGATTTAAATATTGCCATGTGCACTGGAGTGATTTATTGACGAAAAAGTGCTATCAAGCTTATATACACCCCGTTCCTGGTTGCCCGCCAATAATGCCATTAACTGCATTGTTCAAACTCATTATGTGATGAGAAACACAATAATAATCGCAGGACTACAAACGCACAATTTCTCCCATTGAGCTAATCACTTTCGCTAGCATTATTAGTCTCTCTTCCTCTCTCTCTTTCTCCCTCCCCAGTTCTCTTTCGCCATAAATCCTGGGAGAGGCGGGTGTATAAATCCCTAGCGCTGAATTAGTATTGTAATTTCTGGTATCCATGCATGCTTTGCCAGCACAGACTTTGGAGTTATTAATCTGGGGAGACAGGTGCCACAGAAACAATATGCTGAGCGGTTGGCCTGGATACTGGGCCGACCCCACCCAAGTTTAAGTCCTCAGTGCATTCAATTAAAATTGCAAGGCATGGACTGAAGCCTGCTTTTAGAGAAAATAAACAATCAGAGAACTGCAGGGATTTTTATGTTTTATTGTTGTAAAAAATGCAAACTTATAAAAAGTAATAATCACATGGAACTTAAAAGTGGTGAAAAAATGGCTGTTTTTTTCTCTTTTGGCATATGGATTGAGACTTCTTTTAAGTCCTATAATGTGCGAGTCACTGTGGTTTGCCACATTTCTGATAGAAAAACTGTTACCGCACACATATGGGCGACTGACAAACACAACAGATGAAACACTTTGTTTGCTTTTGTTTAGGCATGAACTCTTCTCCTAATACAAGCCTTTTAAGTGATCAAAAAGGCCTGGCAATATTTGATGTTGTCTGCGTGAAGAGGGGGAGGCAAAAGAAGTGTCATCGAGTGATATACAGCTCTAGTCCTCTGTCACACAGCGCAGTGTCTGCTGGGAAATAATCTGACATCTTGCGCTCGACACATTCAAGCGATGAGTACAGCCGGGTGGAGAAAAAAAAAGGAGGCGGGGGGAAAGGAGAGATGGAAAGCAGAGTGATGGGACAAAGAGGCGAGGGAGGAGAGAGACTCCAGAAGAAGTAGGAGTGCGAGCAGAAAAGTGAAAGGAGAGAGAGGACACAATCAATTCACCAGCCCCGTCTCCATCATGTCATCGCCTGTCAGCATAGATTTAAGAATAAACCTTTTGAGAGACCTTCCAGAGCTTTAGTCTGATCGATGTCCTGGCAGTGTTGGCCCAGATGTCACTGACATGAATCACATGGCCTTCCATCAACTCATCACTGGGAACTATCTGACCCTACTCTTCACTATTCTAAGTTTGTACTGGCACCCATTCTGTAATCCTGTCTTATATCTATATACAAGTATCCACATATAATCCTACACAACCCAGACAAACTAGTTCAGATGCTAACCTTGCACCCATTACTAATAATATCCCAATGGGACAGAAAAGTGAAAGCACATATGGGCAAAATCATTAGAAAAAAACAGAAAGACGGAGAGAAAGCAATAGTGACGGGGTGAATAAATGAAGTCATTAAGCATGTGTTTGTGGGAGCCTGACTCCCATATGACAGTGCAGGGTGGCAGGATGCTTCCCCCGCCTTTTGCCATAAACAGACAAACAGATTGACTTGATCGTCTCTCTCCTATGGGCGGCTTTTCACCTCCTACTTTCTGGGGACCACTTAGGACTTTGGCTCCCCTGACTCTCCAGAGAGACTGCTGCTTGTGCCACTGCAGTGCATGGCATGGCTTCTCTTAATTAATCATTAGCTCTATCAGATATCTGACTGATATAAAAGCTGATATTAAACCATTTAGTCTGTATCCACAAATAAAATGACATTTATTTTGTTAATAATTTACTGAAAGCTGTCAAAGAAATAGAAAATGTTTATTTAAGGTGTAAATAGTTGCTCTCTTTTTCTTTTTCTTCCTTAGTTTACCAGCTACAGTATAGTGTGGAGGATTTTTTTTATTATCACCACATTTGCCTGAAACCATTTGATGTAAGTAAAATGTAAGTAGAATTCCAGGCCCAAATGGTGCATACTTATGGCTTTCTGCTGACCCAGCTGTCCAGGATGTGGACTGGCAGCTTCAACAAGAAACTCTATCCTGTCTGTTGTGAACTTCCGGACTGAAAACACTGCCTTTAAAAATAAAAACTGATGAACTCATGAATCATCAAATGTTTTATATATATATATATATATATATATATATATATATATATATATATATATATATATATATTAAAAAAAACCTGTATGTGAAACGTGAAAAGTGTTCATGTTTGATCGTACTTTTGGCATAAATAACATTTTTGTTCTTCGAGTCTTCAGTAGGAAAATTAGTGCTCACCAAGGTGATTTTTAACATAGGCAATACTGCTCTAAATGCCTCAGACAGTTTAGGTTCATTGCTAAAAAATGTTAATGACTGGGCCCTAAAATAATAATCCAGGATAAAATGAAGTGTTAAAAATCATATCTGTCAGCAGAGTGGAACAAATTCTCCTCTCTGGCCAATGGAAAGAGAAAACCTCTGTGACTCCATCTCCGCAGTGCATAGTGGAAAATCTACCTCTGAGTTCAAAACCTTATGAAATCATGAAAAAAAATGTTCACTTTCATAGATGAAACTGAGATAAAATTGACTCTTTCCTCTCTCACCGTGTTTGTGTAAGATAGGTGAGCTGTTATTTTTACTTCCGTTAGTTCAGTCCTTCCCCACCCTCTCACTCTGTCTCGTTATGTGAGTGATGTTACCCATCAGTGTAGTGCATGTGTTGTAAAACTGTCAGCCACTGAAAGATTGACTGACATGGTCAGCCCTAAGATTACCACCATAGAACAAGCAGGGGTAGAGAGAAAGAGATACAGACTGAAAGATGTGCAAAGGGGGGGGAAATGAGGGGAAACAGGTGCATTTAGACAGCCACGTTTTATTTTACTTTCTTCTGTGAGCACTGATCAAATCCGGCACTAAAACCATAAAACAAACACTGTTAGCATTAAAAAGAGTGAAAAGAATGAAAAATAAAAGACTGATCTACAGACAAGGAGTGTTCCCGTGCAATTTCCAACAGCTGTTGATTCAAAGGGAAAAACTTTATTTGGTCCAGATGGTCTCAGTCAGTGGCAGAATGAGAGAGCTGACTTCATTGGCTCCAGCCATGTGTTTTTCCTCCTGATAGAAATTAAAATGGTCGTTCGTTTGTCACCGCTCACTACACAGCTTAAAATGTAGCAATGAAACGTTCCTTGGCGATAATGCACCATAATTACTCAAACGCCTGTTCTTTATCTGCAGCAGAGGGAGGACAGAAGGAGCATTTCCTCAGATGAGATTTTAAAACCCAGAGAGCTGTCTCAACCCGCAGCAAAAGATGGAGAACACAATCAAAAGCGTTGTTCTTTTTGAGCTGGAAAGAGACATAAGCCTGTCATCTTCTTGTTCAAACCGAGGAAAATGAAAATCCAAATGTTGTACGACTTGTAATTCTTTTTTTTTTTTAAAACAGGACACGTAGAGTTTGATCAGAGCTTCTCTAGCTACAGAATGAGCCTGGGTATCTCTGCCTCCGATCAGATGTAACGGGCTGTAGTAGCGTGGTGTAGCAAGTATCTCGCTGTGATAAATGTATTTATTTTAGCAGTCTGATAGGTATTGATCTCTTCAGCGGCTCCTCCACAGGTTAACATTATGGGACCTTGGAAAGGAAGATAGTAGGCGATTCTCAAAGAGCACACATCTCACACCTTACAAATGAGGTGAAAAAAAAGTCTGTTGTGGAGGTGTGGAAAGGTTAACAGTGGCCCTTTGACTGCCAGCTAAACGTAAAATCAGTCATTTATCGGAAATAAAAGTAAGAGTATCTTAGCAGATGCCGATGCCGAGATGAAAGACCTAACGTGACAGAAGTTGAGTCACAGCAGCGTGAAACTGACACACAGTGGCGAGAAAAAGAAAAGAAAAACTATCCACATGACATTTTTTAAAGCTGTGATGTGCACATCCAAAGGCACTCATGAGTAGGCAGCAGAGGTATGAGATGAAGTAGAAGAGGTAGATGTGACCTGTGGTTGTTTGACTCAAGCATCCACTACAGCGAGGATGCTGCTTGTAGAGGACACAAGTGGAGCTCACTGAATCATACAAAAAAGATATTTTGAATGGCTGATTGTGACTGGCCTAAAACTCAGCCGTGGGCGAAGTCCAGTCATAATGCTTTGTGAGAAATTTCACAAGCACTTGCTTTTCAGTTCAGTTTCACTCATGTATTTTTCTTTTGATCTCCCTGTCTAAGCCTTTTCATGTTAAAACTTTAACAAATGATTCACTTAGCTTTTTCTATGCCTATTGAAAATGTCAGCTGCATAGCCAAAAGAATTGGAATAATTTGAATAAAATTAAAACTATGACATTAACACATATGTCATAGTTTATATATATATATATATATATATATATATATATATATATATATATATATATATATATATATATGAAATGCATTTGCATGTATAACTATTAGTTATACAATTAAATTTACAATTCCCCAATTTGAAGAGGGTTTCAGTTTTATTGAATGAGCATATAGCATATAGTAATATTTGACATATTTATATTTTAAACAGAAAATGAAAATAATGTCATCAGACTGAAGTGCAATGAAGCAAAGTTTTATTTTTCTGTTCTGTAGATGTTTATGTTTCTTAAATTCAAATGAACTCTACCACTCATGTGTAAACTGAGCTGAAAGGAAAGGGTGTTTTCTAGCATAATGTATTTTACCATGACTTTAAAAAAAATCAATGTGTGTGCGTGCATTGGAATCAAAAATTTAAATATAACAAGATAAATGTGCAAAGGCAAAAGAAGAAAAATGTATGAATGCTAAAAGTTATTTACCTCAATGTTTGGCTGTGCGGATGACGCTAAATAGCCACAGATTATGAAACACTAAAGGAATGTGGTGTTGCCCTCATTGTGGCTGATTCTTTGAACACAGGATCTGATTGGGTAATCTGTGTCTCTGTTTAAGTCTTCTTAACAGGGGGACTGTAAAAGGTTAACCAGAATAATACAATGTTCACAGACATAAATGCTGAGCAGATATTATTAATAATAATAATAGGGAATTTCCACACTTAAGTCTATTGTGATATCAAATCAAGGTCTATTCTGATTAGTGATGATTTGGCGTCGGTTATGAACACGTTCATGGTGATTTTATTGCGCATGCAATAAAGTTGTACATTCCTGGGTCACCTAAGTTTGCTAGAGACCATTTAAATTAATTCACAGAAAATCTGAGTACAATCAAATCCTGTTTTTTTTTTCTTCTTTTTTAATCTTGTTTCGCTGTTGTCTTTCTCACTCTCTACTCTTTCATCTGCTAGAGCTACTTTTAGTCACAATGTCTAACTCATATTTCGAAAATTCATTTAATGTTACATTAAGATTTTTTTTTTCATTACATATTCTCTTATCATTTCATGGTAAATGGATGTTTAAGTGGGGAGTGTTTTAGTTGGTGAGAATTTTTTTTCTTTTTTTAAAAAAAAGGCTATCAGCGAATGTACCACAAGCATTTGCATCTCAGGAAATGTGTCACCCTTATGGGACAGTCCCAGTACCAAGCACTGAATGTGGTCGATTGTTTCAATTCTTTTACTGGAAAAAACTATAAGATTTTTAGAGATTACACTGTGCAAGCTATGGCTCTAAACTACATTACCTTTTTATTATTTTTAGTTTTCATTATGTTACTCGACGTTATGCTATATGTTTCCCTCTTCCAGTAATATTGCATTAGATTTCCAATATTCATGGTGTGTTTTTCCATCTTTCACAGATCAAGACTTCATGGGCTTTTTAGATGAAAAATTATCAATACAACATGAAGCATCAGCAAAAAACCAGTGACACATTGCCAACATGCTCTTGTTCCCGGTGCCAGCATCAATAATTCAAACACTAGCTCATAACTTTATTTTCAATGCATAATTGAGGCCAACCCGTGATGGTTGGTCTTTCTTTATTCAGCCATTTATATGTTGAGCAATTTTTAAACAATAAGAGCAGCAGTCCATTAAGCTTTTAACATCTCCCTTTCATATTCCAGTACACGCTGGAAAGTATGGACAGTGGCCTGTGCTGCTGCTTTACTCTGTGCTTTGTCGTCAGTGCTGTAAGTGGTGGATTGCTTTCAGGTGCTTTTTTTTTGTCTGTCGTTGTATCTAGTGAGCGCATGAAAATCTTAAAGTGATAACTGTGGGGAAAAGCTGTGGTGTGGAAGTGAAAAAAGTATAGACTCCACATTTAAAAAGTGTGGTTTGGAAAGGAAGGGGTCTCAGGCTGAGGTGAGAATTTGCACCTGCAGAAGCACTTCCATTTGTGCAGGGCATGGGTGTCTGTGTCTTTCTAGTAATTTACAGCATGCCTAATTCATTTCAAAGCTATTTTCTAGCTTTCTAAGTTGTTTTCACAGCTAAATATTTGCAGTGGAGAATGCAACTTGGAAGGGCACAACCACTACCCTGTGACTCATTATATGACCTGGCTACATTTATTATGTGTTTTGTACTACTGCTTAATAAATATTGATTTACTATTTTAATTACATGTTAATCTCAAAACACATAGGTACCAGGGTTATTACTCTCTCAAGTCATACTGCAAATTTCCTGTTTGCAAATATTTGTTGAGGATGACATCCTGAGAGGGCCATAAAAGTGAATAGCAATCATTAAACAGAGACTAGCTGTCTACAATATCTGCAAAAGTGTCAATATCAGCAGCACAGACTGACCCAGTCTTTAATCAATTGCTTTTACACTTCTTTGTCAAAAGCAATAATTTTCAGGGCATACACGCAAAAGATATAGGTAGAAATCTCAAAAGTCCCTTTCCGTATTTAAATATGGATTTAAGAAAAGAATCTTTAATGTTTATTTCATTTTCTCCTTAACTTAGGAAAACCAAATAATCAGGTTTAAATTTCCTGACAAGCTTTTGAACTTTCCAAACAGACAGAATGACCCCAACCAATTTTATGAAAATAAATAATGACTCCAGTATTGTTTTGAGATAAGTGTAGTAAAATGTTAGTACAGTCCCAGAGCAACTCGTGATTGAAATGATATTAAATGAAAGCATGAAGAAAAGACAGATTAAAAGGTCCCTTTTTATTTATTTATTGTATGAATGAAATTATCCTAACCATTTAAAGACTCTTTTTTTGACAGATTTAAAGACCTGTTAAAGCAGCTCTTTGAAACTAAGTCCAGGTAATAATTCTCCTAAAGGTTGCAATCTCTTCCGGTTTCTGTTCACAATGATGCAAATCGAATAAAAGGAATTTAAATAACAAGCATTAACTAAGCTGTGTGTGAACTTCTTGCTGTTGTTATACTAAATCATTTTCCAAACAAGAGGGACTTTTTCAGGCCTTCCAAGATATTGAGATTTAAAATGGGAGAAAACAATGGGGCAGGTAAAAGCTATTTTTTTCTCCTTGTACTAGAAGTTTTTTTTCCTTCTCTGTTGCACATGAAAAGTGCTTTGAGTGAAACCAGTAAACAGTAGTTCTTTCATAAGCACATGCTTGACATTTGCAGTTCAAAGACAAAATACTTGAAACTCAAACATCAATCAAACAAACTAAGATTATACTCTGGTAAAACAGTTCCCAGGAAGGAAAAGGAATAAATAAAATACAAACATGGAAATAAAAACTCATAGCTCCAACAGTATTCCATGTTCTCATTACTATAATTTATCATTGTATACTATCTGTAAACATATACTGTATATATACTGTCATAGTTTTTGTTTTGTTTTTTTGCTTGGCATGAAAACCTGCAGACCCCTTAGGCCCTTTCTGTATGTGACTCCTAAAAGGTTATCATACAGCACTGGTTCTTAAACATTTCTAACATGTCCTCTTTCAAATGCCAGAAAAAGCTCAGATCTTAGAGTTTGTATCAATGTTTAACTAAATTAAAATATTAAAGGTGAATTCCAGTAAAATAAAGGTGAGCATGACACAACTGGCTGGCTGTAATTAGTTCATCATATTTGCCTCGTATTTTTTCTTTGGTCATTTTGCCTGAACAAAAGTTTAAAAAAAAAAACCATTTACTTTTGATGAGGGTGAACAACACTGAGTGTGTGTTTGGGAATAATCTATGCAGTATGTAGTATTCACATGGTTTGTTCCTGAGATCAAGGTGGCTGGTTTAATTGAGCCTGTACTGGACCCAGGGCTGAGAGTGCAGGCAGAGGAACATCGATAAACTATAAAATGGTTCCAATATGGCTAATCGATGAGGCTTTGTGAGCAGTTCCCTTGGGACTTTGATTTTCCTCTCAAACAACAATCCAGGATCTCTGGTCTTCAAAGCCAAACTCCATCTTTGCTGTTATTGTAGTTGTTGCTTTCCCCGTGTTTGAGTGATGTCACTGAGGTCGATTTCATCCCTGTCCATAAAGACTCTCCCACACTTGAATCACCCAGGAGACAGCTTCGCTTGGTCTGTGCAATGGTAACAACAACCAATAAAGGTCAATCTCCCATGGTAATGGCCAATTGGGTTTGTTCCCGTTATTGGCCCTCTGAGCAGTGGTCAACAGATGGAGAGCTGGCATCACTGACGCAAGTTACACTCCAACCTTCTGTATCCAGGCACTGCTGTGTGATTCTACTCATCTTCTCCCTCAGCTTGTGTTGGCCTGTACATTACTCTATCATGCACAGCTTTTGTACGAGGAGGACCGTCACAGTAGAGTCACAGGAGTGCTGCCAGTGAGGGCTAACCGTCTAACCATTTCAGCTAATTGCCTCATTAATGATTCACTGGTGTTAGGCTGCTCTAGCACTTCGCTGTGGGGAGCAAATTGTTCTGATTGGTTTGCCTCTGTCAATTATTGATGAGGCAGTGAGCTGAAGTGCTAACACCTGGCTTTAGAAGTCCAAGTGGCCCTGCATTCCCATCACATCCTCTGTTATCACACACCTTGGGACTACATTCTGTTTGGAGAGGATGTAATCTTGACAGTAGCAGTTCTCTGAGAATGGACGTAGCATGCCCTGGGGTAAGAGCTGCGATCTCACTTGCGAGCATGTTAGCTCAAAGAACATGGCTAGCTGCTGTGCAAAAGCTGGACAAAAAAAGACACTTGTAGTGATTTGTGCCGTAACTAACCGAAGGCAAACGCAGGAAGAGGCACCACTGATGAAGCTAGACTGTGTACATGTATTTATATGCAACTACAAATAACAGCAAAATCTAAAATACTTGATTATAATAATGTAAAACTACTAGAAATCCTAATCATAAATCATATTCTTAAGTGTATATTTTACCATCACTCATCATGTCCTTAGGAATCATGTTAGGCAAAATTAAACAAAATATAAATAGATAAAAGTAAAAACATTTTCCACAAATGGATACAATGTAAATACAATGACATAAAAATGTATAGATTCTACCAGCATCAGTGGAGCTGTGATGGTATGCAAAGCAATGCCAATACTTTGTTTATGGTGATTTATAATGGGTGCAGGCAGCACCTTTACAGTAGGGTCATGTAATTGGATCTCCAGTAGATAGCAGCTGAATTCCACTATAGTCTCTGTGTCTAATGGCCCACCCACAAAGACCTCCCTCTGGCCACATGAATCATTCTTTCACAGTGCACAAGATGCTGGAAGGTCTCCCGAAACTTTTTAGAAACACACAACACAATAAAGAAAATGTGTAAAAAAAAGGTTTATGGTTCAAAATGGTAAATCACAACCAGACTAAATAATATTTTAATAGAATTAAATTAGACTCACCCATGCTGTTAGTGAATTGCCTCATCTCTCCTTGGCCTTAATTGAAGCTGATTATAGAGTCACCCCCCCATGCTGACGCCACTGTCACTCTGAATCTCAGCCAAGTGGGCTTTCCATGTACACTCACAGGGTGGTCATTCTGCCTTTGTTTTTACACTGGGACCAGTGACAGCAGAGCCCATCCCACACTTCAAGTGCAGTGACTGTTGCTTACTGTGTGTCACAATAAACCCTGGACAAGCACGCACAGTTCAGACAAGGGTCCTGTATTGCTCACAATGTGGACTTCACTCACAGTCTTGAGGTGTACTTAGTGTGTGTGTGTGTGTGTGTTTACATATCTTTGTGGGGACCAAAAAGTTTACTATACTTGTGGGGACCAACAGCCCTTATGGGAACAAAATGCCTGTCCACGCGAGTTTGAAGGCATTTTTGAGACTCAAAATGTGGTTTTAGTGTCAGAGTTATAATTAGGTTATGGGTAGGTTTAGGGTAAGGGTTACGGTTAGGCATTCATTTTTGATGGTTAGGGTAATGGTAAGCAACTAGGGAAAGCATTATGTCAATTAGATGTCACCACAAAGATATGAAATGTGTGTTTGTATGTGCGTGTGTGTGTTCACGGCGTACATGGAAAAACAACACTAGTCAATTGCAGTATGACTCCCACTTTAATT
The DNA here is from genome assembly GCF_963576455.1 of Neolamprologus multifasciatus. NCBI lineage: Eukaryota > Metazoa > Chordata > Actinopteri > Cichliformes > Cichlidae > Neolamprologus > Neolamprologus multifasciatus. Next base: position 23,323,581 of record NC_140439.1, on the reverse strand, counting down.
CTTGTCTTCTTTTCTTGTCCAACCCCTCCTCCCCCCTTTCTCTTTCTGTCTCTCTCCATTAACAGATAACCTAATGACTGAGCAGTGATGACATCAAAGCGACTGACCAATTGCACCGAGACACCTACAAAGCACAACATTCAAAATTATTTCCCGAAGAACAACAAACAAGGCCCGCTGGAATTCTTCAAAATCTCTACAGCGATTCTTGAAAAGCCTCTTACTACTCCTGTTTCCTTTCCCAATATTTTACCTCCAGCTTTTTTCTACAAAACCACAAAAATAAAAAACAAATAAAATAAATATAAAACAAAAATAAAAATCACAGAGACTCATAATCAGGAGATGGTTGATTCTCTTCAATGGGAAGATCACTGATGCATGCTTCTGTAAATAGATCACAATAAAACCCTATTCTTATTCCTAATATAGGAAACGTACCGAGTTGCTCTCACCAAATTCATAAACCTTCATTACTGTGAATAGAATACCCATGGTTCAATATTTTCCATATAAAATCAGTATTCTTACCTATTCAGAGCCCATGTAGCTATCATTTCAGATATTGCTTCTCTAGTCTTTGAAGTTAATTTGATTGTAAAAACTGTACTTACAATTGTTCTTATTCTCAGCCTAGTCTTCCTCTCCAGTATCCACACTAGTATGTGTAAATAGAGACAAATGAAGACAACCGCATGGATCAGACTTTAGTGTATATTTACCACGCTCTTAGATCACAAATCTCAGTATGTGGATATTTCAGACAACATTTTTGAAAGTTTAAAATAGCTGAAAATATTTTCTGATGGCCAGTGATTTAGTCTCAGATACCTGGATACTGTCTGAATAGATAAAATTTATCCGGCCACATTACAATGATTATACAACAGAAACTCCTTTGCTATCATCAGTGAATTCCATTTGGAAACAGGCAAATTGAACAGAAGAAGCAGGCAATTTGCCAAAGCCATGATTCGAACATAGCACCTCTAAGTATTAAGTTTAATATTTGATGTACTGTTTTTTTTTTTTTTTTTTTTTTTTTAATATATCATTTACAGATTTCTCCCATTGTCTTCTTATTTATTATTTTCTACTACAACAACTGCCCTGCCCTCTCATGCCCACTTCGTAACTGTTATAGCAAAGCTGCTGTTAGCCTGAGAGGGACACATTTTTTTCTTTGCATGGTTTGAAACTGTGCTCCAGTCCTGAGCCTACACAGGGGCAAAAGAAGACCTCAGTAACTGCAATGTAGAAATGAGGATTCTGGCCTCTGCCTTCAGTGGACTATGAAGCTAACCAAAAGGACTGACTGACATCATACCAAGCCAATGAAGAGATGACCTCAAGGATTAGGCCCTCACTGGTGAAGACAGAAATCCTTTTGCATGGACAACAGGGATAATTTCTAGCTTGTTGAAGACCTCATCTCCACCGTTGTGCATCCTCTACCTCTCAGTGTTCTGCTGTGCATCAAGAAATCCATGTCTTCACACTGACCCCCCTCTACTACCCCACGTTTCTGCTGCATGTCCCTCTAGAGCCTCACGAGGAGAGTTCAGCATTAAATGCTTTGGATGGATCTATATGGCAATGGGAGAAACCAAACCAATGCCCAACAAGTACACACATATGACGCATGCATAGAGATGCTCAATCATACACAATGCCTCTCAAATATGTTGCTGTATATATGTACACTATGTCAAGTATGTATAGTCTCCGATGCTGTACTTTGCATGTTGATTTGTAGATGGAATGTGACCTTTATTCAAACAAGAGGATGAGCAGGTAGTGAGTGGGTTGACTCTCTAAACCAATGCAAGCCCTTTGACAGCTTTACATCTCCATATTTGATGGCAGGAGATTTACAGTAAGGTGACAGAAACAGTTTGATGTCTACTGTGACATGTTGTCTTCCAGCAAACAGCAGTTCTGATAAAGTTTAAACTCTCTGAAGGAACACATACTGTCCCTGCTGATGTCACACAGAATCTGGCCACAGCGAATGTGGGTAGAAGAAGAGAAGTAAAACTGGGGCGTTCCAATTAAGTGGCAGCGCACAAAGTGGCATAGGGCATCCTGCCAGCAACTGTCTATTCATCCAGTGTCAAAGGGATTTGCACGTCTCAATGAGTGTATGCACTGACAGAGAAGTCCAAGAGCAAAGCAGAGGAGGGGAAGGAAAGGAAACAAGGCTGGGCTGAAAGAAGTTTTTTTTTTTCTTTTTTTGTGTAATTTCACAGCTTAATTTCTGATCAAAATTTAAGGTTGTACTAAGCTTATGTTGACATACTTTACTGGTCGGTGCACTTATTTGTCAATTTTTAAAAAATTTTCAATAACCCCTTGACCCCATCTATTACTATCATACAGCTCTCTGGGCTGTCATGACCTAATGTCCTGTCTAAGGTTAACTTTGTGTTAATGAGTATGGCCCTCTGCTCCACCAGATGTTCACCCTTGTGGCCAAATACGCAATACCCTCTGTGCTTCTGTAATGCCTGCCCACTACATCTGTACTCTTTCTGGATGCAGCTGCAGAAATGTCTCAACCATCAAAAATGCAGTTGAAGTAGGAAACGACATCAACTCTGCAAAACAGGTGCTTTCTTTTGGAGTAAAATTAATAAATGACATTAATCAAAATGCTGCACCATAAAATTAGAATTTTAGCAGAATACATGTGGTTGCCTAATTTGTGTGTCTTACACAAAGTAGGTCTTACAATTTATGTGAGCAAATCTTCTTAAATCAAATATTGTCATAGCACACCAAAGCTATTTACAGTCAACATGTAAACTGACTTGAAATTTGGACTTCTGACTTAGTGGTGATTAGTTAAGGAAGATTTAAAACACAGAAAAGGATGAAGATGTCATTCAAATATGAGACTGTGTGTGGTCTGAGTGTCAAGGCTTTCCACTATGTTAGAAGTGAAACAAAGATGAAGCCGTATGTGACAGGTAGATGTGCTTTCCATGTTTTTGATTGCAGTGTTTAAACACTACCCAGCAATAAAACTGGACAGGGCCAGAACAATATAGACAGCTATACACCTGAACACACAAAACGTGTGTAAATGCATACAAGCACAGAAGCACATCCTTGATCTTTTTGTGACAGACGCACACACACACGCACAGCAAGCTAATCTAAACAGCAAGGCTGTATGTAAACAGATCGTCGACATAATGGGATTGTTCAGTGTGCAAACAATAAGCTGTTAGTGTAATCACAGGTCAAAGATATATTACCCAGAGGGCCACGCTGTATGTATATTAACATGATGGATACGCTGGAGAGGAGGGGGCAGGGATATCAGGGATATAGAGCTCCTCTGATTCGGATTTACCCCCTACTCAGTCTTGCCCGCTGCCTTTCTCTCCTCTGGCTCCTTCATATGGGCCCCACTTAATCAGTTTTCTTCTCATCTTGTTCCTCCCCCCATTCACCCACCTCTTTCTTATACACCAAATTCTTCTATTTCTTCACAACATTCCCTCTTAAATACTTCAGTCATGTCTTTAACACAGTATCTTCATTAACTTATTTCCTCTCCCTGTCGCCCCTGGGCAGATTATGATCAGCTTCGGTAAAGTGGTCAGTCCATCTCTGTGGTCAGTGGGGTATCAGAATAAAGTAGCTCCACAATCTTATTTTTGGATTAGGCCAAGCGAGGTCTGGCTTATACTGGACTACTGAGGTGCTTCACCCATGTCTAATAAAAACAGTGAAAGAGCAAGGATAGAAGACAAAAGACAGCACCATGTTGGGGAAGAACAATGCATGTGATAAAGAGAGATTGCTACATGTTCCCCTTAACTATGTACTGTGCTTGTGTGTCACAGTGAGTAGCAGCATACTAGAGCCATTTCGGGCAGGATAAATGCCGCAGAGCTTACTTTATAAGATCTCACCCTATTAACTTATCTCTACTTTATTTGATTATGATCTAGCCCATTCTCTAAACTGGTTAATAAGTCCATGTCCTCCTGACTAAACACTTGATTAGTGTCATCACCGGCTAGCTTGTGTGTGTGTGCTGCATATGCCTGTGGATCATTGAAGCAGATGCACACTGGGGCCAAGTGACAGAGTAAACACATAGACAGAACACTGCAGAGGAAAAACAACCTGAATAAAATGGGCCTGTTTGATTATTTCAAGTCTGTCTGCCTTCTGGATGTGTGGCTGAAGATATGGTGTAAAGCTTTTGTGTGGACAACCAATGCTCAATACAGAATAGTGAAAAGGCAATGTTACATCAACTACTTCATTACAGCTGCTGGCAGGTCAAATCCTGTTATAGAACTATCCCATGAGTGTGAGACAGTTGCTTGTCACAGGCAGCTAGTTAATCCTATGCCAGCTGCTAAGCAAAGTTCTGTTACCTTGCCTTGTGAGTGATTGGTTGTTGCTATGACAATCGTGCCAGCAAAGATACTTCCCAAGCCTCAGGCATCTTAACCATCAAGTATTGACACTACGCATACATGTGAATCCTGCCAAGAACACATTGCTGTAGCAAGTGATAGCTGCCCCCCACCCCTGGCACACAAGAGAGAGAGATCACTGTTCTGAAACAGGGAATAGCAAAAATGTATCATAGAAAAAAATGCATGACTAAAAGGCAATTTATTGAAAAATATGAGTATAAATTTGACAAGCTAAGATTTTATAGTAAGACCCCAAAATTATTTTTAGTCAAAAAAGCTACAAAAGACTCACTTAACACTGTATAACAGAGTGGCATGGTATTTGGAGCTCTTTAAATAACCACCAACTTTGATCATGAAGGATGGCGGTACAATTTCCAGTGTGAATTTTAAATTCTTATATTGTGTTTGTGTAGCATTAAGCTACACAACTATAAACTTATCCAGATGACCTCTATCCTCTCTTTCTATGTTAAGTAATACTGAAAATATTATTAGAAGAAAGATTTGAAATGGGATATATATATATATATATATATATATATATATATATATATATATATATATATATATATATACATACATACATACAGTAACTTTGGTGACAGACACATGCTTGACAGCAGCTCTTCTCACCATGCAACTCTGTACTGCAGAAATATGCAGCAGCATACATATCCATGCCCTGCTCTTCTTTCTGTCACACACAGCCCCTTTTCATACACACAAAAACACACACTTTGGCTGTCTGTGTCTATGTCTGATGGAGTGTCATGATTAGCAGTGACCTCAAGCTAGACAGGGATGGGGTAGTGGGAGTGGGGTCAAAGGTGAAAGGATTACAGTGAAGCAACCCGTGTCAAGTCCTCTACTTCAATCCTGACCTCCAGGCTGACCTGAGCCTCTTGAAAAATTATTCACATGTATGAGGTCAACATACTGTGGGTACATCAACACATTACTCACAGAATATCTAACTCATGTGTGTATTTGAACTAAGAGAGGACTCTTAAAATGCTTGAAATGTAACACATGAAGTGGTGTGGACTTTGACATAGGGATACAGTGGATGAAGGTTGGTCTCACAACCAGACAGCAAGAAAGACAGAACAGCCCTCCTTATGCCACATAGCTAATGGCAGGGATGAATAATAGAGCCTTTAAAGCCCTTACTGCCACCTCATTCTGGCCTGCACATAAGCTTGAGCTCTAGGTGGGCAGTTAGCCATCAAGCCCCTCGCTGAGATGAGATGAGCTCCCAAGAAGATTGGGGATGGGGGTGAAGAAAATCGGATTAACCAAAATGCCTCAATTGGAAGAAATGCTCTGGGCTGACCTCATTGTAATACCATTGATAAATGCTGTAAACCAAATCTTTAGCATCTGATTAGATAATGGAGGAAATCACAACCTTTGTCTGTGGGATACAATGGTTCAAAACACACAGAATTTGAGTTTTTAAAAACAAAAACAAAAAAACGAGAGACAATAGGGACTACTAATACAAATAGCCAAGTTTGCTACTATAGAAACAAATAAATGGGGAAATAATAAATTGCCAGGAGCTGTGGACAGGTGGCATTTCAGTCTGCACCGTTTAGCTGTGCAGTCTGGTTTCTGACAGCTTGATTTAGTCTCCCACACCTGAGCCAGAAAACAGAGAGAAAATTAACGGCAGGGAAAACAGCTTAACTAGATTCCAATTTGCCTGCTTTGAAACACAATTGATGAAGCTAATGCACATGGAAAACACAGAATGCAGTTTTTGGTAGAGTACCAAGCTTACTCTGATTGTGCGAAGTCTGTGCACACTAATTCAGGGTCAGACAGGAAGGTAATAGTACTAATTTAATTTAACCCTGTTTTGTTCTATTCTGCTTCGGGGGGTGGGGGGTAAGGGTTTACCTTTAGGGTGTAAAACTGAGATTATAGTGGCTCAAGAGGAGATAACATGCTGTTCTCCCTGCTGTGATTCGGGTGTAATCCTTCAGTTTTAGAGAAGTGAAAAGTTTGTAAAGTCCAGAAAGTTATGAATACATCCCTTCTGGGCCCCCTACAGAGCAGAGAGTCTGAGACAGCAGGGGATAACCATATGCTATCAAAGTGTTCTTCAAAGCTCCCATCTTTAGTCGACTAAATTATACAGTATCATCACATATACCTGACAAAAATAGAAGAAACATAATTATGCAGCCTAATGTACTAATGGGGGAAAAAAACATTACTAGAAAAAATATGTTTTAGGAAGTCTGGCCACTTTGAAAGGTAAATAATTTTCTTTTTCACTCGAATGCATTTGTTTAAACTGCGTTTGTGCTCCAATAGTGTGGGTCAGCTCGTCATTTTGTTTTTACATGCTTTTAAAATACTGCTGCTGGTGAACAATTAAAAATTTATGATTCCTATCACAATGAGCTCCTTCACTGTTACCAGAGGTTAATTTGTGCTCGCCCCTCATTTCAATTGTACCGTAGTAAATGTCCACATTATTTCCCACATGGGCCTGGATGAGGGGTTTGATTATCCAAAGGTAGACCTTGGTTGGCTCTGTTATTATCAGAGGGGCCGTAAGCTGCAGTAACAGCTTCTAGGGTCTTATTGCTATGGCGATCAGCCCCTTGCCACTTGGCCTCCATGACCCTAGTCAGAGATAAGCTTTATGGGAAAGCACATTAACATGCTCTGGCAGTCACCTCCCTCCTTTATCAAAGGCAGTTCTGTGAAATCAAGTGTTTATGGACCCCCAGTGAGGGTATAGTGCTGCTGATTGCCCATATTAGAGGTTGACTGTAAATGAGCTCGAGGTGGACAAAGGACTTGTAGCAGTTGGGAGAATTGAGGATACGTAATAGTGATGTTATCCTCACTAAATGAGCAATATCTTTAATGACTGCAACACCCCATGAGCAGGTTACTAGCCCCTGGATTACAAATTCTGTCTGCAGCCTAAATATATCCATGTCTTCCATTCTTTCTACAAAAACTGACAAAACTATAACAATAAAAATGCAAAATCTGCTTTTAGATATGGTGTAACATATTTTGTAGTCATTTATTCTATTCGCACTATACTGTAAGTGGCAGCTTCTTCTTCGACTGTCTTCTCGTTTGTGTTGCACTACATCCATTAAATAAAACATTTTAAAGGCCTTTTTTCTACATTTCCAAGCACACTGATGTGGGCATTTTTCTGTGGCTATGAAAGGCACAATTCGAAAAAGAATGTGTCAGTGTCAAGTGCCTGCTTAGAGCCTGATCCCTGATATAAGATCATCTCAGTATGTCCGCAGTGATGGATGGTGATAGCCATGTCTTTGTACAAATCAGGAGGCCCTCCTGTTGTCACTGACTGGACAGATACAGGAAGCATGAAAGAGAGAGACGCAGCCACAGCTTAATGTCCTTCTCTGGTGCTGTGCATGCTCTTTCCTATTTGCTTTTCCCTTCACGGCACGGTTAACATCGTAAATTAACCTTTCCAAGCCCCCTGTGCTCAGAGACTAGTGCGCAATACAGACAAAGGGAAAACTAGATCTCTGTTATGCAATGCGGTAGCACTGGTCAGAGACAAAGCCTGTTACAAAACTGAGCTATTCCTTTTGCAGTGAAGGGGAATAAAACAACACACCTTGTTTAGTCGAGCAAACATTCTCTTTTATGTGCATGTCCCATGTACTCAAATCGGTATGAGACTGCTTTTTGTTCTCCATCCTAGAAATGTAAATGAAACACATGAAAGAAAATGTATTGTAGTCTTTTCTTCCTAGTTCAAGTTTGTAAATAGGATGTAAATACCAAACAGCTATGCATGCTAATATACAAGCAATTTGTTCAGGTACTTTTGTAATCCCAACTTCTCATATGGCATGTAGTGACGACAAGAAGCAAACACTGAAAATCATAAGAAATTGTAAACACGGATATGGTTTGTAAACAACTTCAAAACTGAAAAGTATATGTCTTTGCTGTTAATGTTTTCTTACTGACAACTAATGCATTGGCCTGCCATTTACTACACTGCTCTGCTTATGTTACTTTTTATCTTTTTTATTTTTCGTAAGGTAGGGCTGAGGCAAAAAAAAAAAAAAATCACTGGTTTGTGGTCTAGTTGGGATGGGGACTAAGAAGCTGAGGGGAAAGCAGTCAGATCATGTTTGTAGGTCTTTTGCTTTTTTGTTGATTTGTTTTTCTTTTCTTTTTTTGAGTTTCTTTTTTCCATTGCCACTGCATGTTTACATGCATACGCTTAATAATTAATTACATATCCTGAATGTCTTCCACAATAAATCAAGTGTTGTGGCAAAACTACTTAAAAGTAGTGAAACTGCGGTGCAATTTTAGTTATTTCACCAAAAAAGTCTTATCACCAGCTTTAGAGTGTGCTCTTTAAAAAAGGCATTAATCTGTTTTCTATAAAAGAAATAACAATTCTGTAAATGTCTGTAAATTCCGATTAACAACAAACTACAAAGCTGGTACAACAGGCAATTTTGACTCCAAATTGTCCAACTCATGACATGCAAGGGAAAGAGTTTTTGATATTTTTTTTTCTAATATTAAAAGAATAATAATGTCCAATGAAAAATGATGATCTATATTTCAAATTTGCCTCTGCCCTAGCAACTCTAATGTGACATTTTATGAAAACAGAAATAGGGAGGAGTGAAAATAAAAAATTGTTTTTGTTTCTAGAGGATTTATTTTCAACCATGTTAGAACCATGTTAAATCCCAAGGCGCTCATAGTAGATGGAAGTGTCTAATTTTTAACCTGTGCTAAAGATATTTTGAATTTAATAAATAATTATTGTAAAGAGAAAACATGTCTGTCTTCTGAAGTCTCTCTTGAATCCTTCTGCGTATGAGTGATAAAGTAAAACTAAACAGTGAAGGGAAACTAAACACAATTACAGAGTTTAGTTATAAAACGCATTAATCCGGTGTTGTGTCCTGATAAACGCTAGCCCTGCTCTGTAAGGGAGCCTAACTGCTTGATTTTTCCTCTTTTTATATCTTTGGTGGAGTAAAAGGAAAGCAATTGACACAATGACCTTTGACCCCTGGCACCCAGTTGTATACAATGGAGTGGAGACCTCTCACTTCACCTTGGCTTTGGTGAACCAGACTGTCTATTATATGCCACTTTAATATCGCAGAGATTCCCATAATATTTGTGAGTTCTGTGGCAATTATCACCCTCGCATTTATCGCTAAGATTACTCCTCGCCTGAAACTAAAGGAATGGCTAATAGTTTTGTGAAGGTTATCAGACTCAGTCTTCAATTAATTAAAAGTCTCTTGCACAGAGCAAGGGAAGTTTGTGCTTTGTATGTTTCAACAAATTGTTTACAAGAGGACACATTCAATTAGTTATTTCATTATCGCCCTAGGTGCAATCAATTGACAATGCCAATAACAAAGCCAAATCAATTTGTGAGCTGACTTCAGCAAATTTCTGTAAATGACTGAAGAGCACTTCTAGGTTCGTGTTTTTCTGCACCGTTTACGCAGAAACCCCAATAACGGGCCATGCTACTGTACAGGCCATGAGAATATTTGCAGATTTGAGTGTTTCAAAGATGTTTGATTCGGTGGCTTCGGTCAGGAATTCCACATGTACACACTGTCTTCTGCAAGGAGCAAGGTTCTGTATTTTTCTTTGCTCCTCTTTTCCCCTCGAGTGATATATGGCAAAGAAAGAAAGAAGCACTCGCTTTCCCTCTGTCATTCCTTTCTCTCCCCTCCTGTAGCATAGATAAACAATGCGAGTGACAGTCTCTCATCACTCAAGAGGCTGAATCTCTGGCCCTGACCCGATAACATCAAGTGTGTGTGTCACCTGTCAAGTGGCTTCTGTCACACTTCAGTGGGAACTCAAAAACAAGACTCTGTGCGTGTGTGTATGTGTGTGTGTGTGTGTGAAGTCGATTGGGGGATGGTGTTGTGGGTTTAAGAGTGCCTGTTGGCATGCAAGCGCAGGCCTCTTTAGGCATGAGTGGAGTTGAGAGTGGCGAGGGGGGGGGGGTGCTTCTGAAGGTATGCCAGGAAACTGAGAAAGAAGGAGGGGGAGGCGTAACGACCCAAATGAGAAGGACTTGTGCAGACACTGTGAAACTATCTCATTTTGTAGGCTCCGCTAGTCTCATTCTCATGTTCAGAATGGACAGGGTGATCTGGGAACGCAATTATTTTCACCTATAAAAGGCAACATATGCCAAGATCATAAAAGATCTTATTGGACAGTAATTTATTAAAGCAAGTCATAGAAATGGAGAGAGGTAGGGCACTAGCTATAATACGAAGGTGTCGTTCTGCTTCTCATTAGGGGCCAGTGTCAGTGAAATTCAATACTCCAGGTGGCTGACAACAGAGGGATAGAAGAGCTAAACAGAAAGATGCCCTCTCTTTATAAGATCCCGGGGAAAAGGGAACATTTACTGCAGCTATATTGTATTGAAATTCCATTCTTGATTCGTTTTCTGTGTTTCACTGGAAACTTCCATAGTTGAATATGTGTACTTAAATGCATCTTATTTCATGGGCACCTCTACTGCAGGACAGGAATCCTTACTATGATTTATTTTTCCATTTTATTGGATAAACATGCGTTTTCTTTTTCCAAAGGTACGAATGAACTGTAGAGCTTTGAGGCTAACAATGATCATCATCCTCATTGCAACAAACAGCTGCTACTAAGCAGAACTGGCATCCTCTTAAATGGATGAGTGATCTGAGACAGCGTGTTTGTTCCTATATTTCGAACGTTTAAATCACTGTTGAGCCCTGAATGAGCAATAATAAACTATCATTGTGATCCTCACAATACTGAATGATGTGGATTAGCCAGTGGGGAGCAGATTGTATTGAGGAACTTATCAGCATCTTCTCATTATCTAATACACGAAGTGAAGGGGGAGATGATTACGCTGTGGCACATTTAAACCAGAACAATAGAAGCTTGTGTACCTCTGTTCATTTGTTGCACAAAATGAACAAGGCAGATATATGCTATTGTCTGAGGTTATTGTAATGTTAAAATACAGTTTTTTTGTTAATGTAAATGACTCTTCTTTCAGACAAGAGCAGGTTTTTGTATTCTTCACTGAGATAAATACCATCACAAATGAGGCGGGACAAAACAAAAGCAGATACAGAGAGAAACGGGTAATTGTGATGGAGGGAGGGAGGGTTTTTGTGCAAACCTATTGTGTAATGTTTGGCAACACGCTTGCATGTTTGTTGTCATCTTTCACACTGACAACCACGTTCTGACACACTCAAAATGGAGGAACATCCTGCACTGCCTGCATTTTTCTGTTCATTTTAACCAAAAATGTGGCATATGTCAGCATGGTGTGCAGTGTGTTTTTAAAAAAAATATAATGGAACATTTCTGGCCTCCCCAGAGCTCTGATCTCAACCTTATTGAATCAGTGTAAAATCGTCTTGATAGAGCATTGAATGTCCTTCAAAAAGCCTGGAGAACAATTGCAGAAGACTGCTTACAGAAATTAGAAGGAAATTTGCCTAAGAGAGGATGTGTTGAAGAATAAAGGTGGTCATACCAAATACTGACTTTCAACCTTAGTAAAATTGTCAAAGGTTTCTGCCTTATACACTGCATTTCCATTTATGTTTGCACATGCTTCAGAAATTACATAACAATGAATTTAATTGCAATTAGTTCCCATTTTCCTAGAAAAAAAGAAGAATGAAGGTCGGTTCTAGACTTTTGGACAGCATTTAACGATTTAAAGTTGAACTGCCAACAACTAGACAGAGATAAAAGTCATATCATTCCATAACTCCTGTTGACATTTCAAATAATCATGTTATTAATTTATCAACATCAGTGATTTTTGCCCTCATTTTTCATGTTACTTTAAAACTTTAAGAAACTACATTTTTTTAAAAAAAAATCTGTTTATCTCAAGTATTCAGTAGAACAAAGACAATCTAAGAGCCTTACATCTCTACAAAGTGTTAATAAGTTATCTACATTACAACACACAGAAGTGAAATTGTGTTACCAGCTAATTAGTCAAATTTACACAATTATGCAAATTCTCAGTGTGTATTGACATGATGTTTAAAGACATTTGCTTTTGGCAACTTCTAAATCTACGTTTTCCCATAACCTCTGTGTTCAGTTCAATCACGTATTGATGTAAACTTGGTCAAGGTTGCACAGGCCATTTGGTCAGCCTGTCGAACATGTCCAGATCATGTCTGCCCGAACTGTCCAGAGAACACAGAAAGCTCTAATCCCTTGTTTGCACTGTAATCAATGTCAATATAGATCTCAGACTAATTACATAATCATACTTGTATCAATAACAGATGGAACTGATTTCTAGACAGTCCTTTATTTATAAAAGTGGTGTAGCCTCATTATAAGGTAAACACAGAATGTATCCTTGACTTTCAGATACAAATAGTACATGCAAATTCTGAAAGCAAGTGAAGGAGCTTATTTGAAGTCCCTCAATGAACTTCATTAGTCACAGCCATGCATTCTTGAACATACAGATGCACATCTTAAGTCAGAGTCATATATGGACACACACATGCATCCAGTATATTCACACAAGCACACAGCCCCTTGGACATGTCTCATTAAATTCAGGTGAGCAGATTAATTAAAATGATATTTAAATCCCTCGGGGCTGTAAATCTGCACTACTGGGGGTATATGTCACACACGCATACAGACACATAGACATACAGATAAAGCATATTGCACGCTGCATAGAAATGAAAAGTAAATGTAAGATGAGTCATTTGTGGGTAAGCATAAACAATTATTATTATTGCATAATTATTAATTATGCAAGCAATGAGTAAATACATAATTTGATTACTTATTAGATCAATGCTGAAAATGTTATTCTCAATTTTAAAAAAATTTTCTAGCATAAGTATACACTCTGAATCCTTCTGCTATGAAGAAAAAAGAAAAACAAATAGGGGCGAAAGGAGAAAAAACTCAAAATCATCAAAATAATTTTTTTTTAAATGCTTGTCATACTGGATCTTTTTTGCACATGAATGCTAAAATGTTTCATTGTTATGTCTAAACCACTTAAGGCTACTTCACCACATGGTGACACTGGGGGTTCTTGAAAGGTGAATCAGCCATCTGTATTCATATTCACATGGGGTGTTTATACACGATATCAACAAAATGTCATTGCATACTAACACAGAAAGCTCAAGTGTTACGTAGGAGGTGTGTTTCGCATATGCTCACCTACTTTCCCACCAATCACATCTAGATAACGGATATGAAATGAAACTTCAGAGCACTTAGATACGTGCCTATCATCAAAAAGGAAATGATGACAGGAAGTGTCAGGTGTACATAAGTCTAATGTCTTTCTTCTTCAAGTTAGCCTCTGCATTTTGAAACTGCGTATTTTTTAAAGTTAATAGCAGTTTTAACCGCTCGTATTTTTCACGCTTGCTTCGTGTTGTATTTATTCCGATTCAGTGAATTGTTTGAAGTTGACCCGAAGAAAGAAAGTGATTAAACATGAAAAGTAAACGAACAAAATAATAAAACCCTCAACTGGTATGCTTTGAGCCCTCTCATGACCTTCACCTGCTGGAAAGGTGGAGAGGCAAATTGCATTAGAGAATGGCATGTCATTCATCTGGGCTGTACTTGGAGGATCATTTAGCTAATTTAATGATTAATAAGTTTAACACCTCTTAATAATTTCATTTGGCCCTCCGATTGAAATCCTGGGCTGAGCGCAGCAGGAGGCAGATGAGGATGTCTGTGACTGAGACTCCCTGTTCGAGGCTGAGCAGAAACAGAGAGGTGTAGAGGAAAGAGAGAAGAAAGAAAGGAAGAAAAAAAGAGAAAGAGGGAGAATCTCCCTGAGGACGACAGATCAGTCTATTACCACCATGACCTTTTCCCTTCACTGGATATGCCATTAGAGAGGAAATCTGAAAGTAAAGCCTTGATTAACACAGTTATCCAACATGTTAAAAGAAAAAAAATGGAAAAGAAAAAATATGTTCCCTCATTAGGAAAATGTTCTGCATTATTAATGTTAGAGAAGCCCGGCTAAGTGGACCTCAGAGCATTTAGAATTCTTGCTTTAACCAGAGGTGATCACTGTAGAGACTCACAAAGACTATATGATACAACATGATTGTGCAACAGAGTGACAAAAGAATTTACTGGAAATCTTGAGACTAATGAATCTTCAGTGATCCAACCTTAATTCTTGGTGACATTTAGTCCAATTTGATGATGTGTATGACCTTTTTAACCGCTTCCTGATCTTGACAAACCGGAATTAAAATACACTGAAGAAGAAGAAAAAAAAGACGAGCGTCTTCATTTTCACCTGTTACGAAATAAATTATGTGGTCAGAACTTTCCACGTTTTTGGCAAACGTGCATGTTCATTTTTCTAGTACATTTGTTTCCATCTTCGACACACGGAGGAAGTAAAACATCAGCATGTCAGTTCTCACGATCTAGCAGCAGAACATCAGCAGTTAGGCAAGAATGCTCTCGACCGAAACTCATGACAATCATCCGGGGGTGAATCTAAGCACAGTGAGCTGAAGTTGTGGTAAGATTACAGTCAGACCTGATCACAGAACTCTGATGGGTGTCTCGTAGGTGGGATGACTTAGCTCTGAGCCAAAGCTTCACAAGCTCGCACACATTCATTTTATAAATACACTTCACCTCAAGCGCTATATATGCCTCTTACTCCAGTAGCAGTTTCACCTCAACAGTCACATCTACACAGTTTGTGTAGCTTAAGCTGAAAACAGAAGAGTAGCCACAAACTGCTCCAGTATCATTGGAAAATGTGTCCCTGAGAGTTTTAGCCACTCGGTGTACTTGTGAGATCTTAGAAGTCCGGAAAAAACTCAGCAAAGTCGTTGATGTACAACACGGTAAAGAATCATGTTCGCCAAAGCATTAAAGTCAGATTGGATTAAAATGGGACCTTGCCCCTTCTCACCTTGGTGTCCACATCTATTGATAAGCCCATTTGCTGTGGCCCATATCAACTAACTAAGCAACCTTGTAAAGCCCATTGAAAAACACAATGACCTTGTCTTTTTCTGTTCTGGACCAAATGCTTTACATCATCCCCACCTTTCTCTCCTCATGACCCAGGCCACACAAGGTCATGACAGATCCCCCCCCTCCAATGTTCCTTTACTACTCCTTAGAGAAGCAAGCTCTGTGAATGAGCAGCCAAACAGTAAAAGACCTCCAGACAACCTTGGAGAGTCTGTTCCAATCTATACAGCCAGCAGGTGATGTTTATCTCTAGTATAGCAGGAAGGAGTCCTCTCTAATTGTTCAAAGCCACATATTGTCACGGTGGACAAAGAGAGTCTATTAAGTTCATGCTATAAGATTCAGGGGAAGCAAACCATAGCATGTGATATGTCAAAACCATGCCAGCTGGCACCACCTCTACATGTGTACACACAAATTTGCAAATGTTATTTTCAAATTTCTTCATTAATAAAACCATTTATTATGTCTTGCACAGCTCAAGAGGCAAGGGAACTCTCTCCCTTAGCACACACAACTGGACTAAACCCAACAAAGGACCAAAAATGTGAAACATTTTGCAAAATGAAGCCTGTTTAACTTTATTTTTTTTACTTTTTTTTTTTAACATTGTAAAAACTCCTTTCTGGGCTCCACAAAATTCCTGGCCTGCAACGCTTGCCTTGACTTAAAAACAAACTTTTGCACCTAAGGCGTGCAAAGGTCTGTGGACGGACACAGTGAGCGGAAATGGCTACGGTCTCTGTTAGGTTACATGCTGACACACATCGTGTGTGTGCTTAAATGCCTTGGTGAAACTCTAACCTGTTCAAAAACCAGTTAGGAAAACAAACACAGCTCTCATTCCAAATAAATGTCTGTTTGAAATGAAATGTTGAACAAATATTTTGGATTTGCTTATACAGAGAGAAAGAATGGAATACATTTTGTAAATGGACTTTGAGCTGAAGAGGGAACTCACTTCGAGGGTGGCGCAGATCAAAGGTTGTGCACTGCCTGTTTGTAAGGGCCGAATACCAACAGCCACATTACTCTGGCAACAGGACCCTTCCTCAGCAGGGTGCACCTGGAGAACACTAAGGCCAGTGTTTTGGCCAGAAAAGTCAGAGGCTTCACTTTTAACTGCTTCTCTCCCAATTTTCTTTCTGAAACCCAAGCTACTGTAAGACTGAAGAACATAAGAGAAATGTCACCCAACACATCTGAGTATACATTTTCACAATTTATATGTGTATACATGCACAAACAAAAGACACAAAAACACTCATAATCTTGCTGACTTGTGTTAATTGCCATTTAGTTGCTGCAATTTGCTCATTTTCAAGTGAGTCGTACTGAAGTGAGTCCACGGAGGGTTATTAAGTAATTTATTTAGCAATTATTATTCTATCAGCAGCTTTTCTTCGTCTGATTTGTGTTTATTGGCGATGCAGTCAAGTTTGTGTTGGTGCCCTGGATGTTTGCTTTTTTTTTTTTCAATTCTTCATTTCTGTTTTAATTGCCTGTTTCCACCTGTAGAGAGAGAAATGGAGAGGTTTTCCCCTCTCACTGCCAAACACAGTAGGCTTTGAGATGTCAGCTGCTCTCTTTAACAGGCCAATGATAGTTTCCTCCTGTCACAACTCCGACTTCCTGTATGAACATAACCTCATTAAAACTGCCACCCTGGTCTGTGGGCGGGCCTCTTGGCCCTCCCCTCCAATTAAGAGCAGCAAGGGCTGTCGCACTGACAACTCCCACTTTGAGTTAAAATCCTAGCGCTCTGGGGGCTAACGCCATGTGTCAAAACATAATTATGATCTCACCCGTACCTCAGTCCAAAAGAGAAGAGGGAGTAGGAGAGAAAAAAGGAAATAAAGCAGAGTGAATGAGAGAGGAGAGTAGATGGGGGTTGCAGGTTTGGGGTCAGCGAACGGAGGCAGTGGAGGGAATAATGAAGTGAGAGAGATAATGAGCACATCTGACCATAGTACATTATCAACCCTAACACATATGCTTGTGTCTTCAAAATAAAGTGTAATATTTATTCTGAAATCATCGCTGTTGGGCAAGGGCATGTTCATCAATTGTGCGCTGATTGTTTCCTCCCAGCGGTGAAGGTTAAGTTCAGCGGTTAAAAAGTCACAGCCTGCCTCTGTTAAAGATGTCTGGAAGTGACAGAGGCGGATACTTACCACGTTTGAAACCATAAACCTCATATACACGTGCAACAATCGACATATATCCATGAGAATCCACTCCCTCTAATCTCTCGTCCCAGCAGGTGAGACATGTTTTCTATGCCAGCTGATCTGCGTTATCCCTATTTTATCTCAGTGGATAGCACATAAAGATGAAGAGGCTGAAGAGAGCGGAGGATGCAAGCGGGAGGTCACAGAAGACTGACACTAAAGGCCACCCCCTGTCTGCAGCACACAGTGCCTCAGTGACCCAGTAACAGAACACTGCAGGGGCCAACACACTCCAAGCTGTGCCAACTGTCACAGCTGCCAGTCAGCTAGCCTTGATTACAAACAAATTATAATACCTATGTACCCCACCATGTGAATCACACACTGATATAAAAAAAAAATCTTTAATTAAACCCGTGCTTTAGAAAATTAATAGGGCAGTAATTGAGTCATAATTTACTACGTGCAGGGATCCTTCCTCCTTTCAATACACAAGATGAATTATCCTCTTTTATTTCTCCACAAACACTCCCATGGTTTTGTCCTTTCCCTTGCTCATCTTGTGTGACCGGGGTGAGGTGGGGCTGGAGACATGAACAGACAGGTGCTCAGGTGTGTGATGTTTGACATTCTCACACAGCATGCGTTCATCACATGCAGGAGATGTGTTTGACAGCAGCGACTCCCTGACCATGATTACATTATCTCTTGGTGTGCTGCTGAAGGTCAGGGCACAGGTGTCGCTGCAGTGAGGAAAACCAGACTTTTAAGGAAGGCAGAATTAAAACAAACACTAAATAAAAATATTAAATAAAAGGATTTCAATGTGTTGCATAAGTCTGTTTATATTCAGATTGAGAAGCTGGTGGTTATTTTCTTTGTCTTGAAACAAAACCTATTCATGCTTAAATATGCAGTTAAGCAAAGCGTTTAATTGTTAAAGCAAGGAATACACCAAAGAAAGAAGAATATATCAAAACTTTGATCAGCAAATGCAACCAAAAAACATTCGCATTATTGTTTTGAGTAATCATGACATAAAACAAGTAGAAAGTAAGTGCTTACACAGTGAGATGAATATCAAGGTGATGTATGATGCAAAAGGAAACCTGCATCTTTTTTCAGGATGATGACGGGCATACCCATTTATAAATCACTTAGTCAAGTCAATCTGTGTCTGTGGTTGCTATTAAACACTAAAAACAATGCATATTTTATAAGGGAATGTTTACATTCTGTTAATATGGCCTAAAATGCCCTTAACTCTTAAAGCTTCCTTACTTTCGTCATAGTTTGTCAGCGTTTTTGGACAAACACGCATCTCGAGGAATGAAGACACAGCTACGTAACCTTTTTAAAAAAAAATAAGAAAAAAAACCTGAACAAAACTGCAGAAAGTCACCTTGGAGAAAGGCCTGACAGGAACAGGTGAGAGAGAGCAAAAGAGTTCTTAAGTATCAAATTCCTACATTAATGGAATGCAAAGAACTGATGATATGAATGTGCAGTTAAGATTTGGCAGAGGACAAAAAGTGTCCAAGACAGACAATGAGATGTAAAGTGGAACGAACAGATCATTTAAGGCTCCTTCATCTCCCAGTAATTAACACAGTCTAACTTGGCTTCAAACAAGAGGCTACTCAAATTAAATATGAAATATTTGTCTGGAACTCATGAATTATACAAAGCTTGGGATAATAATACCCTCATTATTTGCTCACTTTGGTTTTTCCTTCTGTGCTGTTCATTTTTGTTGAATATCAACAAATCAAGCAGAGCAAAACAATAAACATTAGCTCAATAGAGATGTCAGTTACAGTGGGTCCAGATCCATTATATGGGATCGCCCCTGGGGTGGCAGTGTGACTGGAGAGGGGAGGGGGGGGGGGGGGACACCGGGATAAATGGGTCCAGTGTTTGTAATAGAGAGGAGCGTGGCCGCTAGCCAGGGATTTGAGTTAGCAGGCCTTGTCCTGGAGAGGAACACTTCACAATCTGCCAACTGGGGCTGTCCGTGCAGGGAATGGCATGGGGACCGCTCTTTTCTCTATCTCCTTATCCTTGTGTGTTTGTGTGCGTACATGGTCATCATAGTGCAAGAGTGTGTGCATGTGCGAGTGTGATTAAGGAGAGTCCTCTGGAGCACGCTACTCAGTCCTGCTCTCTTGTGTGGCTGACAAAGCAAGCGCGGCTCAGCTTGTTTGCAGCATTTCCCGGTTGAGCTCTGGGGTAGCCATGGTGAACTTGGACTGAAATACAGCATAGTGGGAGCCCCTGCATCTCCTTTGAGAAAGTCTTTCTTGGGCTCTAAACAAGCAGTTTTAACCACTTCTTTTCACAAACTGGCAGGACAGTTGGATTTTACCTTTACACATACACGCGCTCATAAGAGCAACAGAGAAACACACACATACACAAACACTAATTGCTGTAAGTGAGTGAGTGTTTGGAGTGGGTGGACAGGTCTGGCTGAGTGGACGGTTTCACGCGTTCATGCACTGCTGCTTGAGCAGCATAATGAGGTGTGACGCATCAGACTAAGTGGCTAATGGGGTGTGAAGTCATTAGAACACTGCCTGTATCCCTCTAGCTCTCCCTGTCTCTAACTTGATCTCTCTATGCAACTCCATCTCATTTGTTTTCAGTTTCTCCACCCTTCCTTCCTATTCACGTTTTTTGTTTTTGCAACTTCTCTCATTTCTTTTCTTGCAGTGGCCATGCCAATCTGTTTTTAAAGTGATCAACAAGTCTGCATCAAGAGATTGACTTGAAGATAAGACAATTACATTTTATTTTATTTTTTTTTCATTCTTCTAATAAACTAAAAAAAGAAACTTGGAGAAAAGCTTCCTGAGGTTTGGTTTCAAAGCTGCTGAATATAAAAACTGTTTAGAGTTTACAATACATATAAAGTTTATTGAACAACAAATTTAAAAAAAGTAAACCTAAAAAAGATAAACTAACATACAGCGAATAAGAATTGATTACAGTTACAACTCACAAATGCTTCCCTGTAACAAACGGTTATAAAACTGAAGAAAAAAAAGCAGACAGGGAGACTCTACCATCTGTACTTTGGGATCAGACATAGTTGTTAACAGCTGTAAGAATAGAGAACAGATTGAAGTCAGTGAAACTTAATATCTTTGTCCAGCTGTCATTTTTATACTTTGGCTTCTTTTAATACTCAGCTCACTCTTGGCCACAAGGGTAGATCTATTTATCACTGGGACGTTTGACCTGTTACAGTAAGCAACATTAGAGGAAAAAAAAAAACATGAATCATGGATCCTCCAATCGTATTTTGGCTTGTATTTTTTGGAAGCTAACTGACTTAATTGAAGTACAACTTATCTAGTGGCACCAATGCTGCACACACTCTCCACACAGTTGTTCCATGTGTAGTTGCTAATAGTACACAGGACTAAAAAAAATCTAATCTAATGCTGCCTTAGAGGAGATGACGTCTACTGCTCTGCAGAAAGGCATATGGGATACACACTCTGAACATAGTGGAAGAATTTGTCATTTTATGTCAAATATATGTCAAATTTACGTCAAATTTATGTTTATTTCTATAACCTTAAGAGATGTCAGTGTTTTCTTTTGTTTCTTTTGTTTTGCTCCATGTGTTGTTGGTATCTGGTACAATAAAGCAGTTATACTTGTTATACTTGACACAAGTTAAAAATTGTACTTTTAGTATTTTTATTTTTTTGTCAAACTTCTAAAGAGGTTTGTGTCTCATTGTCTATGATATGAGCAGGTTACAGATGAGCCAAGTGATCAGAACAGGCAAAGAAGAAGTAAACAGAAAGCGGAAAGTAAAGCACATATAGAGCAGTTACCATAAATGCAAGGAAAGTGGTCAATGTTTTCATATATATACGTAACTGTTCGCAGTGTTGTGTATTACCACATGTCAGTCTGGTCCATTGTGCTGTATGTTTAGATATGCCGCTTCTTCTATCGGAAATGCACGTGTATAGAATCATTTCACAACTGGCCTTGTTATTTTTTCCAGCATTTGGTTAAGTGTGCCCGTCTGTGAGAGAGCAAACCTGCAGCTGTGGCACAACCCCCTGCATAATTTAATTAACCTTTAAGCAAAACAGAGCATGTACAGATCCTCCCAGTAGATCACAAGCAGTGAGTCCTCCCACACATTTACTGAAAGTTACAGCTGTATCATGTCGAAGGTGTTAATCCATAAAATTCTTGTTTTCTTTATTTTGTGTTCATCATCACTGCTTTACTGTTTTGCACTCAGTTTACTCAACACGTATACTGGGGCTCAGTAGAAGTGACAGCTAGTAAACAAAAGCCAAACCCCCAGACTATTAGGTAAAATGAGCTGCATTACCCTTCCCTGTAAGTTTCAGTGGAGAAGTTTTATTTTCCCTCTGACAAGGTAAGAGCTGAGGTATCTTTTCATTGTTGCACATATTTTTTTTGTTTGTTTGTCTCTCAGTCTGTGAGCACAAATATGCAAAAGCTTCCAAGCTGAATTTAACTTGGTGGGGGATGGAGCATGGGCAAAGTCAGGACCCATTAAATTCTGGTGCAGACCCAGAGCACTTTTAAATTACAAAATAAGGCAGAAGCCTTGGTGCAGAATGCATTCACCGAGCACCCAGGCCAGATAAACACGCAAAAATCAACAGAAAGTGAATGTGACCTGCAACAATTCAGAAACTTGCTTTCCAGGATGGTGTAGTGTGCACCCACACACATTCACGCCCGATAGTGTGAGAAGAGAGAAGTCTTGAAAAACAATGAAACACCATATTCCCTCGACAAAGGCAGACACTGTCCCCAGGCACTGGTCCAGGTTAACTTTCACATTCTATCATATAACAGTGAGGTCAGGAGCTGTGATAGGAGAATCTGATTCCACACCAGCCCGTGGTGATTGCCCTTCCCATGGAGCATGTCTCCTCCCACCAGGGAGAAGGAGATAACACTGGCAGGCCAGGGAAGCTCACAGACTGGAGGAATCAAAAGTTTAATGCTGCAGACTTCTCAGAAATTCCATCAGACCTCATCAGTATTGGCGAGTCTTTGATGACCCATAGCAGCAGTTTGCATATCTTTGTACATTTTTTAGTACATCAAAACACTTTAGAAAACAGAGAAGCGATTTTTCAAAACTATTCTAAGCATCCTTTACTTGTCAGTTAGTAGACATCAGCGAGAAGTTCGCCATTTGTTTAATTTCTGTTGACACACTGTATTTATCCACCTCATCAAGAGCAACAGTAATAATGACAGTATACGCATCTCAAGTAAGTCAGGCTCCAAGCTATTTGAAAATAATTATCAATAAGCTAATTATTTTTTAAAAAATGTTTCATCCAGGTATGCGCAAGACATTAAATGTTGCCCCTCTTCCTACATTATTTTATTACTACACTACCTGCTGCTTACCCAGGTCTACAGCTACGACAGCAGCAGTGCCTGTCTGTGACAGGAGAGAGAAGCGCCAACTTCAGTACTTAAGAACTCATGCTCCTCTCTATTACAAACACTGGACCCAATTTATTTAAGAAGAATAAATGGTTGTATGCCAGCTGTGTCAGAGTAAACTAATACGAAACCATATAACCAAAGCAACGTGTGACTACATTTTGCACAGGTGTGTGCATGTTCTTGACTGCTAGCACTGCTAATGTTGGCTACACTGGGCAAAATAATCAGACATCACCTTTGTACAGCATTATACACAATGCACGGTGACATACATTTCAGTGGAATTAAACCACTATTTGTTTCAGGTTAATGTTTTATGTCAGGATGAGTCAACTAACAGCTAGTAAATAAGTCACGAGGAGCATCCCTAGTTTCATCAATAGAACATATACATACCCATTAAACTCTCATGCAGAGGGCTGCCATTAAATGTCTCGCTGCTGTCAAACAGACAGTTCAAAACTTCCAAACTGAACAGGAGAACTCTAGTTCACTATGAAGAGATGTCCCAGTAACAAAGTACTGTGGCTCTGATTCTTGGTAATTCAGCTGACAGGTTTCTGGAAAACAAGAAATGGCACAAAACAGCGCAGCTACGGAAGCTTTATGAAGCATTGAAACAACAACAATAACAACAATGTACAACAATAAACTATTTAAACAGTTGTATTTGAGTCTGAGTTACAGTCAAGACAGAAATGATCTACCTAAAAGTGCCATTTCGCTCCTCTACCGATCTCCATCTGGGGATACTTACCAGCTGACTAGATGTCTTAATTGCCATGTCTTATAACTTGTGATGCAACAGTAATTTTATGTGCAAATAATGAAAAAAGGTACATTCAAGATGCATGTTGTAATCAGATTTGTGCATAGCATTTTAAGTCAATTAATACACAAGGGATGAAGCACAGCAACCTTGAGCCATAACAGTATGCCTAATTTTGTCAATATGAATTGATAAAAATGCACTTGTATATGAATATATTACTTTTTTTAAAAATATACTCAATCTAAGAAGAAGTTAAATAACGTCACTGTATGTTATGCATAAACCTACATGTGTTGGGGTTAAAGAATCTAAGACAAATTCACTGTTTGAACCTCGGGGGTATTTTTTTTTTTTTGTTTGTTTCTGTGTAAAGCTGGTTAACACTGACCTATTAATCATTCAGGCATAAAAATTGCTCAAAACTCAAGAGATGATCCAGTGTTGTGTTTACATATAACAGACAAGTTGTCAGGGAACCTAATTTGATTATATCTTCAGGAACTTTGTCACTAACACCCTGTTGCTAAAACATATAATTTGGTCCTTTTTCTAGAGTTGAATCTACAAAATATGACAAAGATAACACAGTTTGACACTGCACTTAAAAGGCGATTCCCAAGGAGCTATAAGTCAAACACTGGATATTTCTCAACATGGTATGCAGTGAGTCTTTTAAAACATTTGAGGAAACGTGACAAGCAGAGGATAAAGTGGCAGCTAGAAAGTAAGTGAAAGTAACTGCTTCACTTTTCAGCAGGTTTTTTTTAAAAACTTTTTTAGCTGGACTGAAAAACACACAATGGGGCGCTATCAGTCATGGATTGGACCTCAACGTGGTTTGAAGTGTAGGATCATCTTGACAGAAAACAGAACAAAGACAGCCAGTATCCAAAGAAAAAGTTCGAATGTCTTTCAAGAAACACAGAGAACTGAAGACTATTTAAAGGGCCCAGGATTGTACGGGCCATGCTGAAGAACAAAGGTGGTCATACCCAGAATTGACTTTTAAATTATATCTTGCCTTATATACTGTACTGCCATGTATGTTTGTATGTATGTATTTACACAATTCCCATAATATAAAGAAATCAGAGGTGTATCAAGACTTTTACACATATATTCTTTTTCTGTTTCATTTTGATAACAAATACGGTCTGTTGTTATCCTTTTATCATAATCTCTTACGGTTTATATTTTACAGTGTCGGTATATAAGAAGTGTTTTTACTTACTTTCACAAGGGTCATCATCAGATACAGCAATATCACTTTGGTATATATTAATTCTACATAGAATAATTCCATTTACTCTGTTAAAAACAAGAGTTAGTATTTTCATATTACATTTGTGGACAGCTTTCTCATCTGCCTCTTTCTTGTTGCCTTCTGCTTTTCCTTCACTGTACAAGTCTTGTAGCATGCATGTTAACCACCGAGGAACCTGCAGGTGAAATGTATTTATACATTAAGTTTAATATAAACACCTATCAGATTCAGTGAAACACAACTTTCTTTCAAAATACTAATATCATTTACAGGACCTATACATGTGTGGAGTCTTTGTTCTCAGTGCAAATGTGGCTATTTAAAAGATTCACAGCTTTGCATTTAAGCATTTTCTTTCTTGCTCAGCAATCATATCAACCGTATATTTTTCAACACACAGCTGTGGTATTCCTATGAGCCAGCCAAGTTGGGTTACATGTTTGTATAAACATTATTCACTTGCATAAGCACAAAACTGCATTTCCTCAGAAAATAAACAAAACCAATTACATTTCCAGTCCAGTGCACCACCTACTACCAAGGGCGCAAAACATGTGTTCTTTAGCAATACGCTAAATATTTCACAGGAAAAGAACAACTCCCCAATTAAATGTATGTCCTTAAACTCAAGGAACCCAAGGTTACAAAATAATGTGGGAATAAAGAATTAAGACATTTACATTAATAGAAGTGATGCTAAATTTTAAGT
The DNA here is from genome assembly GCF_963576455.1 of Neolamprologus multifasciatus. Classification (NCBI taxonomy): domain Eukaryota; kingdom Metazoa; phylum Chordata; class Actinopteri; order Cichliformes; family Cichlidae; genus Neolamprologus; species Neolamprologus multifasciatus. The sequence continues at coordinate 23,297,696 of NC_140439.1, read as the reverse complement.
GAAGAATCACAAAAGTTATCTCATTAGTCCAAAAACATTGTAACACTTTAAAACAATAGAATCAGTTATTGAGCTTCTTATACATCACAGCAGTTAAAGGTAAAACATGGAGAAGATTAAATGTTAATCTTGTCTGTTTTCTAAAATCAATATAATGCATCTAGTATCAAAACATTTTGTTAGTGAACAAAGACAATAAAATGTGTTTTAATGTTGTGCTAAAGCAGATTTTTGGAGGTGGAGAAAAGTGACATTTTCATCGTGAGAGCAGGCGGTAAATGGTTTAGAAGAAATGTCGCCACCACAGTACTTGATCAATATACTTTTCATTTTTATATCAATAGTGAAAATGATTAAAAAACAATTACCTAGGAAAACAATTAAAGTATGTGGGCAAGAAGAAATTATATGATTTAGGAATTATTATTCCAACCGATTATCCATTCACTCTCTAATACAGTTAAATGCTGAAACTGATATATAAATATATCTATATATCTATATAGAAAGAGATACATATAAATATGTATTAAAAACAATACAGAGTCATAGCAACATCAAGTAGAAGGAACACAAGAAGCTCAAGATGTAAAGAAATGGAGGGTGAAGTCAACATGTACACTTTTAAGAAGTGGGCTTCATTTGCAGTTTCCTTTGTTAGTGAGGCTGTGATTTTTCACAAATCCATAAGTGGTTGCACACAAAATTAAAATGCACAGTATTTGTTTTTATTATTATTAAAATGTTGCAATTCACACAGTACATGAAAAAGGATTTTAAAAATTAGCACATTATATTATATTTGGAAACCAATTTCACCAAAGTCTAAATTAATATCAAAAATGCTATTATGACTACATTGTTTCCGAGAGCCTGACATATATTACGGGTTGCACTCTGCATATAGAACACATTTCATTTCCAAAGCTCTCCAGAGAAATTCATGTGTAATTAGATCAATACTTACATTTGATTATTTAGCTTTTAATATGAAAAGATTAGAGGTGCCCCCAAAAGGATTAAATGTTCATTTGAGGACCACTGGTGTGTGGCCATTACTCTTGTAAGGATTAAGTAAACTAATTAGGCAGAATTTGCATCTGGAGTTAAATGTGTGCTCCCATTTAGTGAATTGGAGAAACCATGATGTTAACGTTTTCAGCTATCCTTCTTTCTGTCCATTCATGTAGGGCAAATTTTCCATCAATTTTTAAACCACGTGAAATTAAGGGATCACGGCTAGAAGACACTAATATGAGAAGATATCATTAGGGAGACGTGAGAAAGACTTATTAGTTAGTATAAAACAATAATGCAGGGTTGATACTGGTTCTGTCAGCCTAAACTTCTGCTGTCTGAAGAGTTAGGTCATCTGTGAACAGCCACTGCTGTGGAGCAGGTGTGTAGCCATATGCATAAGGCTGCAGTAGTGTGGCCTGGGAAGGAGACAGAAAACTGGGGCCTCGTTAAACTGGTGCTAATCTAAGTAAGCAGCAGTTCTCAATAGGCAGAGAGCCACTTCTTAAAGGGCAGGTGGCACTCAAGCCAAAATATTACAGAATAACACAGAGATATAGTACAGACAATAATCGTGTTCCCACAATTTTGAACTTGGCATTTATCAAACTACACAGTCCCTCCTGGTCCACCCTCTCATTCTGTGTCTTTAACCACACATTCCTTCAACTGTAACTACCAACTGATAGCAATAATAGCAAATGATTCACACTTACAGTTTCATTACACCAATGGTCCCCTTTCTATTACATGTCTTCGTGTGATGTTCACAGCCATAACAGGCAAAGTGAAATTCACTAGCCATGACAGTCTTACTGTAGTCCATATGTCAGAGGATGGCTCTATGGCCTAGCCACAGCAGAGGGGTCAATCTCTCAACCCTAATGGCTCACTTTGGCTCACGTGACTGCCAAGTAGTCTGGTACACTCGTTACAGCAGATAGGAGCAGGAAATGATTATCAAGAGGTCAATTTATGCAAGGGAGAAGGAGAATGACAGAGTAAGAGGTCAGAACCCGTCCATATCTCTAGGCATTAAAGATTGACATGCAGAATCTGAGATGGCCCCCACGCTCCCTCGCTCCTCACCACACACACGCACTTCTCCATTTAAATATCTGACAGACGATGAAAGTGCAGCCATTAAAATGTCCGTGGAGCGCTTCAGGAATGAAATGGGGGAGATAAAAGAATTCCCCTGGGTAATCAACAGAGCTATGAATTAGCTGTGAGTTTTAGACGGGGAGGGGGTTAAAGGATTGGGTGCATGTTTTACTCATTTGTCATTCATTTCCTCTAAAAACATCAGCTCAGAGAGGACGCTAAAAAGCTATCTGCTCTCATACCTATATGGTTAAAGAAGACAATTGGCACTTGATGACATTTTAAATCAGGGAGACAGTAGATGTTAAATGCAGATAAATGACTTAACTTTCTTCTAAAATTGTTGACATAATTTCTGTTTACACAGTTTACACAGCTGATCACCCTGCCAGCAGATCATGTCTGATCTCTAACCACTTAGATAAGAGTAAATCCATTCAGATGTATCATTCGGCAGTTAAATTGCCTGGAATACATGCAAAACATTTGTAATACTTGTATGTGTGAATGCCTTTTTCTTGTTAAGCCGCTTGGCATCCTTTAGAAAATGAAAAAATTAGAGAAAAGGTTGAAATAAAACAGATCGCTTCTAGGCTCAGTGAAAGATAACAGTGGGTATACATTTGAATCCCAGTTATATCTTGGCTTTATAAGTAAAAGCTGCGTTTGGCATAAGGGGTCAACACAGTAGACAGGTTCCACATTTTGCTTTGACAGATCTTTATACCAGATGCCCTTCCTGATCAAATCCGAAAGCGATTTTTATGCCCCCGGATAAAACCAGGGATGTTTGGCTTGTAAGGTAAATGCGTAGATGACTGCATAATGGGCAAGGGCTGTGCTATATGACCAAAATCTCATATCACGATATAAGACATTTATCGTCCCGACAACGATATATATCACAAAAATTTAACATTTTCTCTAAATTCCGTGAATCTTGGGCAACTTGACTTGCGTGAAGTGTTTTCAGCTGGGTGTCGTGTACCTGGAGTGGAGTGTTATATAAGCTGAAACGGCCGCAATTTTCTTTGTGAGTATTTATGACACGGCGTGTTCTAAGGTTTATTTTTTAGCACCTAACGGCTCTTTTTTAGCTTCTCGTCCGTAAACACTCTGCATACTCTTTTACCTGATTCAGTTTATTTTTTGAAAAATCTCAACAGGATCTTCAGCTTTATTGTGAAAGGTTTATGTGGAATATTAACAACGGCGGAGCCACGCGATGGTTTTACCATTGTTGTTGCTAACGGCAATGCATAAAAAGAGTCTCTTGTCCGTCCATAGTGTGACTATATTAAATACAAGAGAAAGAGAGAACTTTAAGAAATTCTACAGTGACCATCAAAACGATGAAACAATATTGCCGTAAACAGTTTATTTCTTGACACACATCGTTATATCAAACAGTCCTATAATGGGCCCTTCTTAAGTATCAATACTTAATATGTTCCCTTTTCCCTCATAGTCCACAATTGATTACAGCTTTCTTTTCTTGATTGGTGGCAGGTGCTAACTGGACAGGCATTAACACATCTTTTTATTTAGCTTGTCTAAGCAGAGGACAAGTATTACCACAGTGTGGCAGAAAGAAAGACTATTGTCAAACAGAACCTCAGAGTATTTGGCTTCCCTCGAGTCTCCATGTTTATTTCTGAAGGAGGATCTTGAACATCTGTTCAAATACATGGTTGGGGTTTCTGCCAGATAGACTTGGTATAACTAAATGGATAGTAATGATAGAATGGAAATATCCAACTCTGAAATAATTTGAGCACTTTCTTCTAAACTCTTAAACCTGATTGACCCACCTCTAAAATAGTATGAAATCTCGCAATACTTTGAGATAAACTTGATCTATTTATTAGAAAATACGGCCCTGAAGGCAGAGAAATGATTTGAAAGCTGTGTTCTAATGAGACATGGAACTAGACACTGTTCCTGCTGTATGAACTCATTATTTTCCCACTTTTCACTGTATTTGTGGATTTGGTGGTAGTCTCTGTTCTTTGATGTATGCCACTGGAGCCCATTGAGAGATGACTTAGGGATGCAGTTGGGTCCTTGACAATGATTCAAACAATGTGTTTGGTTATAGGAAACATTATTTTCTGCTAATCACTTCTTTTCTGCAGGTGACCTGTCTGTTATTTACTTATGGGACAGTATATTACATAGGGACAGTTTGCAGCAAAGTGTTAAGCTGCTGGGATCAGTGCCAACTATCTCACCTCAGGCAATAGTACACTGATGTGGGGGAAAATGTGGATTTCCATCTGTTCTTTGAAGGTGAGTTGCTGCTTGAAATGACAAGATGGAAAGATCCAGGATTCTTGCTCATGAGTCTAGGCCAGGAACTGCATATAGTTCTTCTGGCCATGCCCAGTGGCTCTCTATGACACAAAACCAAAATGGAAAGATTCATAGTCATCTAGACTGGTTTACTTTTATCACCAGTGCTCACTAGGATAGTTGATCTGCAGCTGCACAACATTGAAACTAGCCTTTATTGTTGTTGTTGCTTTTTCATGCTATTATGCAGCTAAATGTTTTGTTTGTTTATATGTTTATTTGCTTTAATCAAAGCAGGGTAATTTTAATCTAATTAACTTGCACAATCACAGCCCAGAATCAAAGTGGCCTGCAGAGCTTTACAGCCACTCTATTTCAAAGTAGGCTTAAACATGCTAATGCAGGTACTTTTTCCTGCAACTCACAATTGTGCCATCATTTTCATTATTGTAGTTCTGCTTTGCAGAGTAATCACATGTGGTAAAATATTAAAATTACATTAAAATTAAATGTAATTAAATTTACACCTAATAGTAGTGTTAATAGGCTAATTTTGTCTTAATAAGCTATGTCACCTTCATTGTAGGGGTCAAATATGTTTTGTGGCTCCATACAGATTTGTTTCTTTCTAGCAATTCCTCAAAAATATGTCTCTTGATAGCAAAAGTTGCCAACCTTTGGCCTAGGCTTTTCAAAGTGACCATGCACATCTGACTACTGACACTGACTGGCCAATGTTGTGGCCAGTCAGTGTCAGTGCCAGTCAGTCAGTCACGTGGAGGTACTCAAGGGTGTTCAAGGAACTGCTGGGATGATTAAAGCCTTTGATTAGGATAATTTTAAGATATCTCCCCTTAGAGGTACTGTGGGACCATCCTACTGGGAGTCAACCCAAGGACAGCCCCAACAGGGAAAGGGATTACTTCAGCTCATCCTGGGATTTCTCAGGAGATGGAGA